>NC_090448.1:780955180-781258890 GCF_031143425.1 Pleurodeles waltl | reverse complement strand
GAAAAGGCAGGCTCAGCTTTGGAGTTCTTTAAAGATAGCAGAGGGACAGCATGTTCCTTGAGGCTTTTGACCCCTGCAAAACAATTTCCTCAGCATTTCCAAATATTATGGGGCTATTCTAGCGTGGTATACTTGGGCAGAGACAGCCTTCCTAGCCAGTGATTCAGAAGATATCCCAATCTTTTCTGGACCATAGACATGGAACTGACAGACAATGCACAGTTGAGTAGCAACACTTGTCCTCCATCTCATCTTGCACTGCTACAGCCGGCCCATAAACTGCTTGAGTTTGCTCTTTGGGCCAGGATTTAGCACTTCTTCCCAGTACGGTCATCCAACTTATCTGAGAGTTTGTATTGCAAATTGTTCAGAGAGGCTATGCCTTACCTTTTCTGTCCTCTCCACCCAGAGCATCTGTTTATCCTTCTACAAGAAGTAATGGCTGCTGCTGTTTACGGATATCATAGTGAGGGTACTGGACTCTGAAACTGGTGGGGGTTGTTACTCCACTACTTTCTCATCCTGAAAAAGATGATGGCCACAGAGCTTTCTTAGACATCCATCCCCCTTCATGCCTTCCTGTAGAAAGACAAATTCAAAATTTTACACATTGGATTAGATTATTTCTACCCTGGAGTCGGGAGACTGAATGCTATCCTTGGACTTGCAGAACACATTTTCATATACTCATCTTGCGATTTCACAGGTGTTAAATGAGGTTCAAGGTGCGCCACTAGCCTTTTCAGTTGCCATACTCCCCTTCAACCACGGGTGTTCACAAAAGTGATTGTCGTGGTCACTGCCCATTTTCTCAAGGGTAGGAGTTCCTGTATTGCTGTACATTGATGATTGGCTGCTAAAGGCTAGCTCACCAAAGTGAGATGTGGATCACCTCAGACCCTCCTGACTTCATTGGGGTTTACCATAAAAAAGCCGACGTCCCACCTAATTGCATCACAAGAGCTTTCACTCATTTGACCAATCCTAGACACAATGGAGTTCAAGGCATTTCCTCCCTCACAAAAACTATGGAACATTCAAGCTATGCTCTCAATGTTTCAGGTTCGATCTTTGACCCATGTGAAATAGACCTTGGGGCTTCTTGGACTCTTACCCTTGTAAATCCTCTTTGTCAACTATACCGTGTGACCATTCAAGCCCAGCAGTTGAACTTAAGTCCCAGTGTGCTATCAAGACTGCCTTTTCAGCACTATCCATGTCACTAATCTTTATTTGTGACTGACTAATCACAATCTGCCCTGCAGCAGGCCACTTTCCATCCCCCACCCAGAGCTGACAGTGGTGATGGATGCATCACTTTGGGGTGGGTTCTTGAGGGAGTTAAAGATCTGAGGCCTCGAGTCTTCAGTTGTGGGCTGATTCCAAATCAGTAAATCGGAGATACAAGCCATTCATCTGGCCCTAAAGACTTTCCTGCCATCCATCAAGTTGCGGCAGATGCAGATTCATATAGACAGTGCCATGTGGTACTCCAACAGGAAGAGCAGTGTGGGGTCCTTGATCTTGTGCCAAAAGACGTTGTGTCTTTGGAGGCAGCTGAGGTGCCAGCATATCTTCCAGGTTGCCAGTGTACTGGTGTGATGTCCCAGAAATGCGAGAAGGGAGGAGCTGACCAGACGTTGTCTGACAGGTCACAAGGGGCAACTACAATCCAGAGGTGGCACAGAGAGTCTTAGAAAAGTGGAGAAAGCCCTGGCTATAGCTTTTTGCTACCATCAAAAACACAAACAGCCAACAATTTTGGCCATTAGAGTTTCCACAAAAACAATCTTTAGGGTACGGATTTCTGCTTTTATGCCCCAACTTCTGAAGAAGACTAGAAACAAACAGTATCAAGTTATCCTATTGGATTTGGCCAGGGAAGTATGGTACCCAGACCTGAGGTCCTCCTATCAGGCTACCACTACAGGAGAACCGTTTGTAGCAGCAACAGAGCCCGGTCCTCCAGCGAAGTCTAGGCAAATTACACCTTTATGTGTGGCACTTTAGTGGCAGCATTTGGGGGCTTTCAATTTGCCACCTGAAGTTTTGGATGTCATCCTCTGTTGGGCGCTTAAGGAAATTGGTAACCTGGTGTTGTGCCAGGGACAATGAAACCGTAATGCTGTCAAACATTCAAACATCTTTGATTACGTCACCAGTTGTGATGAGTTTTTTTTTTTTTAAAGGTTTGTCCATCTTAAGCTGTTTGATACCACAGAGGGATCATAACTTGGTCTTGATGTTTCTTATGTGTGCTCTTTAGAGTTATATGTAGCTGCTGGCTAGGCCTCCTGTCCTTGAAACGGTCTTCCTCAGAGTGATTACATGAGCTTGTTGCGTGAGTGAACCTCCGGCTACTTCAGTGCCCTAAACCACTTTTTTCAAAAACAAATTGGTGCTGAAGACTGAGGCAGGTGAAAATCATGACCCCTTTCCACATTGTTCAGCTAATCACTGTCCCACATTCTTTGCTACATCTCGAAAGAGGGGGAGTGGCCCCTTCAACTGGGCCCCAAAAGGGATTTAAGCTTTGAAATTGTACCAAGGCCATTGAGTGGACAATCAAGTTTGTGTGGTGTTGTACAGAGTAAAGAAAGTGAGGGCTGTGCAGAGAAGGACCCTTTTGAGTTGGATAGTGTTAGACCTGACACCCTTTGGTGGTAGTCCTTCAAATGTTTTCCCTTTACCCCTCCTGTTTTTGCTGAATTCATTTTTGTTTGCTTTAGTACTCTGTGCACTTTATCACTGCTACCCACTGCTAAGTTACTTGTGCTTGCTCCCTCAAACATTGTACAATTGGCCCTCACCTAATTGGCAAATTTAATTTACTTCTAATTCCTATTCCCTAGTAAACTGTACTACATGTACCCAGGGCCTGTAAATGAAATGCTAATAGTGGGCCTGAAGCACTCATTGTGCCACCCACTAAAGTAGCCTTTTACATCATCTCAGGCCTGTCATTGCAGCCTGTAGTCCAGTTTTATACTACCATTTCAACATGGCAAAGGTAAAGCTTTTTCCAGGCCTAACCCTTGCTTTTTAATACATATCAGTCACCCCCTAAGTTAGGCCCTAAAGACTCAGAGGGCAGAGCGCACTGCATTTGAAAAGTAGGACATGTGTTAAGTTTTGTGTCCTAGTAGTGAAAAACTCCTAAAAGTCGTTTTTCACTTTTGCAAGTTACCTTATTATACTTCACTTATACTTGATGACGTATGATTGGTAGCAAATAAGAAAATTATGTTTACACTTAAATTAATTGTAATGTAAAATCCTCTTTAATGGTAAAGTTGGGTTTTAAGTCAAAATTAATAAAATTACCTTTAGAAAGTTGGCATTTTCTTGTCCTAAAGATTGGGTGCCTGATGATTGTCCTGGAACACATGACTATGAATAGTTTGTCAATTGGCCATTGTGTATTCCTCCAAGGCAGTGAGGCAAATGGGGGCTTGGTGATGGCAGAATGGGCCGTCCTGCCAGGATGGTTGGGACGGAGCTGTTGCCTGTCCCACTTACATCTCAAAGGACTGCCTCCAGTACACAAAGGAACCTGACACAATCCTTTTTTAGCGCCACCTACTGGAGCCTTGTCAGGCGAAAGGAAGAACTTCCCAGAACCAGATGTGAGTATTAAAAATAGCCCTCTGCGTCAAAGGCTAACACTAGGTATACATTTTGGACCTCCTGAGCCACTCATCAGCCCACTTCTGGACCTGTGCAAGACTCAGAAGATGGACTTCCCTGCTGCTGGAAGGACTGCCGTGCTGCCTGAGAAAGGAAGCCTGGACCACACTTCTTGATTCCAGGGCCATCAGAGTGACTTGAAGGGCTAGCTTGCCTGCCTCCTATGTGACCTACAGTGGCATCAGAAGATTGAGAGACCTGTCCTGCATCTCCCCAGTTGACTGCACCTGCACCTGGTCCTGCCTGAGCCCTGCTGATCTCTGCTAAAGCTAGTCCCTGATCCCCAAGAGGTACCTCCTCATGACCTAGGCCCTTGACTTGCATCAGTGCACTCCTCTGTAAAGAAGGGTGGAATCCTGAAGTTTTTCTTGATTGGTTTGAGATTTTTCTTATGTTCTGTTTTCACTTTTTTACTGTATGTGTGCTGCATAAATACTTTAGACTAAGGTAAGCCTGACTGATTTTGTGCCAAGCTAACAGAGGGTTAAGCACAGGTTAATTTATTAACTTTTGTGGTCCACCTTGACAAGAATTGCGGTTGTTACCTGAGTGGGGTTCCAACCCCTCAACCAATAACCCATATCTTACAGATAGCCCTCTGCATTAGGAGCTACAATGCACTGGTTGAAGAAACAACCACTGGAAGGTGGAGAGCCCTTCCACCATGGCTAAGGCCGCTGTAAACCTGAGGGGATACATAAGATCACAAAGCACTACTACCTTGCCAGGCAGGTCTGGTGAGAAAGATACTTCACTCATTCAGTTCTGCAAGATATTTTGATTTAGGTCCTCCCCACATACCCTCCTCCTTTGAGAGGTACTGTTTGGTAGCTATTCTAAACTGAGGAATCTGCAGTTAGAAGGATCCATTAAAAGAACACGTTATTTACCTTTGGTAATGCTCTTTCTGGTGGATAGTGTATCAGCAGATTCCTCACTACTCTCCTGCCTCTTAGGTTTGTGAAGTGGCCTCTAAAAAGTTCCACGTTAGTGTTCTACTCTAAGTGCTCAGGAAGAGAAAAGACAAGAAACTGATTTCAGCGTGCAGGAGTGACGCTTGCATGCATCTCCATTCGGTATTGCTGGGGTTGTATGGAGTCAGTGCGGAGCTGTTCAATGCTACCTATTAGCGTACAGGAGCACTGAAGCAAAATTCTCTAGCAAGTCTGGCATTTTGGGATATTTTAAGATGAAGTAAGGTTACATAAAGTAACTTATTCATTTGAGAACAATCTTCAATTAAATTGGCATAAAACCCATAGGGGTGCTCATACAATTTCCAGTATGTTCAAGGATCGCTAGACAAGCCTTTTTTTTGTCAGAGGAGGGTTGAGAGTTCACTTTCTCCAAGAAAACCTTGAAAATTGTGACACAGCAGAACATTGGTTAGCACATTTTCCATACAAGTGGCTACAAGCCATAGTTGTACACTAAGTTTAAAATACCTGGACGTGAAATTTCATATAACCATTTATTTTTGAAAATATATACTACATCTTTCTTCACTTCCACATTTCCTTCATTTTTCTGTCCTTCTGTGCCCCTTTCAAGCTAGTCGATTCCCGGTCATCTATGATTACAGCAAATCAACTTTGAAAGGGCAAGGCTGAAAAAGTAAAAATTGCCGTCACAATTTGCTGCCAGTAAAGTGATACAGATTCCACTACCTATGCAACAGTACTTACACAAAAGCTACCCTACAGATGGCCTCATTACAAGTTGTGAGGAAGAGAGTAGGGTAGTTCAATTCAAATCAAGAAGCCTTATTCGGAGGCATAAAAACATCCATGAAAGCAACAACATAAAAATGCTAAATAAAATCCATACAATTAGTAGATGCAAGAACAACAAATAGTTAATTATGTACAGATAAGATTATGGGACCAACATAAAAGCTAAGTACGCAAATTACTATAACATAGTCCTACGCACTCGAGCTGCAGATTTAAAAAAAGCCCCAACATATGAAACTGCTTCTTCCTTACATAACAGCAATAAAAATCTAAAAGCAGGCCTGTACTTAGTCAAATTTTGACAATTCCTTTTTAAAAACGGGATTCGATAAAATTTGCTACATTTTACATATAATTTACAAAAATAAATTGTAAATTTTATTGACCATTTACATTATCACAAGGGCCGAGTACATGATCTAGGTTCCCTATGAAACCCAAATGGGAAGGAAAGCAAATACGTCATTGTGTTGGATCTGAAACGGAACAAAAAGAATGTTCCCAACGACTACGTGCCTGAAATATATACTCTGTAGTGCCATCGGACTCATCAAACGTAGATAGTCTTCACAGTATGCTTCCCTCCTGCATCCCTTAGCGGATGGGATTCTGCATAGCTGTAAAGTGCCTGTGCCACAGTTCTTTTATCTACTCTGGTGCATGAAAATGGATCTCTGAAAATAGAGTGCATACCTGTTTTACAGTACTCTGCTTTCACATATGCTAGCCCTGGGATAACCACCCCTTTATCTAAAGACAGTCAATCTGTTAAAATATATTTTGATAAATCAGCCTCTGAATTCTTCCTTATAGCAAGCCAAAACACCTGTCTTGTCCGACACATATGACACCCACAGTTCTTTATGGCAAATATATTGAGAGGGAGATATCGGGACAGAGAGTTTTTTACAGAATGTATTCCCCACGTAATGGATCGCCTTTCAATTCGAGGTGCCCCACACCTCGACTTCATACATAGCGATAGGTAAGCATTGCGTGTTATATATTTGCAAAAGTGGGGCAAGAGACCCCCCTCCTACCGGCTGAGGAACAGTGCTTAGAGACCCTATGGCCTTAGAGAATGTAGTGCAACGATACTCAACATTGCTAAATCACACACCACCCGCAGAGAAAATAACACCTAAATATGGGAAAGTACTGCTACTACTTAGGCATGAGACACAATGGATACTCTGGACAGGGTCTTACTATTGGCTCCGCACGACATAATATGCGACTTTGAAAAATTAGTTTGGAGATAAATCAACGCCATATAGCCTACAAGAGTGTTAATTAGCTGTCACAAAGCTCTAGGGGTAAGAGCCATAAGTACAGCATCGTTGGCATACAAAAGCGTTGGCAGTAGCTTACCCTTTATTTTAGGGACATCAGATGTTGAGCGCACTAAGGAGGGACATAACTCATTAATATACAAGGTGAATAGGAGATGGGGAAGCACACATCCCTGCCTTACTCCTCAATGAATGGATATGTCTCCTGGCACCTCACCCTATGCATTAATTCAAAGCCTGGCCCTGTGTCTTTATGCAGGATCGCGAGAAAATGAAATAATGCTGTGTCCAATCCCCGATCAATTTAAAGAGCCTACAGTTTCGACCAATTCACACCATCACAATCTAACAATACATCCATAAATGCTAAGTTAAGTGGGGACTGCTTAGCAACTCTGTGTTTCCCCAAAACCATATTTGGGTTCAGGCTCTGAGTGTAACACAGACTCATCTTGAACCCAATCTCTCACTCTATTATACATCACTCTGCCCAAAATTTAAGTTGTAGCATCTTTTAAAGAGATCGGTCTCTAGAAAGCCGGAAGTGACCGATCATCTTTTTTGGAAATATTACCATAATGGAAGAGGCCCATAAATCTGGCAAGGGAAAATTGGCAAGATTATTAAAAGCATTAGTTAATAGCAGTGCCCAAAAAGTAAAAACTTTTTTTATTAATCCTATTGGGACCCGATGCTTTGCCTCCTACACTTTGCGTAATAGCATCCTCAACTTCCCCCACAGTTGTCCTAAAGTGTGATGCAAGGCAGGGGTTAATGACAAATGACTCGTAGGTTAGGGGTTCAGCATAAATATTCTCTAAGTGTTCCTCACATGACCTGCTGGAAATGTGACACGTAATTGGGCAGGAAACGTATTATTGCCCTTCAGTTCCTCTATTTTTCTGCACAGATGCCTGAACTAACTGCTCCCAATGACTTACAATTATTTACTTCCATCTTTTAGCAGTAGCTTTCTATAGTTCTTGCACAAAGTGGCCACCATAGCAGGATCCCTAGGTTGAAGCTAGAGCCAAGGGCAGCGTCACTGCATCACTGGGGGAATGAATTATTCTGGGGTAAGATATTTATCAAGTGTCGTGAAAGCCTACTATTCGACTTTTAAGCTTGGAAATGAGGCACAGCATGCAGTCTCGTATTTGACACACCAAAGTCTGCATGTTTAGCTCTTTTTTCCATGCCTAATTTCCACCCACCCCCACCACCACCTTTCTCCCTTTCCAACAAATTTTTGCAGGCTTAACCTTCCGCAGTCTGTCTGCGGAAAACAGTGAGGGGTGATAATCCTCATTCAACTCATAATTACGATCCTTGCCAGGCTCTCTTCTGAGTTAATGGGCTCTGGACTGGGAGATGCAGTAATATCATCATAAAAGCTTTATCAGTATAGATAATTATGTGTCTATATGTGAGTCATGAAAAAAGCCACGGCAGTCGTTTGCTGCCAAGGAACCATCTGTACCAAGTCTCCCAAACATCATGAATTATTACTAAAATATCAGTTCTAAATATATTCTGAAAAGGCTGTCATTTTTCCGAAAATATCAGCGTGTACTTTCTGAAAATTGACACATTCGGTTGCCAAATGCAAGCTTCTTAATTTGTCTTAAACAATGGCTTGCCATTTTCATGAAAAAACGATCAACTTAATATGTCTTGAACAGTGGCTTGACATTTTCAAGAGGAATAATCAACTTAATTTGTCTGAAACAGTAGCTTGCAATTCTCATGAAAGAGGCGTTTTGTCCAAAATGAAGTTTTTTTTAGTTTTAGTAAACTTGCATTCCCTGCTTGGATAGGCACCATCATCTGGAGGTTCGCCATATCGCAGGGATTTCCTCCATTAGGTCAGGGCAAATGTTTGCTGAAGAAGGCTCTTAAAATCAAAATAATTACTTTGGTGTATCTAGGCGTGCTCTCAGTGCAGCTACAGTTGATCAAAACTGTGCCTCTTCCAGCGATGGTCATGGGTTACGTGGGAAGCCATCACAAACTGTGGGTATCCTTATTTGCTAAGGTGCCAAGGAGGAACAAAGCCAGGGTGATAGATACTAAAACCACCGGTCAAGCACAATTGCATGCTCAAAGAGAAGGTTTCTCACCTCACAAACATGCACTCTCCCCCACACACTGTAGTGCAGGATCTGAGACATGTTCCAAGCCCAAAAATATAACTTTTTATTCCTAATTATAAATATCAGAGTAATTGCATAAGCTTAAGTCCCACCAATGTTTAGTACGTTTACGATTACTAACAGAGGCTGACTAGAGGTTACTGTGCTGTTTGTAGTGTAATTCTTTCCAGTAACCTTTAGAGCAATTGCACCTCTTTCCTTCTACCCTTATTGAATTGCCACACTTCTCATCTTTCTGCTTTGTCTGGTTTTCTTCCATACTAACTTTAGTTCTGACCTTTTTCTATGCATGGACTTAGTAGTTAATAGCACACTTCCCCCAGCCATCTTTGGATCACCTATAATACTATACCATTAGCAAATAGTGGTCACCAAATGTAGACTTTTTGCAAATGTTGTAGTATTTTACAACCCGATGTATGTACTACTAGGTTGGCTAATAAAAATCGCAGGAGTGGCAGTGTGAGACAGAGACTGTGGAGAGATGAGAGGCACTTTTGCCCCATGGTAGTGAAGGAATCCGAGGTGGAGGTCATGGGGACAAGGCACCAAAAATGATTGTCACTCCAGGAGACACCAGCGCTAAAGCCGGCCCTAGTTGGCCATAAACCATTGATGCATCCCATGGGAAAAAGAAATAGGATGGGAATTTTCCCTTTCATACCTCATCCTTTTTGCGTTTTATAAAGGATTGCAAAAGTACTTTTATGAATCCAAAATAATTTTGTACTTAAAGGGTCTCAAGTCCTGAAGAATTTGTAAATCGGTAAATGGCGTTGCACTTCAGGCCCCTAATGCCCTCCTACATTCTTCAAACTATGTCTTAGAAGACTTTGAGCGACTACAGGTGAAAGCCATTTTCAACCTATTAATTATGTGAGGAACCCACTGGCCATCAGTTAATGCAAGGGATAAATATTTATTTTCCTCATGAAAAACACGATTTCTTCTCCTAGCAATGTTGTGTTTATGTTTTCATGCAAAATCCATAAAAAGTTTAATTTAGATCAAAAACAGGACCTTACATATGAGAAATGGGAGAGTGTCACAGAAATTATTTGCGGTAATATTAGTGAGCTGCTGCTGTGGTACAATATTGAAAACACACTTCACTATCCCTGAATATTAGATGGAGACACTTTTAGAGTTTAGACGAGCGTGCCAGTGCATCGTGAGTGACCTGGCCATAGAGGGCATATGAGAGCTGAATTTGGATCATAAATTCACAGCAGTTCCGAACCGGGCACTCCAAAATACATTTGGCCCAGGGCCACCAAAATCATTAAGATGTCCGTGCCTGTGAAGACTACTCCTTTTTAGAGATCCTGTCGTGAGGGTGGAAACGAGGAACTTCCTATAATGGGACCATTTTTGTTGTTTTGTATATATCTATACTCTGCTGCTCGCACATTCATCCCTACTTCCCGTTAATCTGTGGGCATACTGTGACTAGTGCAACAATCTTTTTCTGGCCGACACTTTTGTAAACATAATTCATCCTAATAACGGGTTTTCCTAAGAATCACCGCATTGCATGTGGTTAGCCATGGAATGCTCAGAATGATGCAAATGTTAGGGTGTCAGTCACATCTGAATGTATGGCCGTAGGATGTGCATTCACTCTTGTTTTCAGTTACATTGCATGGTAAGCCCCTAAACCAAAAAGGGATTCAGAAACACTTACAACATGTAGCGCTCTCTTTTCCACATTGGTGTCCTTCTTCAAAGAGGGCTGGTTGCAATTCAGATGTTTATGATATGTAGGCAAGATAATTTTAGGAGACCTTATTTTACCGGAACATATCTACAAAGTGCATGGCTGTAAGTAAAAATCCGCCATGAATTTGGTTTCCTATAACGAGGTTGGACGTGCCTTTTGTATTGGAACCTTTAGCTTTTTTGAGCTCATATTGACACATTTTCCAACTACCCTGATACTAAAAGTAAGGCACTGTTCTGACTCTAATAAACGTACATAATTGAACTTACAGTTTAATAAGTGAGGGCATTTATGACCAATATCCTCCCTGGAAATAACTACTGCCACAACTCTTCTCATCAATATTCCCATCAGAACATCAAAAAGGGGCTTTGTGTGTTTTTAAAGACTGTCCTTTTTCGTCACGGTACAAGCGTAGCCCCTTCTGCCTGCATACCCTTTCCATCAGGAAATGGAACCCCTCAGTCTCAGCTGCTGTAGCAGTTCAACATCACCTGCTTAGTATCCGCTCAAGCCTTCTGGACTGACACTAGTGGACATTCAGCTATTGTGCCATGTCACATAGGCGCAGATCGAGCAGCGGAGTCGATTCGGACAGTTTTTCCATCATATTGGGAACGGACTGGCTAAAGCCAAGCCAATAATGACTCAAGCCGTCTTCCCTTAAATCAAACGTGATACACCCAATTGGGCTTCTTTGACTAGCGCATACTGATTACTATTTACGTAAAGTTACAGATGTAAAGTTATCTCGAGCACATAAGTTGTTTGCACCGTAGCTTATTGTGAGTGGGCCTAAATATCTGTGTAAAGATGGTGCTTAACTTCTCGTTTGAATCTTTTATAATTTCAGTAAAGGGGAGGCAGTCTCTGGAAAATGGGTGTGGCCGCAGTCCAGCATTACTCCTTACATTTTAAATGATAAGCATTACTTTGTCCTGCTCGCTGGGAAGCATGTAAATGCAATGTAAAATATGTTACTATTGTACGGTTTGAAAGTATAAACATGACACCCTTGTCTAGTTTCTGAATGTCCCCAGTGTTTAGCCAGTCATCATTCACTCTTGAGAATGGCAATCGGTTTCTCCAGTCAATCAACCTTTCCTAGTACATTTCTCATCAGTCTTCATCTCAGCACTTCGATATGCCCACAACCGTAAACTCCTCCAGCTCTGAGGTGGTAAATATTAAGGAGTGCAAACTTTCAGAACCAAAGAATACAAGAGCTGTTGTGTCCTCGAACAGTGTGGTGTCAGGACCGCCAGTATTATAATAATACTGTCCAGAGAGTTTTCCCTACCCTCTGTTTGTGACACAGACACTTATGAAAACATACCCTGTAAAAATAAGAAAAATAATTTCCCTAATTGCCAAGAATAAGCTTTGAAGTTCTTTAGGAAGAGTTTCCTGAAACTATTTCAGGCACTGTTTTACAACCTACTTCTTATTACCACCGGTATAAAATAAAACTATGATTTGTTCCGGACTTTAAAAGGTACCTTTAATGTAGAAACCGTTAGTAGAATTTTAATCTTCACCTGTCGCAACCCAAAACGTCAATATCAACAAAAGCATGCCATCTGGAACAACATGGCTGGGACACTATATATACTTCAAGAGCTAGACAAAACAAAAAAGCAAGTCAATGACAGGTATTCCTTTGATATTCTTTGAGCCAGAAGCACTCCATAGCAGTTCTCCTGCTCAGTTTCCAAACATGTGTTTGTAGTAAAAAAGCCATATTTATGTCTACAGTATTTTCAATAAATGTTTCCATTATGAAATTCCTGATGATGGGAATGTGATATGTCTTTGTGCAGGAAGAACAGGGAAGCAATATCTTCACCAAATCTACAATCCAAAAAAGCCAGTGTTCAAAACCAGATGGTGGTCTTTTGTAAGATACTTTGCAGCAATACGTCATATCGATTAAACGCCCTTTTCGGGCGACCACTCCCTTCTCAATCCTACTTCGACTTGTGGTTGTCAAACGATGTCAGGCTGATGGAACGGACTCCGTTTAGCTTTTGTCCTCAGTGTCACCCCAAGTTCCCATACACCGACCAACACGTGGTGTGCAAACTCTGTCTCTCCAGATCACAGGGAAGAGAGCTATGAAGCATGTCGATCCTTCCATTCGAAGAAAACTCAGAGGTATCGAAGAGCGTGTCGACTGGAGATGGCGTCCAAGATGTTGGAAAAGCCCAACATTTTCGGAGAAGAACAAGCACATACTGCAGTTTCCATCGCAGACTCTGATTCAGACCGAGACTCAGAAGGGGAAATCCAATCGATTTCAGCGGCACAGTATGTGAGCACATCAGCCCCTTCCGAACACCTTAAGGCAACCAAAAAGACATCAGCACTGGTCTTGGTTTCACCACTGCTTGCCAGCCATGGTCAGACCCGAAAGACACGTACAGTAGACCAACCTTTTGGTTCTGCACTGAAAAAGGCAAAAGTGCATTCAGCGCTGACCGAACAGTGCTCTACTTCTGTTTCGGGATCTAGTAAAAAAACAGTTTTCAGCTCCGAAGTGGAAGTCTCTGTCATCAACTTCGGAGCTGACATTCTTGGCTCGATTAAAACATTCGGTCTCCAAACTTGCAAAGCTGAAACCAGTGGGTGGAAAATGTGCTCTGACTACCCAGGAGTCTTCAGACATAAGGCCCATACTATAAGTAATGGACGCTAAACAACGCAAAATCCAGATACACAAAGATCCTAGAAGGATTATTGCTTTTCCTCCTCCTACAACCAAGAGAAAGTTAACTTTCCAAGAGACTTTAGAATCTGGGCCTCCACCGCTAAGAGATTCAAGCATACGGAGAAACCAAAGGCAGTACAACAGCCTTCACCATCACATTCTCCTTTACTTCCTCCTTCTCCACCACCAGTTACTCCACCACCTTCACCTACAGTTTTCTCCACAGTCCCCTATTTCTACATGTGGGGATGATTTAGGTGACACTCAATATAATGTAGACCCATGGGATTTATATGATCCCGACCCTATACCATCCAATGACCCTGGGCATTGCCGACTAGACCATCTCTACCTGAAGATACTACTTCCTACAACCAGGTCAAAGCTACAGCAGCTGCATATCACAACGTGTAGTTGAATACAGATCCCATAGAGGATGATTTTGTATTCAACACATTATCATCCACTCACAAGGAGTATCAATGCCTACCCATGTTCCCAGGCATGCTTAAGCATACATATGACATTTTCAAGGAGCCAGTAAAGTCTAGGGTTATTGCACCAAGGGTAGCCAAAAAGTACAAACCTGCACCTTCGGACTCCATATTTATTACCCAACAATTGCCACCTGACTCTATTGTTGTTAGTGTAGCCATGAAAAGGGCAAATAGTCAATCTACAGGGGATGGCCCTCCCCCAGACAAGGAAAGTCACAAGTTTGATGCAACGAGGAAGAGAGTAGCATCTCAAGCTGCTAATCACTGGAGAATTGCTAATTCTAAAGCTCTATTAGCAAGATACGATAGAGCTCATTGGGATGAGGTGGAGGAGTTCTTACAGTACCTTCCACCAGAACACCACAAAAGGGCACAGCAGATAGTTACAGAGGGAAGGCTGTCTCTAACAACCAAATTAGGTCTGCTTTAGATGCAGCAGACACAGCAGCAAGAGGTATTAACACCAGTGTGGTCATTAGAAGGCACTCATGGTTACGAACTTCAGGGTTCAAACTTGAAATTCAACAGGCAGTATTCAAATGCTTTTTGATAAGAAACACTTATTTGGCCCAGAAGTAGCTACCACCATAGAGAAACTAAAGAAAGACTCTGAAAGAGCTAAGGCTATCAGTGCCCCTTATACTACCCCTGTTCGAGGAGCTTTTTGTAGGCCCCAGTTTAGAGGTGGTTTTAAATCATCAACCTCAGATCTGTCCACATCCCAACAAAAGTAAGAACAACAGTTTTACACCAGAGGCTCTTTCAGAGGATCTTACAAGGGAAACAGCTTTAGAGGGAGAGGTAAATCCACAAGCACAAGAGGTTCCTCCACCTCAACTAAACAGTGACTTTCTGCTCATCCCCACACAGTATACATCTCCTGTGGGAGTAAGACTGAAACATTTCTATCAACAATGGCACAACATTATTACAACAGATCAATGAGTGCTGTCAATTATCCAGAATGGTTCTTGCCTAGAACTCATCTCTACTCTCACCAAACATTCCCCCTCGCTCGCACAGGCTTTTTCTGGAACACCTACATTTATTAAAACAAGAGGAACAATAACTTCTACTCAAGGATACAATAGGGATGGTACCTATATCTCAACAGGGGAAAGGAGTGTATTCTCTATACTACCTTATACCAAAAAAGGATGGTACTCTCGGACCAATTCTAGATCCCAGACCCCTCAATCAGTACATCCTGTCAGAGCATTTCCACATGGTCAGTCTTCAGGACTTCATTCCCTTGCTACAACAACAAGACTACATGATAGCATTCAATCTAAAATATGCTTACTTCTACATTCACATACATCCAGCACATTGAAAATTTCTAAGATTTGTGATATCAGGAAAGCACTACCACTTCAAAGTACTACCCTTTGGAGTAGCAACAGCACCAAGGCTATTCACCAAATGCCTCACAGTGGTTGCAGCATACCTCAGAACGCAACATAGACATGTCTTTCCCTAACTGGATGACTGGCTCATAAAAGCCAGCATTATTCAAACCTGTTGTCAACAGCAACATAATACACAGTGGATAATCTACACAGTCTAGAGTTCACAATCAGTTACCAAAAATCTCATCTGCAACCAGTGAAAATACAACCGTATCTGGGAGCAGCTCTGAACTCTCAATCAGGATTAGCGTGCCCAAACCCACAGTACAATCACACTTACACAGTAAGGTTTATCAGGAAACTTTTGGGAATGATGGCATTGTGCATAGCAATAGTACCCAATGCACGTCTAAACATGAGACCCCTACAACAGTGTATCTGGCAACAATGGTCTCAAGCACAGGGTCAGCTTCACGATCTAGTGTTGTTGGACCACCAAACTTATAACTCTCTGCAATGGTGTAATCGCACCAACTTATCAAAAGGGTAGCCATTTCAGGACCCTACGCCACAGACCAATCACAACCGATGCCTTAATGATAGGTTGTGGAGCCCATCTCAAGAACCTTACCATACAAGGGGAATGGGACTCAATTCAGCAAACTTATTACATAAATGATTTAGAATTACTAGCAGTGTTCCTAGTACTCAAAGCTTTCCTGCCTCTGATCACGCACAAAATAGTGTTGATAAGGACAGATAACATGACCACAATGCATTAGCTGCAAAAACAGTGGGGGTACACTCATCTCAATTGTCCCTTCTAGCACAGACAATTTGGAAATGGGCAATTCACATTCAACTACTAGCAGAGTATATCCCAGCGATTCACAACCAGCTGGCGGACCTCTTAAGCAGGACACAGCAACAAATACACAAACTGGAGAGTCACCCATAAGCGATTCAACAGTACCCCCAAATGAGGGCCGCCCGAGACCTAGACCTCTTTGCAACAAGCGAAAACGCAAAATGCCCAAACTTCGCATCCAGGCACCCACACCCTCGACCCAAGGGCAATGCTTTATGGATCACTTGGTTTGGGAGATTTGCTTACGCTTTTTCCTCCTCTCCCACTAATTCCATTTCTGGTCAACAAGATCCATTACACCGCCCTCACTATGATACTCATAGCTCCCACATGGGCATGTCAACACTGGTACACAACACTGTTGGATCTGTCTGTAGTTCCACATCACAAGCTTCCAAACAGACCGGACCTACTGACTCAAAACAAAGGTCAAATCAGGCATCCCAATCCCAGTATCCTCAACCTGGCAATTTGGCTCCTGAGGTCATAGTTTGGATAGCTACAGCTTCCAATAGAATGTATGGACCTTCTAAAAGACGCACACAAACCTACAACCAGACAGTGCTTTGCAGATAAATGGAAACGTTTTGTGTATTACTGTCAACCCAAAATCATTGATCCACTTAAAGCATCAGTACAGAATATTGTCTATTATTTGCTTCATTTACAGAAAGCAAATCTTTCATACTCTGCTATTAAAATCCATTTAACAGCAATAGCTGCTTACCTACAAAACAGATAGCATACTTCTCTGTTTAGAAATCCTGTCATAACAGCTTTTATAGAAGGCCTTAAAAGAATTATTCCACCTAGAGCTCCTGCCTGGAATCTTAATATCGTGCTCACAAAGCTTATGGTTCCACAATTTGAACCTATGTATCCTTGCACTCTTCAATTTCTCTCATGAAAGGTTGCTTTTCTAGTAGCAATTACTTCCTTAAGGAGAGTTAGTGAAATTCAGGCATTCACTTTAGAAGAACCTTTCTTCCAAGTTCACAAAAATAAAATAGTACTTAGGACAAACCCAAAATTCCTACCTAAAGTAGTTTAAACCATTTCACGTCAATCATACACTGGAATTGCCAGTCTTCTTTCCACAGCCAGATTCAGTTGCTGAAAGAGCTCTTCACACACTTGATGTTAAAAGAGCTCTCATGTATTTTATAGATAGAGCAAAAATTTCAGAAAATCTAAACAACTTTTTGTGGCTTTTCAACAACCTCATAAGGGTAATCCTATTTCAAAACAAGGATTAGCCAGATGGATAGGAAAGTGTATTCAGACTTGCTATCTTCAGGCTAAAAGACAGCTATTGGTAACTCCTAAAGCACATTTTTCTAGAAAGAAAGGAGCTTCAATGCCATTCTTAGGAAATATTTCAATGGCAGATATATGCAAAGCAGCCACATGGTCCACCCCACACACATTTACTAAACACTACTGTGTGGATGTGTTATCTTGCCAACAAGCAAATGTTGGTCAAGCAGGTGCTTAAAACACTATTTCAAACTACTCCAACTCCTACAGCCTAGCCACCGCTTATTTTGGGAGGGGACTGCTTTTCAGTCTATGCAAAGCATGTGTATCCGCAGCTACACATTCCATCGAACGGAAAATGTTACTTACCCAGTAGACATCTGTTCATGGCATTTAGTGCTGCAGATTCACATGCGCCCTCCCTGGAAGCCTGTAGCCGTTGTAGTACTTTCTTTATGTAAATATGTATATACACTGCATGGACATCATATATGTGTGTGTGTGTGTGTGTGTGTATGTGTGTGTGTGTGTGTGTGTGTGTGTGTATGCATATACCTTTCTTCACTCCTTACTTCACCCTCCTGCGGGAAAACAATCTAACAAAGGACTCGGTGCCCATGCACAGTATCATCGAGAGGAGTCACTTGATTTCGTGACTCGAAAAAGATTCTTTGAAGAAAAACAACTTGTAACACTCCGAGCCCAACACTAGATGGCAAACTTATGCAAAGCATCTGAATCTGCAGTACTACATGCCACGAACAGGTGTCCACTGGGAAAGTAACATTTTCCATATATTCACTTAAAATAACAAAGATTACAGTCACAATATAGTTAGGTTCAGAATTTACCTGCACAAAACCATAGAAATTCAGCAGTTTTATAATAATGGTTACCTCAAGTGACTATAACTCATGCTCTTAGGTAATATAACTCGCACCCTTGCCATGCACAGTTTTCTCCTCAATAATTTTACTGAAAATGTTTTATTGATATTATCAATGATATTATCAAGATGTCATGAGTGATGTAATATGTGGGGTAATTGGCAGTGCATGGCGAGGGCGCAAGTTATATTTACTTGAACTAACCATAACTGTAAGTGTTGAATTTCTATGGCTTTGTGTGAGTAAATTCAGAACCTAACTATAACGTCCCTGGAATCTTTGTTTTTTTAAGTGATTTTCAATATTATTTTAAATTCTATTTCCTAACTATATACTGTCCTTGTAACCTTAAGCTTTTTCAATGAATTTCTATGTTTTTCCCCCGTAATTTTAATTACTATACGTTAATACAGCCGCCATAGTGTATGCCCTTTGCCGTGCGCAGCGGGGGTTGGCGTCAGGGTTTGGTCTGCATGTATGGCGAGGGCACAAGTTATAGTTACCTTAGGGAACGATTTATAGTTACTTGAGTGCATGAGTATCTGAGTGAATCTGTGAGTGATTGCCTGAGTCTCTAAGTGGATGTGTGAGTTGGTGTCTGAATCTTTAAGTAGGTCTGTGAGTGGGTGTGAGTCTGAGTAGGCCTGTGAGTGGAAGCATGAGTGTCCTGGTGGGTCTGTAAGTGGGTGCGTGAGTGTCTGAGTAGATCTGTAAGTCTCTGAATGCATCTGTGAGTGAGTACATGAGTTTCTGAGTGGGTCTGCAAGTCAGTGCATGAGTCTGTGAGTGGGTCAGTGAGTGTCTGTATGGGTGTGTAAGTAGCTGTGTGACTGACTCGACCACAAAGGAACCGTACCTGCCCATTTATCCAACATGAGTCTACAGTTTTGCACAAAATGTCTACCCAACTGAAGTACTTTCTACTGGTTAATTAGAAAGTGCTACCTTGTTGAGTAAATGTCCAGTGTGTATTCTACGCTACAGCTGAGTAATGGACCACAAGGAAATGTGTCTAAGCTGACTTGTGTGCATTTAGCAATGTGATTGTTCCTTGTGCATCTATCTCCAGAATTCTGTGATAACATGAATCCTGCTATAGAAAGGCCAACAAGACTACGAAGATGTAAATCTTCACCAAACCAGGGTCCTTCCTGCTATCTATTTGATGTAAGTGCTTCTTTGTTTTGTGGAGAAGTCCTCTTATTCCTCTGCATCAAGAGAGCACCACCAAAATCAGCGGGAAACACACCCAGGGGCCTCTTGGTAAGCTATACATTATCTTGGCAAAGGCAGGAAGAGCTTTGCATACTATGAAGGTGGACAGTGCTGGGCCAAGCAGGGAGATCTTTCAGGTGATTTGCACATTTGTATACTTGTAGCAATTTAAAGGAGAACCATGGACTCTAAGGGAGGGAGAATGTGCACCCCCCCCCCCCCCCTGGGCAATTTTGCCCTGGGAACCCCACCCTCAGGCCTGGCCTTCGTTTAATAGGATAGGGGGGGCATACAGTCCTCCTCCCAGGCCGATTTTGGCTCTGGTGTCCCCATCCCCGGGAGCCTGGCCATGTCTCCTGGGTGCCCCCCAGACACCCAGTCAGCAGCTTTCGGTCCCAGCCAGCTCCCTGCCTCCTGTGGGAGCCAGCATTGCTCTTGCACACAGGAAGCCGCTAAACATGCTCCCTGTGTGCAAGAGTAATCGTTTCATCCATAAATAAGAGTGTGACTATGTAGTTATAGTTAGTTTCACTAGAGATAGGAATTCCACAGATTTATGTCACTTAATAGCTTTGCACATATTTGACAAATTTCTGTGAAACTTTCCAGACCTATTTCCCCTGCTATGTTGGCAGAGGTTGGAATGTTTTGTGGTGTTTAGTCACGGCGGTGCAAGGAAAAAATGGTCTGCCGAAAACAAATTTTGACCCCAATGCATATTTATATAGATGTTTTGTATTGGATGTAGCGGCAAAACGTCTGAACAGATTGTAGTGACATTTCATAACAATGTAGATGATCCTTTTTACTACTGCAACTGATGTTATGAAGTTATAAGGGCCAAAACGTAGTGATATCTGTAGCATAATTGTCCTAAAAGTAGCATGGAAGCACACAATATAACCTAGACTGCATATATGAAGTTTACTACATGAACAACTGAAAGACCCATTTGTGGTCAAATGCTAACAGAAACCAAAGATGAAATAGATAACAATTAGAACACACCTTAATCTATATACTTTTTCTCTGCATGCTTTCTGGCTCACAAAATAAAACTGTGCCAAATAAGTCAAAAAGAAAACAGCTTCCTCACTCCTGTGCAACAAAATGGAAATGTGACCGAGCACTGAGCTACACCATCATCATCATCATTCGAGCTTTTTTTCGGCAACAGATACCATAAAAGCACTACATATATACGCATAAAACCGTGATTCATGGTAAAACATAAAAAAATACAGTAAAATCCTCCAAATAAGACGACCCACATTGCCAGAGCCCAGGGCATAAAAATCGCACACTAGGTTCTCTATCAGGAAATACATATTGCTTAATTGTTCTTGAAAGTTCATAGACCTATGCCATACAAATGATTAAACAAGATTGTGCTCTGAGTCATGCAAATAACACAATAAAACTTTACCAGGTAGATTTAAATTCCTAAGAGCTTTCTGTTCTCCTACCCTAGAAAAGACGCCTAATATAATGCAAATCTATGAACAAAAACTCAGAATAAGCAATATTAAAATTTGATTAAGAAACACGGTCTGTGTTGTTTGGTAGGAGGAGTGTGTTAACATTTACAAATCTTACCCTAGGACGCCATATTGTAGCTAAGAACTTTGCCACTGCACATACCACAGGCCCGTGGGTATTAGTTCTGCAAATCCTAAGGGCCAGATGATTGGCCCTAATGCCCATGGTAAGGCAGAGAGGTCTTATCCAATGGGCCCTTTGCTTTTTATATGCGGGACAATGGAATAGGACGTGACAAATTGATTCCCTAGTATTACACCCCATCGGGCAAGAGTCTGTTAAACTAGCAGTTTGCTTCCACCTGAAGGTAAGATCACATACTGGTAAGGATCCTAATCTAAATCTTGTGTAAAGTGCACGTGCCACAGGATGTGAGATAATATAAAAAAAAGTGCGCAAACTCATAATGACACTTAAATGATAAACTGTCCGTCATGCTACACGACAGAACAGCTGCTAAAATTGACGTTTGCACACTCATCTAGTATGCATCCTTAACCCCTTAGCTGCTGGGCCTTTCCCCCCCCCAGTGCTGAGCCCTTTTTTGGCTATTTGGGGTAGTTCGCGCTTAGGGCTTCATAACTTTTTGTCCACATAAGCTAACCACGCCAAATTTGCGTCCTTTTTTTCCAACATCCTAGGGATTCTAATGGTACCCAGAGTTGGTGGTTTCCCCTGGAGGAGACCAAGAAAATAGCCAAAATACAGTGAAAATTTTGTTTTTTCCAAAAAAATGGGAAAAAAGGGCTGCCGAAGAAGGCTTGTGGTTTTTTCCCTGAAAATGCCATAAACCAAGGGTTTCTGGTGCTGAAATCACTATCTTCCCACCTTTCAGGAACGGGCAGACTTGAATCAGAAAACCGAATTTTTCAACACAAATTTGGCATTTTACTGGGACATACCCCATTTCTACTATATTTGGTGCTTTCAGCCTCCTTCCAGTTAGTGACAGGAATGGGTGTGAAACCAATGCTGGATCTCGGAATGCTAAACATTTCTGAAAACTAGACAAAATTCTGAATTCAGCAAGGGGTCATTTGTGTAGATCCTACAAGGTTTTCCTACAGAAAATAACAGCTGAAATAAAAAAATATTGAAATTGAGCTGAAAACAACAGCCATTTTTCTTTATGTTTTACTCTGTAACTTTTTCCTGCGATGTCAGATTTCTGAAAGCAATATACCGTTTTGTCTGCTGGACTCTTCTGGTTGCGGGGATATAAAGGGCTTGTAGGTTCATCAAGAACCCTAGGTACCCAGAGCCAATAAATAAGCTGCACCCTGCAGTTGGTTTTCATTCTATACTGGGTATACAGCAATTCATTTGCTGAAATATGAAGAGTGAAAAAGAGGTATCAAGAAAACCTTTGCATTTCCAAAATGGGATCAAGATAAGGTTTTGAGGAGCAGTGGTTATTTGCACATCGCTGAATTCCGAGGTGCCCATACTAGCATGTGAATTGCAGGGCATTTCTCAAATAGACGTCTTTTTTACACACTCTCTTATATTTGGAAGGAAAAAATGTAGAGAAAGATAAGGGGCAATAACACTTGTTTTGCTATTCTGTGTTCCCCCAAGTCTCCCGATAAAAATGATACCTCACTTGTGTGGGTAGGCCTAGTGCCCGCGACAGGAAATGCCCCAAAACACAACATGGACACATCCTATTTTTTTTATAGAAAACACAGCTGTTTTTTCCAAAGTGCCTACCTGTAGATTTTGGCCTCTAGCTCAGCCGGCACATAGGGAAACCTACCAAACCTGTGCATTTCTGAAAACTAGAGACCTAGGGGAATCCAAGGAGGGGTGACTTGCGGGGCTCGGACCAGGTTCTGTTACCCAGAATCCTTTGCAAACCTCAAAAAGTGGCTAAAAAAACAAGTTTTCCTCACATTTCGGTGACAGAAAGTTCTGGAATCTGAGAGGAGCCACAAATTTCCTTCCACACGGCGTTCCCCCAAGTCTCCCGATAAAAATGATACCTCACTTGTGTGGGTAGGCCTAGCGCCCGCGACAGGAAACGCCCCAAAGCGCAACGTGGACACATCAAAATTTTTGGAAGAAAACAGAGGTGTTTTTTGAGAAGTGCCTACCTGTAGATTTTGGCCTCTAGCTCAGCCGGCACCTAGGGAAACCTACCAAACCTGTGCATTTCTGAAAACTAGAGACCTAGGGCAATCCAAGGAGGGGTGACTCGCGGGGCTCGGACCAGGTTCTGTTACCCAGAATCCTTTGCAAACCTCAAAAAGTGGCTAAAAAAACAAGTTTTCCTCAGATTTCGGTGACAGAAAGTTCTGGAATCTGAGAGGAGCCACAAATTTCCTTCCACCCGGCGTTCCCCCAAGTCTCCCGATAAAAATGATACCTCACTTGTGTGGGTAGGCCTAGCGCCCGCGACAGGAAACGCCCCAAAGCGCAACGTGGACATATCAAAATTTTTGGAAGAAAACAGAGGTGTTTTTTGAGAAGTGCCTACCTGTAGATTTTGGCCTCTAGCTCAGCCGGAACCTAGGGAAACCTACCAAACCTGTGCATTTCTGAAAACTAGAGACCTAGGGCAATCCAAGGAGGGGTGACTCGCGGGGCTCGGACCAGGTTCTGTTACCCAGAATCCTTTGCAAACCTCAAAAAGTGGCTAAAAAAACAAGTTTTCCTCAGATTTCGGTGACAGAAAGTTCTGGAATCTGAGAGGAGCCACAAATTTCCTTCCACCCGGCGTTCCCCCAAGTCTCCCGATAAAAATGATACCTCACTTGTGTGGGTAGGCCTAGCGCCCGCGACAGGAAACGCCCCAAAGCGCAACGTGGACACATCAAAATTTTTGGAAGAAAACAGAGGTGTTTTTTGAGAAGTGCCTACCTGTAGATTTTGGCCTCTAGCTCAGCCGGCACCTAGGGAAACCTACCAAACCTGTGCATTTCTGAAAACTAGAGACCTAGGGCAATACAAGGAGGGGTGACTCGCGGGGCTCGGACCAGGTTCTGTTACCCACAATCCTTTGCAAACCTCAAAAAGTGGCTAAAAAAACAAGTTTTCCTCAGATTTCGGTGACAGAAAGTTCTGGAATCTGAGAGGAGCCACAAATTTCCTTCCACCCGGCGTTCCCCTAAGTCTCCCGATAAAAATGATACCTCACTTGTGTGGGTAGGCCTAGCGCCCGCGACAGGAAATGCCCCAAAACAGAACATGGACACATCACATTTTTTCATAGAAAACAGTGCCTACCTGTGGATTTTGGCCTCTAGCTCAGCCGGCACCTGGGGAAACCTAGCAAACCAGCACATTTTTGTAAACTAGAAACCCAGGGGAATCCAAGATGAGGTGACTTGTGGGGCTCAGACCAGGTTCTGTTACCCAGAATCCTTTGCAAACCTCAAAATGTGGCTAAAATACCACGTTTTCCACACATTTCGGTGACAGAAAGTTCTGGAATCTGAGGGGAGCCACAAATTTCCTTCCACCCAGCGTTCCCCCAAGTCTCCCGATAAATATGATACCTCACTTGTGTGGTTAGGCCTGGTGCCTGCGACAGGAATAGATCACACAACGGTCAATGTTGGTCCTTACGTGAGGCAGCTGTTGACCCTGGGGTGATCCATTCCTGACACAGGCACTAGGTGTAGGCACTCAAGTGGGGTAGTGTTTTTATCAGGACAGGTGAGGAGTCACTGGGTGGTAGGAATGTTGTGGATCCCAGCATATTCCTGTAGTTTGTGTGACAGAAATGCGAGAAAAATAGAGTTTTTTCTCAACATTTCAGCTTTGCAGGGTATTCTGGGTAAGAAAACTTTGGGGAATCCACACAAGTCACACCTCTGTGGACTCCCCCGAATATCTAGTTTCCAGAAATGTTTGGGTTTAGTGTGTTTCTCTATATGGCCGCCGAATCCAGGACCAAAAACACAGGTGCCTGCCTTACAAAACCAGTTTGTTTTGCCATAGACAATTTTGATGTCTCCACAATATGATTTGGGTGGTGGAATTTGGGGCTGAACTAAATTGGTGAGCTCCCAAGAGAGCACTCTCTCTCTGCTTGCCGCCGCATTCACCTGCTCTCTGGGTTGGCCTAACCCACTATTACCCAGTTGCACGAACAGCTTGCGAAGGGACAGCAGGACTGTCCTCATCACCTCCCTCATAATGTACTGGAAGAGGAGTTTTCGAATGGGACTCCTCTGACTGAAAAATCACTCCCAGAGTCTGCGCCATTGTCCTATCCCTCAGATGCTGTCTCAGTATCTGATGTCTCAGTCTCTGATCCTATGTCAGAGCGGTCCTCTATAACCCGAGTGCAGGCAGCAGTCATCCATCAAGATGCCATCTCTGCTATTGGCTAAACTGTTGCTCTAAAACACTAGCCTACGTAGACAGTCACAAAATCGATGGTGTGTGTGAGATACGTGCAACAGTAGAGGCCACCTTACCTGCGCTTCTTCCCTCAATCAGCACGTACTTTCAAGACACTCAAAAAACACCTTGTCACATACCATTCGTCACAGTCTTTAGCACCTCCTGCGCCCAGTCCAACAATCATTATTGGTGCTCCCACTCCCTCCTCCTCGGATTCCCTCATTACCACCCAGCAAAAGTGCCCTTCATCTCTCCATAGACTTTACTAATGTACTCAGCTATTTACATAAAATACAGATGTGCTCTTTGCAGTAGGCATATAAACCTTCTGCGCTTCTTTATGGCACTAAAACTGCCACTAGACAAGTCGGACCCTTTTCCCCCCAGGGAAACCACACACATATTGACAAAAGTGATGTATATATGACAGCCAACCACCTGAAACTCAACTCAAGCAAAACCGAAATAATCCTCTTTGGCCCTCACCAAAAAAACCTGGGACCCCCCATGGTGGCCCACCACGCTAGGCCCTGCACCCACCCCCGCCAACTACGCACGCAACCTCAGCATCATCCTAGACTCCTCCCTCTCTATGACCCAACAAATCAACGCTCTTACCTCCTCATGCTTCAACAAACTCCGTATACTGAAAAACATTAAAATGGATCCCCACAGAGACCAGAAAAACTGTCACTCACGCACTCATCAGCAGCAGGCTTGATTACAGAAACGCCCTCTACGCCGGCACCACTCTAAAACTCAAGTGCAAACTACACGCATCCAGAACTCAGCAGCACGACTCATCCTCGACCTCCACCGACACGAACACATCTCTCCACACCTCAAATCCCTCCACTGGCTCCCCATTGACAAAAGGATCACCTTCAAGATCCTCATCCTCACACACAAATCACTCCACAACACAGGCCCTGCCTACCTCAACGAGAGTCACCTTCCACACCCCCACACGAAACGTCCGTTCAGCTGACCTCTCTCTCGCCTCTGACCCCCGCATCAAACACACCACCACCGGGGGCAGATCCTTCTCCTACATTGCACCCAAAACATGGAACGCACTCACAACCCACATTCGCAAGACCCAAAACCTACTTCTTTTCAGAAGGGCCTCAAAACCTGGCTTTTTGAACAGTGAACCTCCTAGCCCCTTTCCCTCCCCCCCCCGTCCCCCCCCCCCCCAGCGCCTTGAGACCCTCACAGGTGAGTAGCGCGCTTTATAAATCTCTTTGATACAGATCTACCTATATATATATATATATAAATATATATCTACATAGATATATCTATAGATATATCCATGTACCTAGATATATCTATCTACATAGATATATATATATAGATATATACATATATTTTTTTTTTGTTGTTGTATGGTTTCCTTGGGGGCCAAAATGGCCCCCAGGGAAACCCTACAACATCTAAAAAAAAAAATTGACCCCACAGGGGGTCACCCTGCCCACGGGCGACCCCCTGTCATTTCATTTTTTTTTTTAATTTTTTTTTTTTTTTTAATAAAAAAAAAAATCCCCTGGGGGCACCTACCTTTTTATTTTTTTAGGAAAATTATCCGGGCGGGGGGGGGGCGGCCCGTTTTCCGGGGGGGGGGCTGCCCCCCAAAAGTGAAATCCCTGGTGTCTAGTGGGGTTTCCTGGCCCCCGATCGCAGCTGTGCTGCGATCGGGGGCCAGGAAACCGTTTCAGAAGGCCTCATAAGAAAGGGGAGACTCTCCCCTTTCTTACGAGGCCTTCTGAAACTGTTTCTGGCCCCCGATCGCAGCACAGCTGCGATCGGGGGCCAGAAACAGTTTCAGAAGGCCTCGTAAGAAAGGGGAGAGTCTCCCCTTTCTTACGAGGCCTTTTCAAAATGTTTCCTGACCCCCCCGATCGCAGCTGTGCTGCGATCGGGGGAGCCAGGAAACCTGAAAGTGTTTCCTGGCCCCCGATCGCAGCACAGCTGCGACCGGGGGCCAGGAAACACTTTCAGGAAGGCCTCGTAAGAAAGGGGAGTGTCTCCCCTTTCTTACGAGGCCTTCCCGAACGTGAAAAAGCCGTTTTCCCCATGAAAGCAGGAAGCGGCCGCAAGGCTGCTTCCTGCTTTCATGGGGAAAACACCTTTGCAACGTCAGCGCGCCTCGCGGCGCGCTGACGTCACAAAGGGGCGGGTGGGGGGCGGGGGGAGACACGGTAGCTTCCGTGTCTCCCGGGGGGGGGGAAAAAATAAAAAATAAATCCTCGGGTGCGACGCACCCGAGGATTTATTAATGCCCTTCCTGGTGTCGGCCACTGGTCGTGACCCGCACCAGGGAGGGTGTGTGGGCGTCGGCCAGTGGCCGACGCCCGCATTTAAGAGGTTAAGGTCTGTGAGGCGTTTTTTGGGGAGATGCAAGGGATCCAACCAATAGGAAGCCAACCCAAGTTTAAGGAAACCACTTTTTACATAATGACACCAGGGAATTTTCCCAACCTGGGAGTCTCTCAAGAGCACTCCTAACCATGTCCTATAGGGGTCTAAGGCTGCTGTGGACCAAATCAGAATCCAGTATTGCAACAGTCTCAAAGCAGCAATGTCTGCAATAGAGTACAAGTTCAAATCCATTTGGATAGGCAAGCTATGAGAACTCAAGGGAACCTTTAGCAGGGCCTTAATAAAAGATATCTCTGCTCTTTCTATATCATGGAGTTTACCGTGGCCCCACAATTCAGCACCATACAAAGCACCCATCCTAGCCTGTATTTTGTAAATATCTACCGCTGGTGTGATGGGAAAGGTAGGTGTTCTAGCAGCAAATCTCAAAATGCCCCCTGTCTTTTGTTTGAGGGACATGGTACACTTTGTCAGATATGCTGACCATTTATGGGAGTTTTCTAATGTAACTGCCAAATAGTCAAAATCAGTTACACGTTCAAGGGCCTTACCATACAGCACTATACTTTTTTTTACTCTAAATTCTGGGTCACCAAATACCAAGCATTTTGTTTTAGTGCTGTTTATTTGTAGGCCGTGGTCCCCTCAAAACCCTGAAAATTTCTCCAGGAGCCTGGATAATCAGAGGCAGTTTGGGATAAAAGCTGAGTATCATCAACAAACAGACACTGTGTCTTAGTCCTGCCCAATTTCGGAGTATCATTTAAGCTGTCAAATAGATATGGAATGAAGGCATTTATGAAAAGTAAGAAAAGAGTGGGAGCCAGGACACAACCCTGTCTAACGCCTTTCTGTAAGGGGAACTCATCAGATAATTCTCCATCCTTCCCCCACCTTGCTCTAGCAAAACTCTGAGTACAATTCCCTGATCAAGTTTAACAAAGGGTCTGGGACTCCAATTTTGGCCAAGATCTTCCATAGCCTGAAACAGGGGACCAAATCAAAGGCGGATCTGAGATCTACAAAGGCAATGAGCAACCTGCCGCCGTCCAGGTACACCACCTTCCATTTGATTGTGAGAAAGCGGAAGACCTGGTCCACCATGGCGGGCTTCTGCCTAAAGCCCGCCTGCAAATGGCTTAAGGCCCCATCCTCTTCTATCCAGGCTCCGAGCCTTCCCAAAACCTGAAAGGAAAAAATCTTCTGGAGTTTATCTAAAAGCATGATCCGTCTATAATTACCTGGAACCGATTTGTCCCCTTTCTTAGAAAAAGGGACGATTATAGTGCCCTTCCAGGAATGGGGAAGGATTTTACTCTCCAAAATAGCATTTGAGACTTGGTTAATGTAAGGGCCCCATAATTTCAAATCTGACTCATACAGGTCAGACGGTATCCCGTCTAGCCCAGGAGCCTTCCCTGGTTTTTGGGCCATAATGGCTATCTCTGTTTCTTTTCTAGTGAATGGAATGATAACATCTACCTCATCAATCTTATATGTGTGTACGCTCTCTATATCCACTAAGGGAACAAAATCCTGGCCGTAAAGTTTAGTAAAGTATGAAATCCAGGTTTTTGGAAGGATATGACAGCCAGGCCTAGAACTCAAATTTCGTCCATCTTGGGAAATCAGGGACCAAAACCGCTTTGCATTGGAATCCTTGGCCGCTATCATCAAATCTTGCCATATGTCCTCCGCCCGCTGTGCTTTGCTAGACTTGATTACAGCAGCATAGTCGCACTGTGCCAGCATTATAGCTGGTCTATCCTGTTGTCTGACCGATTCCAAAAGGCCACACTTGGCCCTCCTACAAGCGTTATTAGTTATTAAACCATGGATTTTGTTTGTGCACTCTAGGCTTCCCGCTTCCCCTGTTCTCTCTGGTGAAAAGGGCCTTCAGGGAAGCAAAGAGCTCAACGTATTTTGCCATAATCTAGTCAGGAGAATGGGGATTGGCTACAAGGGCAACTGTATAACTAGAAACTAAGGGCCATATGTACAAACACTTTTTCCCATAGACACAGAATGGGTAAAAACCTTTGCTACATCTGGCCCTAAGTCACACATTTGGGCAACTACTGCGCCTATGTTCGTGAAAGCTTCCCGTCTTAATACACGCTGATTACTTGCCACCTCCAGAGGGAGCATAACCTCCTGGTGTTGATTTGTCCCAGGAACAGGGAACCACCTCTCCCACTCTAGCATAAGGGGAAAATGATCGCTATAACATTGATCTCTCACTTTAAGGTCCTTACTTTTGTGCCAAATCCTAACATCAATAAGCAAATAATCGATCAGGCTACTATAGGACCCTCTGGAAAAGGTGGGGCATGCTGGGATATCTGAGGGGGAAATGCACATTTCCTGGCCGTAGGCCATACAACAGCATTACGTCAATAACCTGCAACACCCTTGAACTATACTTAGGCTGATTTCTCAACATGGAGAAAGATGAAATTCCCCATATTGCATCCTCTTCCTTAGAGAACTCAGCAAAAAGGGAATTAGGCTCTGATGACAAAATGCTAGGGAAGTAATTCTTCCACAAGGGTATTTAGCAAGGAGATAGTTTGAGATTTTGCTAGGGGGGCCTGGTCTATTGTAGAGATTAACACACAGAAGCAGGGGGGCCAGTTTTGGTTTGATTGAAACTGCCAAAATGTCAGGTGAGTTCACATGAAAATTACTTCACTTCTCCTGCCTTGGAAATCTTTACCCACATGATAAAACCCCCTCCTGCCCTCCCAGCAGGCCAAGGGATGGCTTCCTTGCAGAATGAAATATACCTTTGTCTATGCACATTCGTGGTTGCCCCCGTTTCCTGAAAGACAAATGCTGCAGGAATCAATGAGGGAGCCCCAGTCAGGATCATCAATCTTGTTCAGTAAGCCCCCTATATTCCATGTAATTAATGACGGGTAAAAAGGCCTAGGTCTTAAATGGATATTGTTAGCAACCTTATGGCGAGGTGCTAAAGTCAAGCTTACAGTATCTTCTACTACCCGTGGACTCTCATCCTGAGTGTCACCCCCGTGGTGGTCTCCTGAGAGCACCCATACGGATCCCTAAATGAATTGCCACCCTCATACAATAAGATGGTGTTCAAGGAGCTTGCTGATTCTTTTAGTCAATTGATGTCTGAAAGATCAGAGTTTTGCATTTTCTTTGGCGATCTCGGCTGCTTGCCCAGGATCTCGCACTCCCGCCATATAGTAGCCACAGAAGGGGCAGTTAAAAAAGAAGGTTGCTCGGCAGAGCCCATGGTGGAGACCCCACTCTTGGGGGTAGCAGTTAGTTCCTTGGCTGGGATACCCCAATCAGGCCAGTTGGTTTGAAGGACAATATTGGATCCATTGCATGGTGGGTTACGGGCCTACAGGGATATCAGGCCTTTAACCAAGACAGGAGTAGTCAGGACTAGCTCAACGGTATCCCAGTGGCCTGGCTTGCATGTATGGCGCTTAGCTAAAAAAATATCTGAGTGAATAATGGAGCCACGTTTTCTGACATGCCTTATCCAACGGGTAGCTTTATTTTTTAACGACAGACTGTCTTCCTGAATATTTGTAGGTAATTGCAGGACCTTACACATATAAATTGAGTGGTCACTTTTGTAGTTGATTTCTGTGGATTGCCTTACGGGAGCATTCCATGGCTCACCTATGCAGGAGCTGGGCTGTAAAGAATGGTTGCTATGGCTAGACACCCTGGGACGTTTTTACTACTTTCCGGTAATGGTCCTAGTCTGGTCAGTAACTGATCGGGCCGCAGGCCGGTTCATTCCTCCACTCTTTAGCAGTAGGCAGGGTGAATTTGAGACTTTTTTCTGGGGGAATCTCCCTGGCCCTCTTCTTCATACGAAGAAAGGTAAGAGCCTCTTTCAGCATTCGTTTTAGGTCCTTTACCTCTTGTCTTAGGTCCATAATTAAGTTGACCAGTTCTATCTGAAAGATTCCACCTCTAGCCTGTCTGCTGGATACTTCCAAATTTGGATCCAAACAGCCTTCCTCTGGATTATGGTCAAGGTCTCCTAATAAGGAAAAATAATTAGAATAAGGTATATCATGCACTGTAGTGGTTCTTTTAACAACACCCACATTTACTGTTTGCGTGGAACACTGTCTTTCGGCCTCTGGATCAACTGCATTATCAGACCCCGTTGACGTTAACAAGTTGGGGGCAGGATCTGTGCAGCTAGCTGGATTGTCCCTTTTGGGTGTTCTAGGCCTGATGAAGGATGAGAGAGAGATGCTAGTTGTCCTCTTAGTATCTCGACTCTCCTTCCCTTTTAACATAGACTCAACCTCTTCAATTAAGGTATCAATTTTATTGGTGACACAGTTAGAAAATCTCTGACGTTTTATGAGATTTAAGGATTTTGGATGATGTGGCTGCCTCCACAGGACTCCCTTGGGCTTTATGCTTCCCCATTCTTTAGTTACTATCGTAAAAACCACAGGATATAAGCAAGAGCAAATAGAATTTCAAGCTGAAAGGCCTCTACCTTAGAATCAAGAGGTGGGGCCTGGTCCGTCCTCTTCCGGTTACAGACGGGCCTGCCCTTGGCCCAGTCGCGGCCCGCACAGCGGGATCTCCAAGGCGCTATAAGCGCTCCGCTGCTGGCTCTGCCCTCACCTGGGGCCTGCTGGGACAGGGAGTCCCTCCGAGGATGGTGCTGCCACTCAACCCGCGCAGCAGGATCTCTAACATGCTATAAGCGCTCCGCTGCTGGCTCCACCCACTCCTGGGGACTGTTGGAACAGGGAGTCCCTCCGTGGATGGCGCTTCGGCTCAATCCCTACACAAACAACTGTGTGGCGGACATGAAAATTGGCCATTGAGGAAATAATAGTAGTCTCAATTAATAACAAGAAGGATTGGCTTTCATTCATTTTGGCCTTCATATGTAGCATAATCCTACTAAAAGTTGCAAGGAAGCCCCAAAAATAAACCAGATCGCATATGTAAAGTTTCAGATTTACTACTTGTACAGCTAAAAGACCCATTTATGGTCGTATGCTAATAGCAACCAATAAACACATACATAACAAATAGAATACATCTTAATCTACATAATTTTTCTTTGCATGCTATCTAGCTCACAAAATAAAACTGTACGGATCAAGCCAAACAAAAAAACATCTTTCTTATGCACTCCCATGCAACACATAGGAAAAGTGACCTAGCAGTGAGCTACACAAATTATTATATGGAGGACATGATGATTGGTCAGTAGGTAAAATAATAATCTAAATTTTTGTAACAGTTATTGGCTTTCATTGACTGAGGCCTTCATGTGTAGCTCAGTCCTACTAAAAGTAGCAAGGAAGACCCAAACATAAAATAGGTTACATATGTAAGGTTTTAGATTTGCTACATGAACAACTGAAAGACCGATTTATGGTCACGTGCTAATGGAAACAAATAAACGATTACATAACAAATAGAATACATCTTAATCTACATACGTTTTGTTTGCTCTCTGACTGATAAAATAAAACTATGCCTAGCAAGCCAAACAAAAAGTAGCTTCTTTATGCACTTCTGTGCAACAAAATGGAAAAGTACTACAATATGAAGGACGTGATAATTCACCATAGGAAAAAATAATTACAATTTTCATAACATTAATTGACTTTCATTCACTTTGATCGTCATATTTACAATTCTACTAAAACTAGCAAGGAAGCCCAAAACATAAACTAGACTGCATATGTAAATTTTGAGAATTACTACACAGACAACTAGCAGACACATTTACAGTCACATGATTAAGTAAACCAATAAACATGTATTTAACAAGTACAATGGATAGAAAGAAATCACATTAAATCTGATTGCCACTCTTTAGTAATAGTTAATATTTCCAGTGATGGGAATTCTTTGGATTTTTTTTCCTAACAAGGTTCCACTCACTTGAAGAATCACCACAAAACTTTCCAGGCCTATAGCATTTTCTAGATTGTGTGATGATGTAAATTTTTATGGTAAATCATTAAGTGGGTGCAAAGATGCATTTTTCTGCCTATGCATTTTCCATAGACTATTGTATTTGATGTAGTGCAAAAAAATGGCTGAGCAGATTTACATAAAATTTCGGAGGATTATACATTACGGTGTTCTGATGATCCTTTTTGGGTACTGCAGGTAAGTAGCATAAGTGTTTTTTAAGTTAAAAGGTACTTCAAATTCGTGATATCTGTGACCGTGGTACTTACTCGAAGTTTGTGAAATTACTGAGGTACAATATGATGACAGGTCATTATCTGGATAATGACTACCTTTACGAAAGTTTATGGCAGCTATGTTGTTTTAAGACTGCTTTGCCAGTGTACAGTGCTAGGGCCATAGATATAGGTAAGTATTAGGTTTTACATTTTTACGTACCTGTTACCACTTTAGTAAAGTGGTAATAGGCAGAAAAAATAATCACAAGTTTCCATATATTTAAAAAAATATATATATATATATATATATTTTACAGAGTACCCAATTTCTACCTTGAAAGTGCCATGGTACTTAAAAAACATACATGTTAAATATTGAAAAAACCCCATAATAAACTATATATCACAAATATAGTGTTGTACAGTGTATTTACAATTTTTTTTAAAAAAGAAAATGTGTAGGGAGAACTGGGGAAAGATCTAAAAATATGGTGCAAATACAGTGCAATTAAAAAAAAAAAGTGTTAAACATTTTCTCAAAATTGCAGTACTGACTAGGTACAGTACTTCGTAAACTTATTTAAAAATATGAAGAAAAAAAAATATATATATATATATATATATAAATACATTTCTTTACCTAGTACCACATCAATAAAGTGGTAATACTTAGCGAACGACAAAAAAACTACTACATACATAATTCTAAGGCCCTAACATAGAACACCGCCAAACTGTACTGAAAACAATATGGCTGCCTTTTCCTTTTCGAAAAGCTACTATTACCCAAATACATACTGACTTGTCATTGCCATTTACCACTGTAAACCACAACTATACTGTGGTATGCAATAACCCAAAATATAACTAAGGCCTAGCTGCATTATTGTATTGCCATACCTGTGTCATGCATGAGGCCATGCAAAATTGGCAACTCAATACATAGGAGAGCTTTACAAAGCAACCTGTACCACCATGCCAGGCCCTGTGTTGATTGGTAAATCTGCAGAAATGCAAGGCAGCGCAATTCGCTGATTTGCTTTACTCTGCATACCATCCGTACCCTACTCCACTTTAAGCAACTTCGCTCAATGCCACACCACTGTACTCCTCTACACTATACGCTATTTCACTCCACACCACGCCACTCTGTCTCGGCACTATATGGCCACTCCACACCATTCCACTCTACACTATTACACTGCACACAACTCCACTCTACGCCATTACACTTTACATTCTTACACTGCACGCACCTCTACTCTATGCCACTCCACTGGATGCTACTGCACTGTATGCTGTTCCACTGTACACTGTTCCACTGTACACCACTCCCCTTTATGCTATTCCACAGTATGCCACTCCACCCTACAACATTCCACTGTACGCTATTCCGCTGTATGCCACTCCACTGTATCATACTCCAGTGTATGCTACTCAACTAACCACTATTATACTCTGCTACAGTACACTCTACACCAATCCACTCTGTGCTATTACACTTTCCACAAATTCACACTAAGTTACTTCAGTTTACGCCACTCCACTGTATCCTATTTCATTGTATGCCTCTGCACCAGAAGCAGCTCCTCCATCAGGATAGAGGAGCATCACCCATCTGCCTAATATGCCCCCCAGGGATGAAAAATAAAATGGAAATAAAGTTAATTTATTACCATTTTATTTTCCATCCTCCCATCCTGAACCGAGTGTCAGGACAGGGCAGGACCACTGCTGCGGAGTGGCAGCAGTGGCTGTGCATAGCTTAAAGTGCATTTGTCTTTTTGGCCGTCCGTCTTCCGACGGTCAGCCAAACATGCACATTTTAAACGTCTTGACCCTAGCTGTCTTGAGACAGCTGGGTTAGAGAAAGCACAGGCTTTCAGTGCTCTTGAGAGCGCTGAGACAGACCACTCCCTCCAATCCTGATGCTTCTATCATGCTGGTTATCAGCATGAGAGCAGCTCCAGGATTACTCAAAGGAATATGCTGGAGACCAAGGCGAGGAGGACGTCGGATGTCGTGCAGCAAGCATCGTGTTTTTTTCTTTTTATTTACACACATCACTCACCTTGCATGCATGCACGCATCAACACCACATTTGCTCAACCCCCCACTCTGCCTACTCGCCAAACGCCGCTGCACTACACTATACGTTACTCCACTCTACGCCACTCCAGTGTATGCCACTCCATTTTACACCACTACTTTCTACACTATTCCTTTGGATGCCACTCCACTGTATGCTATTAACACTCTAACCTATTCCAGTATACGCCACTCCAGTCTACACCATTTCACTGTACACCACTGCACTGTAAGCAACTCCTCTATACGCTATTATACTCTGCCACTCCATTCTATACCACTCCCCTGTACACTACTCCAGTGGATGCCACTCCACTGTACTCTACTCCACTCCACGCCACTCCATTCTATGTTAGTACACTGGATGCCATTCTACTCTGTGCCACTCCACGCTATTCCACTCTTCCCGACTCCACTGTAAGCTACTCCAGTCTACGCCACTCCACTCTACGCTATTCCACTCTGCACCACTCCACTGTACTCCACTCTGCTATTACACCTTACGCAACTCCATTCTGTGCTATCACACTACGGAATTTCAGTCTTCACCATGGTACTGTATGGTATAACACTGAACCCCTCTCCACTGCATGCCACTCCATTTTAGGCTATTCCTAATGATGTCACTCCAATGTACTGTACGCCACTCCTCTGTATGCTATTACACTCTACTCCACTCTGCGACTGTACACTATACGTTACTACACTACATGCTATTATACTCTGCGTCACTCCACTCTACTCTATTCCACTGTATGCCGCTCCAGTGTACGTTACTCCACTCTACTTCACTTCAGTATACTCTCCTCTACTCTACATAACCTCACTCTACAGAACTCAACTACACACTATGCTACTCTACTAGACTCCACTCTGTCCATAAAGACTCCTCTGTCCAAATTTGTACTAGACTCTGTGTCCATACCCTGTATTGTATAACACACTACTCCACTCTACATCTGTTTCCCACACTGTTTGACACGGCGCTCCACTCTATTTTGAGACGCCACTCCAATTTATAACAGTTTACGTTACTCTACACTACACCACTTCGAAATGCGCCAATCCGCTTTGTGCTAATCCACCATACCCTACTCCACTCTACCCCCTTCCACTTTATACCATTCTGCTCTACACTATTCCACTCTATGCCACTCCGCTCTTCTACATTCCATAGTATGCTATTGAACTGTACGCTATTCCACTGTAAGCTACTCCATTGTACGGCAATCTACTCTATGCCACTGCAGTGTATGCTACTCCCCTGCACAACACTCTCCTCCACTCTAGATAACGGCACTCTATAAATGTCTACTACACTTTATGGCACTCTACTCCACCCCCATACACTCCACTGTCCAAGTCATACTACACTCTATACCCATACACTCCATTGTACAATACTCTATTCCACTCTATAGCACTTTTCTGTATTCTACGACACAGCACCCTACTCTACTGTACGAGAGTCCATTGTAATTTATAGCAGTTTACTACCTACACTAGTCACTGCTCTCCACTTAATGCCACTCTACTGTACGACATGCCATTCCACCCTATTATACTTTACTCCAACCTTCTTTACCCCCACTCAACTCAACAGTACTCCACTGAATGAGACGTTACCCCACTTTACGCTACTGTACAACAATCCACTGTATGGATCTCCACTGTTTGACACACTTCTGTACTCTGTGCAGCTCCACTGTACTACATTCTACAACACTCTACTCCACCCTATGACGCTCTAGGATACTGTAGCCCACTATTTGACACTGTACACAACTCTTTGTATGCAACTGCTCCCCACTTTACTCCCCTCTGCTGTACGATGCAGTACTCCACTCTAGGCCACTCCAATCTACGCCAGTCTGACATTGTACTCTATAACACTACATGTCAATCCTCTGTCACACTCTACAACACTGTACCGTACACCACTCCACTCTACAAAACTCAAGCCGACTGTATGACACTCTACTGTAGTCTACACTACTTTCCTGTACTGTACGACACCCCACTACACTCTACTGTACAACACAGCACTCTAATTTATGATACTTTACTCAACTGTATTCTTCACCACTCCACTCTGCTGTAACCCACGTAGCTATAGTCTGACATGCCACTCCACTCTGACACTTTATGCCTCTCTACCGCACTCCAATATACTCCTCTTAACTATAGGCCACTCTAACCCAATGTACCATACTCCCCTCTATGCCGATGCGCTGTCCGACACTACTACATTGTATGCAACACCACTCTACAATGTACTACACTCTTTAACACTCTACTCCGCTCTGTATCCATCTCTCTGCCACTGTTCTACACTGTAGGACATTGGACTACACTCCACTCCTCTCTGATACCCTACTGCACTATATGACACCCCAATCCATTCTACGACACTTTCCTCCACTATGCTCTACGACACTCCATACAGTGATATTCCACTTTACGACACTCAACTTCACCCTACTGCATTGTAAAACACTCAACTCTGACAGATTAAAACACCCTGCTCTACTGTATGACATGCCAGCCCACTGTACAACTCGCTGCTGCACTCTACGATACTTGACTCCCCTATATGAGACACCATGCCATTACACTATATAACACTTTACTATACTGTTAGAAACACCACTCCACTCTACTCTGTTCCGCTATACAATACTCCACTGTACGAGAATAGAATTTACAACACTCATGCACTGTTCTGTATGACACCCCACATAACATTCCACTCAACGACACTGGACTCTATGACATGAAACACATTTTTAATAACACTTCAAAAAAACATTGAAATTCAATGGAAGAAACAAATGTCAAATATTAGTTATAGTTATGGAAACCTTTTTGCCAAAAAAACAAAATTAACAAATTAAAAAAATTCTATAGTTATAGCTTTCATTTACAATTTATCCACCACCTTCAAATTATTATAAGTAGTGCACCTCATTATACACTCTTTTTAGCTTGCTAACTAGACAACACAAACAATAACTCGGCACTCTACATTGCACTGTGTTCTCACAAGTAATGACGCTCCACTGTATGACACTATACTGTGCAAGACTCTGACACTCTGCTGTACAACACTGCACTCAACATCACTGAACTGTACAACACTATACTCCATTCTATGCTGCTACACTCTACTACAATTTATGCCATGCTATGAGACTCTACTCGATGACACCTCACTCCATCACACTTCATTTCACGACTCTCCAGTTGACTCAGCTGTACAACATTCAGCTCTTCTGTTCAGCACTCCACTACACTGTACAACACACTGCTCAACACTACAATAATCCACTGCACTCTATGACACACCAACAAACTGCACTGTATAACACATTACCTGCTAATATGCTACGCTGCGTCACTCCAAGCTACTCGACTTCACTCTATTCCACTCTACTCCCCATTCCATTCTACTCGAATGACGGCACACACTATGACTTCGGTGGTCTTTTTAGTAGACCGCCAAAGTCACGCCCACCATGACCGCCAGTGTTGGCAGTCTTCAGACTGCCATATTACGGCTGCTGGCTGCTCTCCACCACTATTTTGCGGGGAAGCCGCCAGGTGCCATACTGGTGGTCGGCGGTCTAGTGGAGCTTGCTCCGTCACCACCACCATGTCACCACAACACTGCCCGCAGTATTACAACATTGTAAACGGTGTGGCAGTGTTGTGTTTTTGAGACGCTGGCGACGGAGTAAGCGTCATGGACCCAGTTCCCACGTGGATGACCACCGCGATCACCAGGTATGGTGATCGTCTGATAGGAGGGTGGTGTGTTGAGTGTCAGTCCGGGAATTGGGGGGGGGTCATTACAGGGATGGGGGTGTTGTCGAGTGTTGTGTGTGTGTGAATGGAGGGGGCTGGGGGTGTTGTGTGCGTGTTTGTGCATATGACTCACACCTCTGAACATAGTCTTGTCCTGTCACTCGCCACATTACATTAACTACAACTCATACCTTTTCCTAACTCTGGTTATGCCTTTGCATACTGCATCGCCTATAGCATGTGAAGGCATAGCACTCATAACAAGACTTATAACTTCTCAAATTAAACCATTTGTCACAACACAGTTGATGGTATAGTATTGAGTTATAGTTAGTGTTATCTGGTTAACGAGGTGAAGAGAGTGTGTAACAAGGTGCACTAGTTATAATAATTTGAATGTGGTGGATAAATTGTAAAGCGAGCTATATCTATAACTTTATAATTTTTTAAGTTTATGTACTTTAAGAGTGGTTTGAATAGAAAAAATAAAAGTTTTCCTAACTACAAGTAAGGTTTTACATTTCTTTTTTCATATGCAATATATATTCATTGGTTAGTTATAGTTAGGACTACATTTCCGTAGGAAAAGCATGTGTGCAGTGGGGTTGGGCGCTAGGCCGAGCACTCAACACCCCGCTGTACATAGCTCATGCACAGCAGGGGGATTCACCACCCGTGTGTGTTGGGCGAAAGCCCTGGCCCACAGCCAGTCACATGCTACACATGGCTGCTGGCTGTGAGCGGTGTGGATTGGCTACCTGCAAGGGGTGGGATGAAGGCCACAGACAGTGAAAAGTTATTCCTGGCTCCATTCTGCACCTGGGGCAGCCGTGGCGGCCCTCACCCTGTTCAGAATGTGGCGTGTTGGCCCGCCATGCCGGCTGACGGTTTCAGCCGGCATGGCAGGCCAACCTGCCATGTTCTTAATGAGGGCCAAAGTCTCTTGTGTTTATTGCAGATATTACATAATTATGTTCAAAATAGATTTAATGTTTCTCCGATCTGTTTCAAAGAGGAGATGCCATTGAGAGAACAGTAATAACTGTGGCGTAGCTATTATCCATTTATCACTTCCATCTCAGCATATCTTTGCTGGCCCAGGTGGATCTATTGTAACTAAAGAACTGGCTTGTTTTAAATGTAAAAACATGCTAAAGCCTAGATTCACATTTAGCCGTCAACAATGGTGGGTGATAAGTCATCCAGCGCAGAGCTGATTTTATACTTAAAGCATCCATTGTTACTAAATAGAGTGCAGTCTGAGCTACCTGTGCCATTACCAAATCTTAATAGTGAAATAAGATCCCTTGTTTTTGGTGACTATGCCTTAACAAGTGAGACCTTTTGAGTTTTATAAAGCTTACATTCACAAGTGACACCTCCAAGAAGGCCAAATGATCTTACATTTGTATGACCGACAAACTATGCCCCACCAGAGAGAGCTAAGCTTACTTACCATGTGTGAGACTTCCCTGGCCACGGGACCTCATCGTCTTTCTGAGCTTACCTTCATAAAAGAGACCCCTGGCATGCTGACCTTCTTTCAAGTGAAACAGAACTAACTCCTAAACCTGCTCAGCTTACCTTCATCGGCAATACCTTCCAAGTCTACTCAGAGTACCTTTGTGAATGAGATTTCCAACACATGCTGGGCTTGCCTTCAGTACTGAGACCTGTTAACCTGCTGAGCTTACCTTCATAATTGTGAAACTGGCCTCCAGGCCAGATCTTAGTTGAAATGTCCCAGACCACTTATAGTCACTTTAAGAAGCCAGACCACTGAGACCTGTTTACCAGTCCCTCTTAAGTGAGGTGGCCCAAGCGTAGTGATCTTACCTTCTGAGACTATTCAGGGCTGGTTTTCGTGCCTTATTAAGTTAGCTCTTACAGGCCTGTCAAACTTCAGTCTATGAAACCTATCTGACCAGGTGACCGTGCTTTAATTGGAGACACATCTCATACCTCTTGAGCTTACCTTCGTGAGAGAGTAGCAGGCTTCTGGACTTTAAGGTTACATCTAAGACTCCCTGGCCTAGTGATCTTTCTTTGTAAATAAAGCCTTTCTGGTCAGCTGATCTCCTAGACCAGTTGAGCATCACTTCTCACCTGCTGAGCTCATTGCCGCTCATGAGTCTTTCTAGGCCTTCTGAGCTTTCTTTCACATACATGATACCTCCCAAGATAGCAAAATCTTTTCATCAGCTGTCGGGATTGTGTTTCTTCTAATTTGATCTGTTGGTTTTCCCTCTTGTTTCTCTAGCTTCTGGATCTCTTTGACAGTGAAGACCCTCGGGAGCGTGAGTACTTGAAGACTATTCTACATCGGGTGTACGGAAAGTTCCTGGGCTTGCGGGCATACATTAGGAAACAGTGCAACAATATCTTTCTCAGGTAACTATAATACAATGCATGTGGATAGTCCAGGCAAAGTCCTCTGCTTATCATACTCAATAATCATTATGATGGATACAGGCAATCTTACAAGTGTATTACTCATCCTTTTATTCTCTGAAACGTTACTGGGTAGCTTGATTAAGTCTTTTTCCTCTACTGCTGATCCTAGGTCTGAATGCAAAAATAGATGGATGTTGTGAAAGGCTAAAACTAAATCACCAATAAAAGAATGGTTTTTAAAAACACAGACCATTAGTTCCCTTATAGAGTCTGTGATGTGCATTCAAGATGTCTGCCTCCATCTTTAGTGCAAGCGGGCAGGGAAACAAATGAAAAGTCTGCTTCCAGCAGATGGGAGTCTATTTAAATCTCCTGCCAGCTGGGAGCAGACTTTATATTTGCTACAGTTGGCGAGAGTTAAAAAAATGCTCCTAACAGGCGGGAGCAAACAGAAATTTCCCTGCCCACGCTGAAGCAAGTAGGGGCACTGCTGTGTCACAGGGTATTCTCAATAGGCACATCACGTGAACTGACCTGGAAAATGGGGCCCCACACCCATTAATGGCTTGGGGAGGGTGGGAGCGAAAACTACCTCACTAAGTATAAATAGAGGCCCTGGGAGATGGGATCCCCATTCCCTTTTAAAGGCTCGGGAGAGGGGCCCACGCAGCATCCCTCCCCTCCTGGACATTTCTTCCATGGGTATGGGCTCCCCCTTGCATATAATGGCTAGGAGAGGGAAGTCCTGCAGCCCCCTTCCTTTTAATTAAATCGTCCCGGGGGAGGAGGTCCCCAGTGCCTTTCAAGGCTTGGGGAGGGCCCCACTCTCCTTTTGTACACATCCCTAAAGCCCATAATGGATCGGGGAGGGTGGCTGCGTGCCCCATCCCCCTTATGAAATCCGGCTCCAGGGGTGGACTACCCAGGGCCTATGATGGATTGGCAAGGGGGCTGCATGTTCCATCCCTTTAATAAAAGAAAGCGGCTCCAGGCCGCCTTTTCTTTTTCTTTTTCTTTTACAATCCTGTGGGAGTCCCAGAGGTTCGCAGAAAAAATTACCTCTTTTTATTTTTAATTTGGCCCTGGGAGGTGGGTCCATCTGCCCCCCCATGGGGCCAAAGGAGCAGGGTATCCTTACCCTGACCCCTTATCTTTATTTTTAGCAATCTTCAGGGCAGGAGTCTAAGTCTCCAAATTCTCTAATGGCTGCGAGCAACATTTTTCTGATGTTGCTGGCAGCCAGTCAGAGCGCTCGCTCCTGCAGCAGTCTGACTCCCAAAGGAGTGAATTTGTGCAAGGAAAATAAAGCTCCCTGCGCAAATCAGAATGCGCTATTTCTTTAATTGATGCTCAACCGAGAGTCTCCCAAGCTGTCAGGCTTGCTGGTGGCTGTCTCCACCACGCACACATTGAAGGAGTGGGCAGAGTTTATCGTTATCAATGAGGGCCTTCCACGCTGTCCTTAAAATGTGCACCGTCCTCCACTAAGCTGCTTACCATTCCAATCTATCGACCACTGAATCCTTGTGTCGCATCACTTCCTTGTTCGCCCGGGCACTCACCTGTCTACTTTCTCGGCATCTCATTGTTTTCGTCAGTAGATTTCTATGAAGAGACCTTGTTCTGAATACTCTGTCGCATTCCGCATTCTCGAGCAACTCCTTCTTGAACGTCGGGTTCAGAGCGTATTTCCCATGGTGACCATGGAACCTTCTTCTGTGAAATCTTACAAACAAGAAAACGAACAAGTATTAAAGACCTGTAACATAAACACTTTCCTGATTACTTCATCACGTCTTACTTCCTGGTAGTAGCTCCTGAGTGAGTGTTGTGCTCAGAGTGAATTCTCCTCGGCATGCATGGGGGTACCTTCCGTAAATTCCTGCAAGACAAGAAATGAACAAGCATCAAAGTCTGGTAACATAATTGCCAGTAACACGTTTTGCGCAAAAAAACACAAAATAATCACAGTCTATGCTTATCTACTCTAAAGACGATTTCTGGAATTTTCTTTTGCACTCCAGTCATCCTAATTTACTGTAACATTGATCTATAAACCAAATGAATATAAAACATCAGAATGCATATACAATTCAATGTAAATTGAATTCCTTAGAAAGTAGGATTACCTATGGTTAGGCATGATTTACTATGCTTTTTCCTAAGTTATTTGCATGTTATGTTCAGTTACTAAGTTTACAGAATGCTGCCATTTCTTCAAGAAGTGTGACAAGAAGATTAATATGGCTAATAGGTATGTCTTGTAGTTGCATGCATTTAGACACATGAGTAAGGCTGTATTATAACAAGATTGGAATGACCCCTTATACTTATATTTGTTTTTGTACCATATTTGCAGTATTCTGTTGGTCTAATCCTACCACATGCAGGAAAAGGGGAATTAACAGGTATTTATTGCAGTATTTTCAGACGTAATTGGTGGACCTACTTCAGGGGAAATATTCACAATACCTTATATTAATAGCAATTTGTTTTTCACCACAGGGAAGTCAACAACTAAACGAACCACAGTTTCAAGTGCAGCCGCTCCTCCACATTGGCATTTTTTTATCTCCATTCCTCTTTTTCCTGTTGGATGAATTGTGGCTTTGAACTTGTTGGTCCCTTTCAGCCAACAAGGAGGTGGGGATTGTGCTTCGTGTCCTCAGTCTTCATTCCTCAGGAACCATGGATTGTGAGGCCGCCAGGGCCGCGGGCGGTCTCACAGACGGTGCAGACCGCGATATTACGATAGTGGTGGTTTGGCCACTGCCAAATCACTGCGTCCCCACCCGTCCCGCTGTTTTACCTCAGCCCGCCGGGCTGGAGGTTTTGACCTTCAGCCCGGCGGGAGATTGATGACCACCGAGGTCATTCCGACTTGGGACATTGCCAGCATTTTTCTGGCGGTCTCATCGCCACAAAATGCTGGCGGTAAGGTATCCCTACGACAGGAACTAGAGTTCCTGTCGCCAGGATACCCCCCAAGCACCTGCGCACGCACGCACCAAAACACACAATCACACACAGACACACCCCCACTCACACACGCACTCACAACATTCACCTCCATAGACACACATACATACCCATACACATCACACACACACGCATACCCTCTCCATCCCCCCACGCCCTCCCCTCAACTACATACATACATGAACCTGCACCCACTCACACCCCCCTTACACATTCACCCATGCACACACCCCCACCCCGTCCACATGCATACACACATGCATCATCATCGCCGCACGCACAGACACTCTCCTTCCCTCCCCCCCATTCATGACACGCATACACACACCCATACACACACCCCCACTCACTCTCCCCTTGCGGACGGCACTTACCTCATCCGACGAGGTGCGCTCCATTAGGGGATGGGACCGGCGCTCCCACCTCCAGCACCGCCACCAAAAGACTGCCACACAGAATTATTGGTTGTAATTCTGTGGGTGGTCTTTTTCTGTCATGGCGGTGCTGGCGGTAAAAGCGCCGCAGACCGCCATGATGAATGCCGACAGATTTCCTGCCACCGGCTATGCAAATATCTGGTGGCATTAATAATGCGGCGGTCAGAAGGCCGCCAGCAATGGCGGTCTTCTGGCGCCCGCGTCTTTCAGAAAGACCACTGAAGTCATAATGAGGGCCATAGTGTTCTACCCAAGTGAAGACAGAGGCGCCGAACAGTTCATTAGTTGACCTGGGGCCCTTATGTTAGGGAACCTACAGAAGGAAACACCGGCTTTGGCCCGAAGAGTAGATGCCCTGCAAGGTTTAGGGATATCAGGGGACAGTGCCTTGTCTATGGAACCTGGGGATAAAAGCGCTGGGAGTGCAATTCCATCTCCTTTGGCTACAAGATTTAGACAGGGAACAGGTGCCCCAGTCATTCAGGTCACTATTCCTTCTGTCCTTCCGTTAGCTCCTCCTGAAAGTTTTTTTGGGGATCCCTCTGGTTTGCTGCCTTTATTAATCAATGCCAGTTGCATTTTATGTGCAAAGTGGCTTGTTTTCCCAATGAGCAATCTCATGTGGTGCTTGTGTTATCATACTTATGAGAGACTGCAGCCACCTGGTCCATACCATTAATTGAGAGAGACGATCCCATACTGTATAGTTCGATGGCATCTGTCGCTGTAGATACACATGTTCTGCATAGCTCGCCATCTGCTTAATTGAAAAGGTTATTTGATGGTCATTCATTTATGCCGTTGGTGGATATGACAGGGCAATAAAGACCTTATTATTTGCGTTTCCATTTTTAATTGTTTAGTAGCCGAGTCAGGGTGGCCAGAAAGCAAAAAAGTTCTTTATTCTACCGAGGTTTAAAAGATGAACTGAAAGATTTGCTGGCCCAAGTTGTAGACCCCTCTGAGACATGTAGCAACCTGATTGATCTAGTAGTAAATCTGGACTACCATCTCTCTGAGAGTTGCTGTGATAAAAGGTGTACACACCCTAAAATAATAATTTATAAGGAAAAGAAATTTGACTCTGATAAAATGCTTGAAGAACCTGAGCCTATGCAAATAGGTAGTGTAAGGGGACCATTATTAGAAGAAAGGAAAAGGAGTAGGGGTTTATTGTTCTGTCTACATTGTAGGGAAAAAGGCCAATCTGATAGAGACTTTTAGTTGCAGATGCCTTACCTTGGAATTTTCCCCAGGCATCATTGTGGATCCGGACATTTTTCTCGAGCAGTACCCCTGCGTGCCGTTAGGTGGCGTTGGTCGGCTCCGCCATTGGCATTGTGTGCGCCGGATGTCATGTTGCGGGCCTATATAGGCACCACCCCAGCTCACTGGCATCAGTTCTTTTTTCCCCTGATAGCCGAGAGCGCATATCCAAAGAAGAGCTACCCCAGTCACTCTTCAACTGATCTTTTTCAACGTTTTGTCGAATATTTTTGAGTATTTCACTCCTGGAGCATTGAGCCGTTGTCATGGAGGACTGGGTTGGATCCCTGCGACTACTGTCATTGGATGATGTCCGTGACGGAGCCACACCTTTTGTGCTTCTGGTGTTTGGAGCAAAACCACGACTTGAAGTGATGTGATGGCAGGATTAAGGGTACAATAGACTAGAATAACAAGCAGCTTCCTGGAGGATGGCCCATGCTTTAACAACAGCGCGGGACACTCTCATTGATGACTATAAACACTATAAACATCGGCCATGCCTTCAATGTGTGCGCAGCGCGGAAACAGCCGCCAGCAAGCCCGTTAGTACACCCCCCCCTTACAAACCTTCCAACTAGTTTGGGTTTGTCAGGATAATGACGATGGAACCGCTAGAAGAGTTGGGAATCACAGACATGACTGGCAGACTCCCATGTCTGGTCCTCTGAGCCACAACCTTTCAAATGGATTAGGTAATGCAATTTTCCTTGGATTCTCTTAGAGTCCAAAATTCTTTCAACCTCATATTCTGGTTCTGTGTCAATCATGATGGCTTAGCAGAATACTAAGTTCCAGGGAGTACATTCTTTAATAAGGAAACATGAATCATAGGATATATAAAACTTACTGGCGGTCGCCATTAGGTAGTTCTAGTTAGGACCTGGTTTCCATAGGAAAAGCGTTTTTTTTGCCAATAACTTTGATGCAGTTTGACGGATCTTATCAAAATTTTCAAAACTAGTATGGTAGTCAGTTCAGCTGTTGTGTTGAAAGTTTTGGGTGATCTGTCAAGCGGGGCTGAGAAAAAAGGGAGGTCCCAAAATGTATTTTCCTCATGCAGTTTCCCATATGGATGTTGAACCCAACTAAGCCCGAACAGCTGGACGGAATTACACCAAATTTGGCAGAAAGGTACCTCCTGGTCCAGAAAGAGCCCCTTCTGTGATTTGGCTCCCATTCAGTGTAATTCCATTCAGTAATTTTGGAGATATTAAAGGAAAAATAAATTTAAATATCTAGGCACGCAGATCCACAGCGGATCCGACAGACCCGTGCTGATTTCCTTTTGGCTGCCAACACTTCCACCAGAAAGTGTTGGCAGCCATTTTGGGACTCAGAATCAGCTGAGTCCCAAAAAAAGTGAAAAAGAAAGAAAAGGTAAGAATACCCTGACCGCTAGGCCTGGTGCTGGAGTCCCCCAGGGGACCTGCCAGGGCCAATAATATTCAGATCCTGTGAAAATTCCAAAAAATAAAGCGTGGTTTCCCGCGCTTGTTTTTCTTTCATGTCCCAGGGGCATACTTTAATGTGAGGAAAGGGGAGGGGTGCATGCAACCCCTCCTCAAGGAAATTTTTAGCCCAGGGACCACCACCTCACAGAGGCTTTATCTAATAGTACGAGTCAGGGTGCGCGGTTCCCCCTTCATAGTACTTAACAAAGAAGTACTCACTACATATAATTAAGAGGAAGTACCCTTGTTTGGTGGAGATTCTACTCTTGTAGTCTTGTAGGCTTCTCTTTAGGAGAATTCATGTTATTTCAGACTTCTGTAAGAAAAAGCTTGAGGAACAATCACATTGCCAAAAGTACAGACAGGCATGGTCACTGGAGACATTACCTTAGGGTCCTTTACCAGCTGTAGTGTGGAATATGCACTATACATTTAACCAACAAACTAATTAGCCAGTAGAAAGTACTCCAGTTGAGTGGACATTTTGCACAGATATGAGGCCTCTTCGTGGATAAGTAAGCTTGACAGGATGCATTCTGACACTGATGCTCTTTCCACAGAAATTAAATCACAACGAGAAGCACTTACAAATAAAAACAAAACTGGTGCCCCGGATAAAGCTCCGCTAAAGTACAAATCATCCTAACTTTGCTTTTGACCAAAGCAAAGAAAGTGTTTTTTCTTCAGTTTCACCTGAAACATTATCTGAAATCCTTGATGAAGGTGAATGCATCATTGCTTTTTTTGGAGCGCAGTGTCTTCTGTAGTGCTTGTGTAGAGTGGGTTTTTTCTTGTCATCTCCTGTTGAGAACAGAGCACGTTGGTTTCCCTTTTAACTACTAAGAGTATGCAAATGTACAAAATGACCTGGAAGCTCCATTGGTTTAGCTGAAGGCCCTGCGTGGCACAGGGTTGGATGCCTAGGACCAATCCTCGCCACGCATGGCCAAGGCACATGCATTATGTGGGGTTGGCTGCAGGGCCTGGACTCAGGTCAGACTCTGCGGCCAACCTCTGCTGTACACAGCACGGAGTTGGATGCCTACGGGGGGGGGCGGGGGGTTCCTGGACTCTGGTCAGGACCTGCGACCAACCCCTGGCACAGACATCCAAAGGCAATGCATGGCACGGGGTTCGATGCCTACGGGGGGTGGCTGCAGGGCCTCGGTGTAGGATAGGCCCTTTGGCCAACCACCCACCGCACACAGCTGAATACCGTGTGCAGCGTGGGGCTGGATGCATATGGATGCCTACGGTGGGGGGGGGGGGTGGTGAGAGGGGGTTGGCTGCAGGCCCTGGAGCAGGCCAGACCCTGTGGCCACCAACTTCCACCACGCACATCCAGAGGCCGTGCGCACCGTAAGGCTGAATGCATGCGGGTGTTAGCAGCACCCAGGAGATTGGGCTTAGGGCTTAGGGTAGGCAAGGCCCAGCGGCCAACCTGCTCCCTGCTGTCTTAAACAAACATAGAAATATATTGAAAAGAACAAAGGTTATGGGGACGTTATATTTAGGAATTAGCATTTAAAAAACCTTAGAAATTCACTGAAAAAAACAAAGGTTACACAGATGTTATAGTTAGTTTCTTCATTTACACGAACAAAACCATAGAAATTCTGCAGGTATAGATAGTTGTTTCAACTAACTATAACTTATGCAATAAGTTAACTATACCTCGCGCCCTCGCCATGCACAACTAATTACAGCACATATTAGATCATTCATGACATCTTCTGTGGCATCATTAATATTATCACTGCAACGTTTGTAATAAAATTATTGATGAGAAATTTGTCACGCAAAGGCGCGAGTTACAGCTACCTTAGGGCACGATCTATAGTTACTTGAAATAACTCTATAACAGCTCATTTTTTTGGTTTTGGCATGTAAATTCAGAACCTGACTAACGTCCCTTTTTTTTTTTTTTTTTTTCTTCTTTTTTTTAGCGAATATAAATATATTTGGATATCTATATTACCTAGTGACGGTTGCCACTATGTAGTTATAGTTAGGATCTAGTTTCTATGGAAAAAAGCATTTTTTGTTTTGTTAATAACTTTGGTGCAGTTTGATGAATCTTCACAAAATTTTCTAAAACAAAACTTTCATGATCACGTCAGCTGCTGTCTGGCAAGTTTTAGGTTGGTCCGTCAAGCGGCGGCCGAAAAAAAGGGGGAGTCACAAAAAGCGTTGTCTCCGTTCATTTTTCCATAGAGATTTTGAATAGCAATAGCACCAAAACCACTGGACTGAATTACACCAAATTTGGCAGAAAGGTAGCTCTTGGTCCAGAAAGAGCCCTTTTTGTTATTTGGTGTAAATCTGTTCATTAGTTTCCTAGTTCATAAATGAAAACCACATTTGTATATATAGGGACGCAGATCCTCCTTGGCTCTCCGCAGATTCAGAGGAAAAGCAAAGCCCAGATTGGCTGGCCGCAACCTGACAGAAAAGTTGCAGCTGCCATTTTGTTTCTCCCATTGCCTGGGGGCGGGGGTAACAGTGTAAAAACGTATAAGGTTTCAGGAAAAGGTATCCTGACAACATAGGACACATGGAAGGGTCCCTTTGGGACCCCTCATGGGCAAAAATTGCCCTTTTTTTTCTTAGCCGATCCGCAGATTCGAGGATCCTGCTCGGATCCTCCTTGGATCCTGGGGAAAATCAGGGCCCTGATTGGCTTGCTGCAAAGTGACACAAATATTAACATGTGCGTGAAAAAAAAACATAGAAATTCACTAGTCAAGGTACACTTAAGTTATTTGAGGTTACGAGAAGTAGCTCTATAATTACCTAAATATACTTACCTCCATATTTGAGTGAGTAGTCGATATTTTAGCTATGATCTTTTTGTACCATCATATGTAAAATACAGTGGTATGGTAGTCTACCAGTGGGGGTGAATGGTACAATCACATGGATAAAAGAGGAGCCTGAGAGATTTATTTTGTATGCATTGGAATGTGCACTGAAATAGGGCATGGGCCAAGAAGCTGTAGACCCCGTACATCAAGTGGCAGCAGACAAGTAGGTTTGAGGCAGAACCGTGCATCAAGTTCAGCCTCTTGATATGTCACGTACAAAAACACTACTGAGTTCCTAGCTGTTTTTTTGCTATACAGGTTTGTGTACTGAATGAAGCAATTGTTCCATTTCTTTAGTTCTTTAGTTTACAAGCTGCATCTGAAGGTGATTGGGCCCTCCAAAGAGTAATGTCTTCAATAATACTATGTAGAGGTATACAAAACTCAAAGTGAGAACTACAAAAAACAGCATTCTACAATGTGCAGGCATAGGCAAACAAGAGAATTTCATAGGAGGGCCCAGACAAGACACAAAGTTTTTGAAACCCATCATGAAGGTCAGCAACAATATCTCTTATCAGTAGATTTTCTAGCACGGAGGCTGTTTTTGCCTAACCTGCAAATACATACATGTTGTTTCTTGCATCTTAAAGCTGAGCATGGGTATTCGAAAGTTAACTGTTGTGGGAAAGGCGTGGATCCATCAAACATTATTTTTTAATCAAGTATCTAATGGTAGTGAATCTACTGGATTTAAATACTAAATATTCAGATTTAAACCTGAGCTTTCGATCCAGGTGTAGACAGGGCTGATAAAGCAAAATGGTAATTCTCCTTCCCATTGAGTTAGCGAGGAGCCCACTGGTGAGCAATCATTTGCAAGTGTCTAGCAGATATGACTAAAATGCCGAGATGGTTATCATTCTATGGACCATATGCTGTCCCCTTATCCACTATCCTGCTATTAGTGAGGCAAAGCAGCATAACCAGCAGGGCAATAACAGATAAATCTCAAAGCACCAAGATTCACAGTTAGATCCTACAGAAATCCTATTCACTGGAGGGGTTAAATTAACTTCTACTATATTATGTGGCTTTTCAAATTATTATTATTATGATTAGCATCATTATACACTTATTCTCCTTATAAAGAGCTTTTACTCTCCCTCCCAGGTTTCCTTTTAGCCTCACTGTCCTGATCATTCAAGATATTCTAACAACCCACTCTCATCCTGTTTTTTGCCCACGAAGATTATTTCCCATTTTGCATTCATAGATTTGGTTTTTAATCGGATCCCTTAAACTTGATTTTGCCTGTCATTCTTCCCCTATCCCAGATGTCATGAATTGACTGACTCTTTGATGTTCCTGCTTCCACCTGTAACCCAGAAGTGGGACTCTCAAATTGAATTGATATTACGAAGTGGATCACACCCCAGTTCATGGAAAGAATCAGACCACAGAATGTTCAATGTCTCTGCAAAACATTTTTATCCCTTGCTACTAGTGGAAGAATAAACTGCTGTTACCATACTGATTTTTTTGCACGTTTAAGCAGTCCTGCCTGGTTAGTTTGTGTTTTGGACAAATATTAACTCTCAATAACTCTTCCATTTTCTTTTTCTTTTGCTTCAACCCCAGTGCTGTGCATCCTTCTTATTTTGTGCAGTTTTGAGTTGTTATACAATTGTAGATGTGGAATTCATAATGTCTGACATCCGGGACATATTGTTTGGGGTCAAGGGAAGTACATTTTCATATTTATTTTGTCTACAGGACAAGAAGGCCCAACAAATTACTGCACAATCCTTTTGGCTGCCAGTTCACAGTAGAACAGTATGGACTGTAGAAAGAGCATTGTCTGCCACTAAGGCAAGATGTTTATCTATATGTAGAACTTGTACAAACTTATTTATATGATTCATTTTTGCAAAAGCCTTTACTGTTAAAGTGAATGCTTTATGAATTGCAATGTACTTTTAGCTCAGCTTATATTATTTGCAGTGGTTGCACTTAAAAAAATGTGTACTCATGTTCTCAAAATTTAACAATTTAAAGCTACTTATAATGGCCCCAGATTGATACCTGAGTATGTGCAAGTACATGAAGAGGCATGGAATTAAGATAGGGGATTGTTCTACTAAAAAAAAAAATACACCAAAAAACTGCAACTTGAAATGTGTTGCTAAACTGTTGTGTAACTTTAAATACCATTTATTGGAGTAATCATTTAGTAAAACGTGTTTGATGCATGGAAATATTTTTTAAAAATCACGCACAGGTATATGTCCTTGTATCAGTGCAAATTTACAGTTCACAAAGGTAGACCTGGAAATTGTACTTGGGGCAAACTTTTGTGGTTTCCATTTTCACATGAACAATCCGCATTTTTCCCATCATGAAAAAGTTTTTACTCCTGCCTTTGTCAGTCGTGAATTTCCAGTCTTTTCCGATGTGCAGAAGATTGTCTAGTAGTTGGTGGATACTCCTAAATGTCTAAGATTGTGAGTGTGCTCAGACATTCTATTTCCGAAACTACCACTTCCCAACTGCATCCAGCCCTTTTGTGGCCCGATCACAAGTTGCACGGTACTGACAGGGTGGTAAATCCTTACACGTAAAAAATAGTACAGTGTAGTAACACCCAACAGCACAGTGCAATTCTGAGTTTATCTGAGTGAAATGGGTACTACCCATACAGACAGTTTTACCATGCTCAATTAACACTGTTTTTTTCTTTGGTGGATTATCTCTCACATGTATCACCTGCTCTAAAAGGTGTTACACCTGAGCAGCAGGATGCCATGGGATGGTAGAAAAGGGAGGATGATGGGAAAGGCACAGGAGACTACTTTGGCAGCGGGAAGCAGCTTATGCCCAATGTCTGCCTTGGCTGAGGGCTGGGTATGGGGATGAGATGCAAGAGAACCAGTCCAGGTTGCAGTGCATTTTATTGGAATTCTACTGGGCTCAGCTCATAATCTTGGCCTTTGTAGATTAGTAGAAAGATGACAAAAGCTTAATCGTGCTGTCATTCCAAATCCTGAGATACCCTGAGCCCTGTCATAATCAGGATCTGCATGGCAACCATAGGAAATATTGATTGTTTTTAAAGGACAGGTAGATTTTGGTAGCATCTGTCCCTTGAAAAAGTACAAAGTTATAATATTGCACACCCCGCATAATGCATATATCCCTCCTTCACATTTTGAATGTAAATCCCTAAAATGACATTGTGTGGCAAACACAAGGTTGTTGAATGCAACCTAAAACTGACTTGATTTGTTATTTGATGTAATGACCATGGCGAGTATGAGAGCAACATCTTGGCTAAGGAATTGCCTCCTTGGAATTAAATTATCTGGTGGTAGTTGTATTGTCCTGGTGGTATAGCAGCAACACGTTTATGTTTAATGACTTCAACCCACATGATACAAGAACTTCATAGAGAGTGAATGGGCAGATGCTTTCTAAGAGAGGAGTGTCTAGGAAACCTGGTTGAGTAAGCACATAAGAGAAACTATCTTAGTGTATGAACAATGTCTGCATTGTGACACATTCAACTCACTGTACTGTTCTCTGCTGTATGCACTAATCATACACAACATAAATCGTATGGTCACATGGATTTACAGAAATCTTGCCTCTTTATTAATCACAATTTCCTCTGTAAATGTTAGTGACCGGTGGGGCTGCGTGGGTCAGCAGACCTCTATTTCTGCATTCACAAATTGCTGGTACTGCTAAACGTTGCAATGCAAAAAGTGGCTCATTGTGAAAAGGACATTTATGCAGTAAAAGAAGACCTCTGGGGCAGTCTAATTGCAATTTCATTCCACCAAATACCATTCCAACATTAAAAGCGGTTCCTCCTACAATGTAGCCAATGTGCAAACGATTATCAAATGATAGGGTGCTTTAATAATCTCTCAATACATTGCTACCACCACAGAGATTTAAATAATGAGCAAGCAGAGAGATGGTAAAATGATGATTTGAAAATTGAAAATCTTTTTTTTTCTTTTTTTTTTTTGTTGCTCAAATTCAATGAGCAGTATGAATCATACAAGGAAAATAAGAGAAAACCTATACCATCATCAATCCCTTGTGAAAAAGTAACACATTTAGATCGAAAGAAATGTCAAAATGGTGGTAACATACTCCCTTGTAATCTTATTTGGATGTTGGTCAGAGTAAGAAAGGATTAAAAAAATGTAACAGTCCATCTCTGTGTCCTGTTCCTGGCGTATCTCAGCAATGGAAAAATATGCAGAAGAATTTTAAAAAGGTAATTGTAGCCTTATTAGATTTGCCAAAAGGCACCAATGAACGAGTTACTTACCTTCGGTAACGACTTTTCTGGTGGATACATTAGCTACCTGTGGATTCCTCACCTCATGAATACTCCCATGGCGCCAGCATTCTACGGAAATCTTCTTACTAGTCTCTGCACGTCGACGAGGACGTCACTGTCTCGCACGCGACGCCGTCTGACGTCATACAGGCAATAAGAGGTCCTCGACGACGTGCGGACGTCAGTACCAATCATTTTTTACGTGCATGAGAACAACCAGGCAATGCAATGAAAGAACAAAGCAACATCCATTATATTGTAAAAATACACCACATTGTATGAATAACTGTAAATCTTTTTTATGTACATATATATATATATATATATATAAAACTCTTTCTTTTAAAAATATATACACACACCAAGTATATACATAAAGATATATACACATATACCTATATATATATATAAATATATTATATATATACATCTATTGCACCCTCAAAGATCAAGAGGAGCGCACTCAAGGATTACTTGGCAAGACCATAAAGGCAACGGGGAGGCGGGTGGGACCGTGAGGAATCCACAGGTAGCTAATGTATCCACCAGAAAAGTCGTTACCGAAGGTAAGTAACTCGTTCTTCTGATGGATACAACTACCTGTGGATTCCTCACCTCATGAATAGAGTCCCAAAGCAGTACCACGCCCAGCGGTGGGTGCCTAAATGGTCAAACCAAGAAATCCTGCAGCACTGACCGTGCAAAATGGCCGTCCCTTCTAACCTCAGAATCTAAACAGTAATGTTTTGCAAAAGTGTGAAGGGACGACCAAGTTGCGGCCTTGCAGATGTCGACCACAGGAACACCTCTGGCTAAGGCCGAAGTGGCCGACTTAGCTCTGGTGGAATGAGCTCTAATGCCCTCAGGAGGATCCTTCTTTGCCAAAGAGTAACATATTTTAATGCAAAGAACAACCCACCTGGATAGTGTTCTCTTGTGGACTGCCTTTCCTCTCCTCTTGCCCACGTATCCAATAAACAGCTGATCCTCCAGCCTGAAATCCTTTGTTCTATCGATAAAGAAGCTCAACGCTCTCTTTGGATCCAGACGGTGCAGTCTTTCTTCCTCTTTGGAAGGATGAGGCGGAGGATAGAACGTGGACAAAGTAATTGCCTGAGCCAAATGGAAGGGTGAAACAACCTTCGGGAGGAAAGCAGCCTTGGTCCTCAACACCACCTTATCCCCATAAAAAGTTGTATAAGGGGGTTTTACTGATAAGGCCTGCAACTCACTCACTCTCCTTGCTGATGTTATAGCTATCAGAAAGACTGTTTTTAAAAACAAATACCTCAAGGGGCAAGAATGCATAGGTTCAAAAGGGGACCCCATAAGGAAAGTCAGGACTAAGGACAAATCCCATTGCGGCATAACGAATGGCTTTGGAGGATATTGATTTAGAAGACCTTTCAAGAATCTGATAACAATAGGGGATTTAAATAAAGATGGTTGGTCTGGAAGACATATGAAGGCTGACAAGGCCGATAAATAACCTTTAATGGTAGCCACTGCACAACCTTTCTGCGCCAGAGATAGAGCAAAAGACAAAACGTCCGATAGATGAGCTTGTAAAGGATCAATCTGCCTCTCTCCACACCACGCAACAAATTTAGACCACCTATTAGCGTAGATAGATTTAGTGGAGTGTCGCCTGGCCGCTAATATAACATCCACTACCTCAGGCGGGAGAGAGAAGGAACTCAGGTTGCCCCGTTCAATCTCCAGGCATGTAGGTGCATTCTCTGGAGGTTGGGGTGTAGAACCTGCCCCTGCGACTGCGAGAGGAGGTCTGCCCTGAAAGGGAGACGGAGCGGCGGGCACGTTGAGAGTTGGAGAAGGTCGGAGTACCACACCCTCCTTGGCCAATCCGGAGCTATTACGATTACTAGAGCCCGGCCTTGGCGAATCTTCCTCAATACTCGAGGAATCAAGGGTATGGGAGGAAACGCGTAAAGCAACTGGCCGCACCAGGTCATTTGAAACGCGTCCCCCAATGCTTCCTGCATCGGATACTGAAGGCTGCAGAACAACGGACAATGCGCGTTCTCTCGAGTGGCGAACAGATCTACCCGAGGAAACCCCCACTTCTGGAAGATTAAACAGACTTGATCTGGATGGAGACGCCACTCGTGGTCTGCCGAGAAGTGGCGACTGAGACTGTCCGCACGCACGTTCAAGACTCCGGCCAGATGGTTTGCTATCAAGCAAATCCGATGGTCCTTTGCCCAGGACCATAGTCGAAGAGCTTCTCTGCAGAGAAGGTACGACCCCACTCCTCCCTGCTTGTTTATGTACCACATCGTGGTAGTATTGTCCGTTAGGACCTGTACCGACTGACCACGAAGGGAAGGGAGGAAGGCCTTGAGAGCCAGACGTACAGCCCGTAACTCTAACAGATTGATGTGAAAAATCTGTTCCTCTGGAGACCAAAGACCTTTGATCTCCAGATCCCCCAGATGAGCTCCCCACCCTAGAGTGGAAGCATCCGTTATGACTGTGGCCACTGGTGGCGACTGCTGGAACGGTTTTCCTTGTGAAAGATTGTTGCTTGCAATCCACCACTTCAAATCCACAGCAGCATCTCTGGAGATCTTGACAGTACCCTCTAGATCCCCTCTGTGTTGAGACCACTGCCTTCGGAGGCACCACTGAAGAGCCCTCATGTGCCAGCGAGCATGCGTGACCAACAGAATGCAGGAGGCAAAAAGACCGAGCAGACGAAGGACCTTGAGGACTGGAACTACCGCTCCATTTCGAAACATTGGAACCAAATCCTGAATATCTTGAATCCGCTGAGGCGGAGGAAAGGCCCGACCCAATGTCGTATCCAGTACTGCCCCTATGAACAGGAGGCGCTGAGAGGGCTCCAGGTGAGATTTGGGCTCGTTCACCGAAAAGCCCAGGTCGAACAACAACTGGGTTGTTGACTGCAGATGACGCAACACAAGCTCCGGGGACTTGGCTTTGATCAACCAATCGTCCAAGTAAGGGAATACTGCTATCCCCTTCCTTCTGAGCTCTGCCGCAACCACCGACATCACCTTCGTGAAGACTCGAGGTGCTGAAGTAAGACCAAACGGAAGGACCGCAAACTGGTAGTGTTGCGATCCCACCACAAACCGGAGATACTTCCTGTGTGACTTGAGTATCGGGATATGAAAGTAAGCATCCTGCAAGTCGACAGACACCATCCAGTCTTCCATGTTCAACGCCAAAAGCACCTGTGCTAGGGTCAGCATCTTGAACTTTTTCTGCTTGAGGAACCAATTCAAGATCCTCAGGTCCAGAATTGGTCTCAAACGACCATCCTTCTTGGGAATCAGGAAATACCTTGAGTAAACTCCTTGACCCCTTTCCTGCTCCGGGACCAACTCCACCGCGCCCTTTAAAAGGAGGACTTCTACCTCCTGTTCTAGCAACAGGAGGTGTTCTTGTGAACAATACGAAGGGCGGGGCGGGATGAGGGGCGGAAACTCCCGAAAGGGAAGGGTGTAGCCTTTTCCCACAACACTGAGAACCCAAGTGTCCGACGTAACAGTCTCCCATTTGGTGAGAAAATGCTGTAATCTTCCCCCTACAGGAGAGGAGTGAGTGGGAAATGGTGGAAGCCTAAGGCTGCTTCCCCTGCTGCACCCCGCCAGAGGATGAGGAAGAGGCAGAGTGCTGCTGAGAGGCTCCCCTGGTGCGGACCCTACCCCTCCCCCTAAAAGATCTATAGGGATGGGAAGAGGCAGGTTGCTGATATCTTCCCCGAAAGGAAGAGGAGGAAGAGCCACGCCCAAATCCACGAAACCTCCTGAAGAATCTGGAAGAGGCCGTGGAAGAAGGAGCTTGGAGTCCCAACGACTTAGCCGTGGCCCTGCTCTCCTTAAAACGTTCCAAGGCCGAATCAGCCTTAGCCCCAAACAGTTTGTCCCCATCAAACGGGAGATCCAACAATGTGGACTGTACATCTGCCGAAAAGCCCGAGTTACGTAGCCAGGCCTGTCTCCTTTCCACCACAGTTGTGCCCATTGCTCTGGCTACCGAGTCGGTGGTATCCAGTCCCGTCTGGATAATTTGGGTCGCAGCAGCCTGGGCATCAGAGACAAGATCCAAAAGACCCTGGGGAAGCTCTGTAAACGAAGAGGAGATGTCATCCATCAGAGCATGAATATACCTCCCCAGGATACAGGTCGCATTAGTGGCTTTTAACGCCAGACTGCAGGACGAAAAAATCTTCTTCGACTGCGCCTCTAGCTTTTTTGAGTCTCTGTCCCCAGGCACCGTCGGGAAAGAACCAGGCGCTGATTTGGACGAACAGGAGGCCTGCACAACCAAGCTCTCCGGCGTAGGGTGCCTAGATAGGAAACCAGGATCAGTTGGAGCCGTCCGATACCTCCTGGCCACGGCTCTGTGAACTGCTGGGGAAGATGCCGGCTTCTTCCACACCTCTAAAACCGGATCCAGCAGAGCGTCATTAAAAGGTAATAGAGGCTCCGCCGCGGCTGAGGCCGGATGCAACACCTCTGTCAAAAGGTTTTGTTTCGCCTCCACCACCGGCAAAGGCAGGTCCAAAAAACTAGCTGCCTTCCGTACCACTGTATGAAAGGAAGCAGCTTCCTCGGTATATTCCCCCGGGGACGAAAGGTCCCACTCAGGGGAAGTGTCCAGCCCACTGGCCGACTCCAGTCCACGCAGCCCATCACCCGAGTCCTCTAGCTCTCCTTCCTCTAGGGCTCGTTGGTACTCCTGCTCCTCTAGTACCCGGAGAGCACGCCTCCTTGAATGCAGTCGTTGCTCAATCCGCGGAGTCGACAACACCTCCGCCGAAGTCAGAGATCGGCGCCGATCTTCCGAAGCCACCGACGCCGCATCCGGCGCCACAGGTAACTTCGGCGCCGACTGAAGAGCAGATGAAACGGATGGACCCACCGGAGTCACAGGCCGAAATCTCGACGTCGACGGGATGGAAATCCCTGGGGCCAATCCCTCCGAAGCCATCGGAGCGGCCACCGGCGCCGACACTGGCGCCGAGCCCACGTTCCCAAACGGGAGAAAGGGCATAAAGGGTGCCGGCCGAAGAGGCGCAGGATCACCCAAAGAAAAGGCCAAAGGCCCAGCCGGAGCACCCCCTGGAGCCATCTGTTGGAAGATGGCATACATCGCATTCAAGAATGCGGAACTATCGGCTCCAGGGGTGGGAAAAGCCGGATACTGGGGTGCCTGACTCGGAGGCGACCCCGACGCCGGCCTCGGCGTCTGCGCCGGAGAAAACACCTGAGGCTCCAATACCTCAATCACCGACGCCTGTCCAGGCGAAGTTGGAGACGTCGGAGAGAGCAACGGCGTCGAAGGATGCGGCGTCACCGTGGGGCTGACCTCCCATGTCCTCCGGCGCCGATCCGGAGACCTGGATCGAGCCTCCCTTGAATGACGCCGAGATTCTCTACGGCGCCGGGAGTCTCGATGACGCCGATGTCTTGGAGAAGACTTTTTCTTGTGATGCTTCTCCTTTGACTTGGCCATAAACAGCTTCGCCTCGCGTTCTTTAATGGCCTTCGGATTCATGTGCTGACACGAATCACAAGTCGAGACGTCGTGGTCGGAGCTCAAACACCAAAGGCAATCGGAATGAGGATCCGTCACCGACATCTTGCCTCCACACTCACGACAAGGCTTAAATCCAGACTTTCTCTGCGACATTATTTCCACAGAGAAAGAGTACGCAGCAAGATATACACTGTAACCGCAAGAGTAACAGTTGCTCCCTCGAAGATAACCGTTTCGAATGCACGGAAAAAAGGGAACTGACGTCCGCACGTCGTCGAGGACCTCTTATTGCCTGTATGACGTCAGACGGCGTCGCGTGCGAGACAGTGACGTCCTCGTCGACGTGCAGAGACTAGTAAGAAGATTTCCGTAGAATGCTGGCGCCATGGGAGTATTCATGAGGTGAGGAATCCACAGGTAGTTGTATCCATCAGAAATAAATTGATTGATATTAAAAACTACAGTTAGTATTAGTGGAGCTATCAAAAACAACAAGACACAGGCAAGAAAAGAATGACTCTTCAAATAAAATCGTTTGGACAACGAGCCTGGGAGAATGCTTACCTTAGCCAGAATGCACTTATTGAGACCACTTCAAGTTCAGAAATGTTTTCCTCTAATACTGACAAATAGATGCGTGCAGATGACACTAACACAGTGATCTGTTGTAAGAGAAGTAATGAGACTACTTCAAGTTGGAACAGACAAAGAAGGAGGGGCTCAGAGAAAAAACAGAAAATGAGGCAGGTGTAGAGGGGCCATGGACAGAAAAGAACATCAGGCTCAGGATAATGAGAGTTAGGAATTCTGAATGAAAGGGAACAACAAGTAACCATGACTGAATGTAATATTGTCAACTTGTTATCACGAGTACTTGGCAAGGAAGAGTTAGAAATCTTACAGAAGGTTTATTTGCCCCCTTTATCGATGAAATTCATTATTTATAAATGAAAATGTAATTGATATTTATCTTTAATTTTGACCATTAAAAATGAAAATAATTATTTATGTCACTTCACAAAAGTGAAACAAGTGAATAGACAGCCATTCGTGTGAAATCCTCATAGATTATATGATACTAATGTGCATCAGGTTAAATCAGTGCACTGGGTATTGAAAAACATTCATATATATGTGACACATTCAAAGGACAAGCTACAAATGTAAATTGATTTATCTTCTACATGATCGTTTCTCAGATTGTGATTTTTTTTATAACTTAATTCTCAGTGATCTGAGAATGTTGCATGAACCACTTTACAAAAGATTCTGATCATCCAAATAAAGAATGGCATGCAGTATTCAAGCGGTTATTGAGTATTGTTCATGTAGTAATAAAACCATCTGATAAAGGGGAACATTTTGTTATTTTGACTATTGAATGTCCTGGAAAAAGGATGGCAGCAAGTTTCCAAAAACTCAGTTCTTCAAGAAACAAAACGCAGAATGATCTTTCGGAAATATGAGAAAGATAGAATGTGAAGTTAAAGTGATTGGTTTGTCTTCTGACTCTAGATCATGATTTGTATAAAAAATGTCAGAAAATTATTTTATGTATTTTTTACCAAAGTAGCAGAAAACTTTAGTAGGTATGCCAAGTAAGCCACTTTTCTCCGTTATAATTCATTTTACATGCCACATTTAGAGCGTGTAGACTCTAATTATTGATGATAGTTGGCACTTCATCATATGTGAGCATTTCAATACAGCAACATATAGATATTAAAGTAAAAAACATCTACAGCTTAAATACCCCAGGCATACATCTTTTGTCACTGCTTGCATTTAATAGTTACAGGAGCAGCGTAGGAAACACTGATTCAATATGTTCGACCTACTCAAATGTGTTAAAAATTGGGTTTCTCATTGACAGAAGTATGCACCCTGTCCAAGCAGGAACCACAATCCTAGTCCAGGCAAGTCATAAACACACCCTAAATTAACCTGTGCATACCTCCTGGTAGCTTAGCCTAGAGCAGTCAGACTCAATTTAAGAGGCAATGAGTTAAGTATTTGTGCAACACTTCAAACAGTAAAACAGTTAAAACACCGCACCAAAAGATACCACACCTGGTTAGAAAAATAGAGCTTATTTTAATCAATAAAACAAGGCCAAGCAACAAAATTCCAATTAGTAGAACTTGAGAGATACATTTTTGAAGACTAAACTTAGTTGCAGTCTTTAGAAGCATAAAGCGCCAACTGGAGCTCTCTGGTCACAGTAGACTGGGTCAAACCTGAAAAGTCAGGCTAAGTGCAGTGAAGCGTTGTCGGACACAGGTATGAGCCTTAGCTGCTGAAAACAGTACCTTGGTTTGGAGTTGCGTCTGCATCGAGAACAAGATACAAGGAGCAAAGGGGGCTTTGTGATGGCGTCAATCCCGCTGATGTAGGCGATGCTTCAGCTCCGAGCCGCATAAAGTGAGAGATGTGTTAGGAATGGAGGCGATGCAGGCAATGCAGTCGGAAATGCAGTGCTTGTGATTCTCGCCGCAGCAGCGATGCATCAGTGGTGATGTAGAGTTCTTGATCTTCGCAGCAGAGGCGATGCATCGATGGTGGTGCACTGATTCCAAACGGTGTAACAGCATTGATGCACAGGTTCTGGCAATTGCAGCACTTTATTCCCACTTGCAAAGCCCCAGGACTGGATTGGCACCACTTGGCATGGCAAGACTTGCAACAAGCAAAGTCTAGGTTCTGTTGCAGGATGAAGAGAAGTCTTTGATGTCCCTGAGACTTCAGAAGAAAGGAGGCAAGTCCTTGGAGTCACTTTGGTTCTGGGTTGGAGAGATTCAGGACCAGTTCTTCTCACTACCAAGCAAGGAGTGCAGCAGGTCAGCAGAGCAGGACTCCAGCAGAGTGACAGTTCTTTCAGCAGCAGTCCTTCTTCCTGGCAGAGTATCCGCAGGTCCAGATGTGTACTGAGTTGGTGGTGTCCGAGTTCCAGTTCTTATACCCAGTGGTGCCTTTGAAGTTGGGAAGACTTAAAAGAGAGGCCTTTGCAGTGCATAGAGCCCCTGCCCTTTCTGCCCTGGCTCCATACTCACTGCAGGGGGGTTGAAGCCCTTTGTGCTGGATCTGGACACGGCCCATTCAGGTGTCACCCTTCCTGCCCAGGATAGTCCATCAGTCACACCTAAGCTCCCTTTGTGTGTTGTCTGGAGGGAATGCACAAAAGCCCAACTATCACCCACCCAGACGTGTATTCAGAGACAAGCAGAAGGCACTAGACGGTTAAAGTAAGAAAATGCCAACTTACAATTTAAAATCCAACTTCATCATAAATTGGAATTATAAATTCTGATTTCAGAGACACCAAACATGGGAGTCCCATCTCTTCCCAATTAGAAATTGCACTTATAAAATGTAGTAAGGTAATCCCAATGTTATCCTATGAAAGGGATAGGTCTTGCAATAAGAAACAAATTCAAGAGGTTTTCACTACTAAGACATGTAAAACTTAAACGTACATGTTCCATTTTGTAAATACACTGCACCCTGCCCTTGGGCTTTCTAGCGCCTACCTTAAGGGTGGCTTATATTGATTAGAAATAAGGCTTAGGCCTGGCAAGAAGGTTTAGTTGCCAAGTTGACTTGGCAGTTTAAAACTGAGACATGTTTGAAGGGCTGCTGAAGTGGGTGGCACAATCAGTGCTGCAAGCCCATCAGTAACATTTAATTTACAGGCTCTCGGCACAGGTAGTGCATTTTACTAAGGACTTATAGGTAAATTCAATATGATAATTGTGGATACTCCAATGTTACCATGTTTAAGCAGAGAGCACATATACTTTAGCACTGGTTAGCAGTGGCAAAGTGCCCAGAGTTCATAAAGTCAGAAAAAATGAGGATAGCAAAACAGGACAAAGCTTTGGAGGAACCCAAACAAAGGATTTCACGTCTAACACAATGAAATTTATAGTTATTCCAAATTGTGTGAGATGACAATGAATTCATCTTTCAGGATTAGCTTTTTGAGAGCCCTAGATTGCCGAGTCACTGCTATTGGCACATGATTATACAGGTAATGTGGAATTTTGGTTAATGTTATGATTTGAATATTCAACATCCTTTTCCTTTAGCAAGTATATTCTTGCTGTTTTCTTGTGTTTTACGTTGTGTTCACATGTTCAAACTAATTTTATGAAAGAGAAGAAGAAAATGCTAATGACACCCATCATTATTTAGGTTTGTCTATGAGACCGAGCACTTCAACGGAGTAGCCGAGCTGCTGGAAATCCTTGGCAGGTTAGTCAAGCTCTTTCATATATTAGCATCTTTGTTTCAAAAAGGAACTCTGAGTCCAAATCCGCAAATGTATGTTTTCAGAATGAACCGTTGTATGGTAATGTATCTTCTCTGGATATCCGAAAATCTGGAATGGATCTTTGGGTACCCTGGTTCAGAAAACAGAACTCATGTGTCAACACTACTTGTTGGAAGCGGCACAGGATCATTTGAAAGCTTACATTTTCTGAAACAGAGACGGCTGCTAAATGTTTAGAACCATGTATATATTTTGACTGATTAAGTGCATAATCTATTTTGATGTTTGAATGTTATGTTATTTAAGTTTAGAGCCAACAGAAGTGAAAAATATATAACTTAGATAAGTCATGTGAACTTTCTGTGTTTAAAAACAAAGATGCGCATGCCTGTTGGCATCGGTGCGGATTGTGCGATATAGTATGGCGTGAATAAAAATCAACGCAATAGCTTGACTTTGTGACAGCCCATCTCCGCTTAATGTTGTAGGATTCTGTATATTACCATTCTAACTCGATTCTTTCAGTGAAATGGTCTGTTCAATTAATGGGATGTATCACAGTGTTTACTTGCCTGAACACCCCCGCCCCACCACCCAAACAACGTATCCTTTCTCAGCGTTCACTCCCAAAACATCTCATCTCCAGACTATGTAGATGTCAAATTGAGAGATCTTTGTGTGTACCATTAGAATATATTTTCCCAACTTGAAGTTTTGTTGATTAATTTTACATTGAGATGTGGCTATATTCACATTGGACCTCAACTGCAATGACCTAATCTAAATGGCTTCTTTCCATAACGTTAAGTGCTTTTCTCTCTTTCCAGTGACACTAGTTTATGAGATTTTAGTATATTGTTGAACATTAATGAAGCCCTTGCTAATTCGTGATCAAGGCTGCATTGGGAACCAAATGCAGCTCTCTCAAAGATGTTAATCACTCAGCTTTTTTAAGAAAATAGAAAGTCGTTCATCTTAGGGGGCTGTTATAAACAGTGTTCCAATAGATAATCATTCACTTTAGATAGACACTGTAAATGCACCAGTAGCCTCCCGATCCCATTACAGAAGCACAGAAAATGAGATGCTAATGATAAGTTATTCACCATAGAGGGACCCATTAAATGTGCCACATACTGTTTGACTTAGGTACGGCGTCTGCTATAAAAAGTCAACCAACTTAGGCAACCACAGTGATGTAACTGACAATTGTTTACCTTTGGGGACACATTGAATATATCAATAGACACTAAATAACCTAGGAAGAGCACATTACTTGTTATATCAATAAACATCCCTTCGCTGAGGAGGTAAAAAGTGGTATTCCTAATAGTTAGCCTTTCACCTCATCTACCACCCTAGTTGAGATTCTGCCACCACAAAACAGAAATCCTTTCCCGGCCATAGAACAAAAAAAGTATCAGCTGGTGTTCCATGAGCTTAAAGATGGAAAACGTGTGTTCCACAGGGCAGAAAGGATATAGTGAAGAAATTATGCTCTCTAGCATAAGATGAAGTAGGTCAAATGTGCAACATCATCAAGCGCAAATTAAGGGAGTTGAAAAATGTGTTATGGCGTTGAGCATATGAGGCATGCCCCAAATCTCTTCAAGGAATTATTCTGTATAATAACTTAACTATAATCACCAGAGGCAGGACAGCCAACTGTCAACCATCGCAGGAACTTTGTGGCATCATTTCATGCTTCTATGAGATAATCTCCAAGAATCTGAGAAGATTGTGTTACCTGACAATAGATTTATTGACTTCCCCGTCCAAAGCTAATTGCTGCCTTATACCTGTCAGTCACCAATCCTGCTCCCAAAGGTCGCCAGGCCAGCCATGCATATGAAGCTACTTTTCCCAGTCTGCAAAAAGTAGCTTCCCCTCCTATTTACCAGCCAGATAGTCCACAGAACTTTTCCAAAAGCCTGGAAATCTGCTGTAGTGATCCACTGCTTAGGAAATCTGCTGGATTTAAATAACGTCCACCGGATTCCCATCCTCCCATACCTATTAGAACTTGTGGAGAGATCGCATTAAGCAGTTACAAAAATTTGCAGGGGCAAAAGATTTTAATGCATCTTCCCTTCTTGCCTGGCAGCAACACTGAGCCGGTGATTGGCAGCTTTTTATCAGTGGTGGTATCAGAGAACAGATGTTAGATATTTCATCAGTTTTAGACACTAGTGATTTCATCAGTTTTAGACACTAGTGACCACAACATTCTGATCAATACTCTGATCAGAGCAGGGCTCTTTCTAGGAAGAGCTCAAGTAGTAGTCCTATCCTTTTTCTTGTGTGAAGCCAAGAATTAGAGCGGTGGTGTGCCACAGGAGAAGATTGCCTCCCTCATATTGTTCATTTTGTACTTGCTGCCCCTCTCCATGTTCCCCTATCGATTAGTTGCCTGAATCATCATGTCCAATAATGACACCAAGACTATATTTGGCATGTCCCTTCTGCATGGTAAATGACTCCCTTTTCACAACTCAAGAGATGTAGAAAACTGCTTGGCTACCACTTGTGTGGATGTCCACTGCTTTTCTTTAATTTAATTAAAATGTCTGCTCCCTTTGACACCACCAACAGGAAAAAACATCCTCAAGTCAGAAGTAATGGCCCTCTCATCAGTCCCATCTAAAGGAATCTGAAACTCTGGCTTAGTACTTGACTAACAGATAACAAGAGTGGAAAATCCTTAGTTCAACCAACATAGTAATCTTTGTGTCTCATTTGGAAAGGTTGTCATTTTATCTAGACTAGATGTGCTAACTTGTATATCTAGCTGCTCCTGAGCTGCAACTGGTTCGAGATGCCGCAGCACACCTCTCTGATGCAACAAGACATGAGAATAGTTTACCTGACACCTTCTTTGGCCACAAGTATTATTCCTCATTGGCAGTCCATAGGCCACAGGGTATTGTCATGACAAATGTTTATAGAGCAGTATATCAGAACTCTAGTAACTTTTTGGATTCACTGTTTACTCTGTATTACCCACGGCAGTCCCTTTGGTCTTTAAAGATAAGTCCTACGTGTAGCACCCAAAGCTAGAACAGTGACCTGTGAAAATCAGGCTTTCCTGAAAGCCACTTCCAGACTATTAATTTCTATGTTGCAACACACAAACTCAACCAAATCTGACTACTTTTATGAACCTCCTGAAACCCCGGCTGTTAGAAATTGGGTTATTAGTTGAGAGAAGTAAGTGCCCACCTCGAGTAAAAATCACAGTCCTTGTCAGGATGAACCACTAAAGACACTCAATGAACTTGAGCTCACTCCCCTCTTAGCTATGGCGTAGAGCAGAAATGCCTAACTTAGAGGCAATGTGTAAAGTATTACGCAGTAATACAACATTAGTAAAGCTGACATGTAAAGCCATAAAAATCCCAAAACAAATTAGAAATGAGTACAATTTAATAAACAAAATAACACCAAAATGACAAAAATCAATTACCAAAGGTCACGGTAGAACGGAACCTAAGAACAAAGTACCAATCCTCTCCAGAAGTGCACTTTTAAAGTCCTCCCTCCCCCCGTCCTCCTCCCCCCCCCCCCCCAGACCTTAGAGGAGCTACTAACAAACTCACAGCATAGCTGGCAGAGGTCAACAGGAGGGTCCAGTTCAGGCCCAGTTGCCACTGGGCAGTTGCAGAAAAAGGCCTCTTGTAGCTTGTTGTGTCCCTGTAGCATTAACAGGATGTCAGCTTTATGGCACTTGGAGTACACCTCTTTGTCATGCATACAAAAGGGAGATCAAGTCCAGTCTTCTAGGCTCTTCTCACATTTCAGATAGCACGTTCCCTTCTCTTCAGAACTTCCCCATATCTAGCAGTGTTGTGAAGTGGGTGTCTCGAGGTGACACATTTTTGCCAGGCATAGGCTACTGGATGGGAATGACCCCTGGGGATGCCATAGCCAATGGGTTAAAGGCTCCTGGGGCTAAACCTACTCACTTTGGGCATTTTCAAGATTGCTGAAGTGTTTGGCCTTACTAAATTTGAGCTCTGAGGGCTTAGAATGTGTGTGGGGAGTGTACTATGGTAAGCCTGGTGTCCTCCCATATCTATTACTAAAATAGAGGTTTAGGTAAACCCTATACTCACAGCAAACTCAGATCCAGAATTCTTGTAAATTAAAAGCAAAGCTTTTAGAAACAGACAGTGGATACACACAAAGTTTTTTGGCACTCTGTCGCTCATTTGACGTGCGCCCCAAATGTTATATGTATGTCCAGAAGACTTGTGAAACAGGCAGTGAAACTGTAATGTCAAAGAGTTCTTCTTTGACTGAAGCCTGACTGGCTGGCAGGACATAAGAAGGGCCTTGTCCAAGTGTCAGCTAACATTTGCTTCAGCAGGAGAGGCCTTTTTGAAGAGCAGCTCATGTGTTATATGAAAAACCGTAGCAGACCTGTCAAGCAGGATTTGACATTCAAGCAGCACTTGACATTTTAATATCAAAGAGGCTCCTCCCAGCCTCCCCTGCATATTCTATCAGGTTCAGATGGGTCATCTTTGACTATTTAGGTCAGCCTATTGTTTACTTCTGGGAGCAGTTCTCAACTTACCACAAGGGGAGCCATCAGCTTCCAGGTGACCGGCACTGAAAGGCTTTTGAACCTTTAGACAGAAAAATGTTACTTTCCTAAAGTGCCTTTTCTGTAATAGGCAATAATTGACTTTACAATTAAATTGGATTTTGTTTAACTATTAAAGAGTCTTTGAAATATGTCACTAGCTGTTTCCTAGGAAGAGGTAACATTTCTCAAACTTAATAATGTATCCCAGTGCTCTCCTATGGAACAACTAACCCTGCTGCAGTGAACATTACCTTTTGGGCCTTTTCACTTTAAGAACTTGTTTAATATTCAACTTTTACATGTCCTGTTCTTGAATACCATAAGCAGTAACACCTATTTAGGGGTGATGATAATATTCAAAAGGAAGGTTTGGGCCTGTGAAAAGGCTTATTTTGACAGGTAGAATTTACATTTTAAGCCTGCACAGCCCGGCTACAAGTGGCAGCCTTGTAGCCATATTTGCATTGTCACTGCAGTGGATGGCTCAATGTGTGCTGTATCCACATTTAACCTACAAGGCCTTTGGTACCCAGTAGGTACCATATACTAGGGACTTATAGGCAAGTTAAATATGCCAACTGGGGGTATGTCAGTGTCATAGTATTGGAATAAGGAATAAAAGCACGTTACCGCTGGTTAGTAGGGGTAAAGCGCATAGAGTTCGATAGCCAGCAAAAGAAGCAAAAAATTCAGAGTGACCCCAATGAAAATGTACATTTCAAACACTAGCTTTTTAATAACTGCGTTTTTCAACCTCTTGTGTCTTCTGGTTGTTTGGTTCCATGCTGTTTTACTTGTATCATTGGTTTTAATTCCCCTTGTCCTCCCTCTTTTCCCACATCATGATTCTTTTAATTTGTTGTAGTTAACCCTGTCTCAAGAATGTAGTTGTGTTCAGTAGAAATAAAGCCTATAACATAACATTGAATGGTACAGTGAATATTCGGGAATGCCATTTATATTTTATTGGTACACATTGACTAATGTATCAGACACTCATCCACTGTAGAGATACAAAGGCAATGTGCTTAAATAGTTGCCTTAGAAGACACACTGAATTTACTGATCGGACTTTCTGTGAACTACGGTTGCATTTGCAGTCCAATCAATGTAGAATGTGTTGCTTCTATATATTAATGATGTCCCATGCCAGAATCCTGAGATCGTAGGTGATATCCACCAGTTATTAGAGCAAAGGCCACCATAATGATGTACAAGTGCAGAGTAGAGGAAAAATTCCGAAAAAGTGTACAAGCTTGGATGTCCTAGAAGGGTTCTATTGTATAGAATGATCCTAGTGCTTAAGGTTAATAGTCCTTGATAGAGAGCACAATGTGGACCTTTTGAGCTCTTTTGTGAATTGACCACAGATGTGGTTGACTTAAAGTAACGAGTTGTTATTCAATAGTTAAGGCGCATACATTGAGATGGCTTGATTGTAGGTTTTTTTACTTGCTCACACCTTTGAAGCTTGGTTGCTGGTGTTATATTGACCACAAAAGATATGTTTTACAGCTTGCATCAGTTCTTCTGAATCTAGGTGTTTAGCTGTTAAAGAACAGCCAGTGTAAGTTAATCATGTTCAGTGAGATGTATTATATTTAGTCTCTCTTCATTGCCTGTTGATCAGGCAGTCACTGCTCTTTATGGCTGCCAGGTTGGTGACAGGGATGCAGTGGTAGGGGAAGGTGACGGAGATGGACAGTGCTGGCATCTAGGTGTGTGAAGACCCAGGCTTGCATGGAGGCTGAGAAATGTGGTTCCCATAAGTCGGATTTTACTTTGAAAAGCATAGAAAGCTTATGCCTATGTATTTTGGGTCTTGTTGTTGTTGTGGCTTCTATCTACAATCTGAGTGATTGAGGTGCAGGTTGCTCACTGGGACATTAATCATTTTAGGCTCATATCTAAGAGTCATAATTTGTGTTGTGTGTTGTTGGAGATACGAACATATTCAGGTATGTTTTGATTAGGTTTATTAGTGGAAGATTGTGCTCAGGTTTCAGGTAGCAATAGGTGTGATGGTAGGCAAGTCTTCTAACAGTTCCCTGGTGTGGTTTCATATCTGTCTTTTTTTTTTAATTCTGTGTGCAAGAGCAAAATAACGAAAGTATTTATTAAACAGTATCCTGTCTGTATATGAGCATTTTGTGATGCCATATTCATTTTAACCTCTATTTTTGTATACATGTGTTTGTATGCCCATGGTTCATTATACCTATTGGGAAGTAGAAGACACAAAGTGCAGTCAGCACACATTGCTCATTTTATAACTTTTATATTACGCTTACCTTTTAATTATTTTAATTGAACTTTGTATTTTGATTTGTCTACCTCCAAGAATACAACAGAACAGATTCATTGATTGGCATGTTAAGTTTTTAGCAACCCTCTATGATGCTTTAGCATACTTAACTTTGACCTTTCTACCTATGTAATTTCATGTGCTTTATTCATTTTGTCTGCAGCATCTCGTCCCGAATATGGACATATATCACTGTATATGTGATCTGTATTTTTGTACACTAATAAAACATTTTGTAGATAAAGAAAAAGCAAATGCATGACTTCATGGCCATATTAAAATGCATTAATCCTCTCTCCCAAGACTCAAAGTTTGTGATGCCTTACATGACACATTTAGTTCAGAAACATGGCTGAAAGGGTTGAAGGTTTTTCAAAGGCATGTGTCCTTATTTTCAGAATATCCTCTAACATAAAAGTGAAAGACTTGTATACACCTAGTTTGATAGAAAGAGCAGCATTCGCCCAGATGTCAAAATTCATTGAAGAGAATTCCATACTTTCAGACTACCAAACTGGATTTTGCCCATTAAGAGGCACTGAATCGGCACTCATTGCAATCTGGGATGCTCTTAAAAACATAGTCGACTGCTATGGAGTTGCTGCACTACTTCTCTTGAACCTCTCAGCTGCCTTTGATACGGTTGACCATGACACCCTAATTCAGAAACTCCACGAAGCCGGCATAGAAGGGACTGCTCTCGAATGGATTACATCCTACCTTCAAAACAGAACTAATGTTATCTATTCTCCCCCTTCTCATCCAAACCCTATCTCACAAAAGCTGGGGTCCCCCAAGGATCAATCATCTCACCTTTGCTTTTCAACATCTACATGATATCATTACCAGAACTGATTAATGATTTTCAACTTGCATGCTACAACTATGCAGATGACACACAAATACTACTCGAATGGAATGCCTCAAAGACACTGAAAACTCACAAATCTTCAGTTGTCTCAGAGTTGTTGATCAGTGAATGACTTAGAGCGATCTCAAACTAAATGCCTCCACAACAAATACTCATATGTGGTGACTGGAAAAATTATGACCCATTGTGCGCCTGGCCTGACGATCTCGGACCACCTCCTCAATTATCCATGGAAGTTAAAAACCTCAGAATTACCATGGACTCCAAGTTAACTATGAATGCCCAAGTGGACAAATTAGCACGAACAAGCTTCATCACCTTGAAGACTCTGCGACTCATCTTTCCCCACCTCGGATTTCCACACAAGGTGCAGGCTACTATCTCTCTTGTACTATCCAAACTGGATTATGCCAAAGGCCTCTACCATGGATCATTTCTATCTATTATGAAAAAATTACAACGTATTCAAAACTCCGCTGCCATGCTACTAACACCTGTAAAGCCAAAAGCCTACATCTCCCCTGCCTTGAGAGAAACCTCCACTCAAGATTGGCACCCACCTTAGAACACCACCATACAAGAAAAAGACTGTAGATGGTACATCCTTCTCTGTTCAAGCAGCCAAACTATGGAATTCATTACCCCCAAATAGAAGATCCACAGATAACTATCTTGTCTTCAGAAGACTACTCAAGAGGAAGCTCCTTCATAACCACCATATTCAAACAGCAATGGACTGCGTATGCCTGTGTTGCTGATGATAAATATTTTTAATCTGAATGTGTATGTTCTAGATATGTATAGTTCTTTACGAAATATGTATTGCTACAATGTCATAACAGTAAATTACACACATACTCTTTAAACCTGTTTAACAAATGTATATTTACTCACAATTAAATATGTATATGTATGTGAATGTGCGTGTGTGTGTATATATATATATATATATATGTGTGTGTGTATACATAAAAATAAATCCAATAAAATCTATAAATAAAACTCAAATTTTAAATAAGTAAATTAAAGTTTAAAAAAATAATAATAATAATAATGAATATATAAATTAAAGAAAAATAAAATAATGATTAAAAAAGTATTTATAAATAAAATTATAATTAAATAAACCTAACATAAATTTACTCTCTTGTAAGTTTTACTGTCTACCCATCACCATATGTCATGTCTCTATCAATCTATCCTCCATCCCCACTCTGACTCATCCCAAACCCATTTTACCACTTTCATCTCCAAAATAACCCTGCCTAAGGTCTTCCCTCCTCTTCCACATCTAGCTCACCCAAACCTCACTTTACTACCATGATATCCCAAACAACCCTAATGAATTCTCCCTCATTTATCTCACTTTGACTCATCCAAAACCCCTCCTTCTACTATGAGCTCTCTAACCCTTTCCAAAGACTCTTCCCTCCTCCATCTCTCCTTTACTCATCCCAAGCCTCATCTTATTACTATAAACTGACAATTAACAATTCTGGATTCTTCCCTCCTCTATCCCTCCATTACTATAGTCAATCCAACTAATAAACTCACATATCCTCTGCTCAAATTAACTCCTATTAATACTAAAACTGTACTCCTAATTCCCTATACTAATCCACCACTAATTCCTCTTGGGTTCAGGAGTAGAGTGCTACTCAGCGAAAAGCACTTCAACGCCTTGCCAGGGGTAGTAAGAGCTATATAAACACTATTACAGTACAATACTCTGAGGAGTGTCCCGGTGTCAAGCACAGGTCAGCTATAATAGGAGATCCCGACCTCTATTCCTGCATCATGACCTAAATATTGTCTACAGAACTATTACACATTAATAATGGAAAATGAGCACCCAATAGGATGATTTTTTGTAGATTATATTCATGGCATCATATTGATGCAAGTTATTTTTGTACATAATGCTCTAGCATCCAACCGTTTCTAAGCTGTTCAACATACATTGAGAATTGTATGGCTTTTATATAATTGAGAAGATAACAGTTCTATTTTGTGCATTCATTTGTTTAGGTCCAAGAATAAAGCAATATATTGAGCCTATAGGGCAAACTAACATTTATTTGTATTACTTTCTCTTACAGCATTATCAATGGCTTTGCACTTCCTTTGAAGGCAGAACATAAGCAATTTCTAGTGCGGGTACTACTGCCACTGCACTCGGTCAAATCTCTCTCAATATTTCACGCACAGGTATGGTTTTGCTGACCTATTCACATCACTTCTGCTTGGCAAGACACGTCCATTGATTTTACTGACGTTGGAATTATATTGCCTTCTGATTGACTGTTTAATAGTTTTGCAGGACCTTTTTCTGAATTGGTCTGGCACAGTTCATTTAGCCTATGGATACAGTAAATCAGAGCAAACTGCACCATCCCAGATAAACCCTACATTGCGCTGTCACAAACAATGTGACAACAGAGTAGGCCACATTATAAATGATAAGATATCAGCTGCCAAACCTCCTGCATCCACTGAACAAAAGTAGGCCATCTGTTCCACCACCATACAACACTGGCCAACCCAAGATTTCATCACATTCTCATACTGCAGAAGAATATGTAGCATAATACCACGTATGACAATACATCATGAGACCATACCAGCTCTAATCATACTACACATCCATCCATGCCCCATCAACATAACGCCAGCCTTTGACAGAAAAACACCTAAGCCCATTAGTGCACACATTAAAACTACCAAACCACACATCACCACGTTAGACCATACTACAGCTAACACAATATCTCACACAACCATGACATATATCAACCGAGACAAAATGACAAGCATGCCACATATTGAAATAATCAGCAACAAAGTTCTCTGCAGCACATGCATAACCAGCAAACCGGACATGATTACCCAATGCCCCTTGTTGTAATAATCTGAGGCTACTCTTTATACAACACACAACACCTGCTACAAGCTTCCTACACACCAGTTAAAGTAAGTGAAGCATAGAACCATCCAAACACAGCACCATTAAAGAAAATAAAAAAGCCCACAAATCACCAAGCCCTTGCCACTCTTCATAGTACATGACAATATTACCCCATACCAGGTGCCAAAACAACACACCAGTTCAACTGCAAAGCACGCCACTAATACCACAACACCACAGTATAGGTACCAGACATATCCAACCCACTACATTACCACAGCACGCCATTCATTGTACTTATCACTCCAGACTCCCACTCAAGTAACATATCCTACTCTACCCAACAACATCCTATACCAAACAAACTCCACCTACATATCACATCACCAGCACAAGAACTGTAATGAGTTGCTCACATACAGGAGACACCTATACTCACCGGACAAGGCTGAATTACCAGTTTAGAAATGATTGCAAGTTGTAGTTGGTAAAACATAAAGTCCCTTGGGAGCAACATTTTTTTCTGCAGCCATCACTAGAAGGCTACATTCCAAATAACACTAAGATACTGCTATGAATAGCTAATATTGTGCAATGCAAACATTCCGAAGGTAGCTACTGTGTTTCAATTATATGAGCTGTTTCTAATCTGCTACTGTCGGATAAGATGATACTTGTATTTTAATGTTTTGCTAGACCAGTGAGTCAGGTTGCTTCCATAAGTCCTTGTGTTCGCAAAGCCTCTGTTCCCCACGCTGCTGGTCTAAATCCTTCTTGGTTGTGAGTCAATAGCTGGTGCTTTCTGTCTCTTGTCTTCCTCAGCTCGCATACTGTGTGGTCCAGTTCTTGGAGAAAGATGCTACCTTGACGGAGCATGTAAGTAACATCCAGTCAAAAGAATGATGGAACTTTAGGTGGGTAGCGATATGGATTGATAAGTGGATTGAAGGGCATGCATTTGTTGGAGCTGTGGACAGACTCGCATGTTTTCAGTACTTTTCAACAAGGCTATTGTAGGAATGTGAAGTATTATATGGGGTGGGGGTTTAGTCCTCACCATGTAATACTCTCACAATACCCCAAAGATGGTCCTTGGATTCACACTAGTAAATCCTTAGCTCAATCCTGGTAGTGTGGCAAAGAGCAGTTGGGCTTTACTTACAGGAACACGTGTTAAACATTTCAGAGCACCAACATGGATGATAAGTAATTGGCACTACTTGAAAGAAATCCAACACCAATTTATAAAAAATAGAGCTTATTTGTATATAAATTTAGACACCAGAACAAATACAATTGGGTAAGTATAACCGGAGTTATGGATTTTAGAAGCAATATGAAATCGCAGCAGCACTGGCATTTAAATGTTGCATTGAAGTCTATGGGAGAAATGTCACTTGTTGCAAAAACACACTTAGCAAACGAGTTGCATGTAACCGTTTTGGGATTAAGGCTCTGCAGTCCCTAGGACCAGACCACGAGTGAGTGCTGTTTTACCTGGCCCGTGGCTTCCAGGTGCAGAGTTGTCCTGGCTGTCTGTGGTGCTTAACAGGACTGGTGTTGGAGTCAATGGCAGGGAGCCACTGGTGAAATTCGACCAGTTGTTAGTTGTGCTGTGGGGGTCCCTTACAGGGTTAAGGTTGTGCAGGTCCTGGAACTAGGCCACAGCATTCAGTTCACTTTGCCCTGTTCCGTGGAGTCGGGGTGCAGAGTTGACCTGGCTGTCTGGTGCTGAATGGGATTCGCACTGGTGCTGACTTTAGACGCTTACACGATGTCGCTGGTGAAGGGATACAAAATCTCAGCTGGGGCTGGGTTGCAGATATCATCTGCGGCGTCGAATGTGGAGGATAGTTACTGGACTGGAAACCAACAAGCCTTGACAGCAGTCAAGGGTGCAGAATTCCTTTGAGAACTTCCCGAGGTCTGAGGGAGCAGTGTAGCGGCCTGAAACTTGGAGGCAGGCTTGACTATGACTCCCAGATGACACTGGACCACCTGGTTTTCGACGATCTCACAGAAGACCTAATGGCCGATGAATATTTGGAGTCTGCTGTTGCTTTTTGCCTCCAGTCTGCAGTCGTTCAGATCTGAGATTCTGATGTCAGCAGTGTCCCTTAAATCCTGCATTTAGGGGCGTTAGGAGTGTGGAGACTAGTGGCCAATGGGCAGCTATCTCCTACAGCTAATCCACCCCTGAGGTTACCACATCCGGTGGGACAGGTCACCTTTAGTTACCAAGACCCCTCTATTCAGCCTCTCCTAAGATGGCAGAATTCAAAATTTAGAGCACAGTCCGGGCTGCTTATCCTAGAGGTGTGGTCGGCCTGCTGTCCTGCATACCTAATTTGCTACCTGTCAAAGAGCAAATGTGCCCAGTGGGCAGGGGGAGGGCTGTTTCATCCCTGGAGGACAATACTGATGGGTATAATACCTTAACTATCAATTATCAATTACCATGCAGTAACACCACACCAGTCTTCTGCATATTTACTGAGGAAATACCGTACTTGCCAGGACTGGCCAGTGTAAAACCGCACAGAATTTGCAGTTCCATGAGGTTTAACCCATGTATTTACCACCTGCTATGAGCAAATGGTAAGTAGATGTGGTGGCTACTTTGTGGGAAGGCGGCTAGGGGAAGGACTGTGTGGAGTAGCGGGAAGTTAATACTAAATTCTGGCTGAAGAGCATTTTTTGACCCCCCACCTTCCCTCTCCCCCACTACAAAACAAAACAGGAAAAGGTGCTGTGATTTTACCAGGTGCAGGTACAGCCTGGTAAAATGAGGTCTGGTATCACAACGAGGGGCGTAGCTTCAAAGGGGGTGTCTGGGGTGTTACACCTTTCTAATGTATTTTCTGGTGAATAATTTGGTACAGGTGCTTTCAGTAGAGTATGGTGAGGTGTCTGTCGAAGTTCACCTGGGATTTTTGCAAGCAAAGATTGACAAACACACACACACACACACTTTCTCTCATCTTTGTTGGAAGTCCTAAATGTTGATCATTTTACAAAATATTGTGTTTCTCTTACTTCGCTCTCATTCCAATCCGCATTTCTCTCCCTTTCCACTGCCCCTTGAGCCCCTCTCATGCGCCCTGCTTGTCGTATAATTTTTTTAAATATAACTCTGTGTTCGATGGCATCTGTCGCTGTAGATACACATGGTATGCATGAGCTCGCCATCTGGTGTTGGGTCGGAGTGTTACAAGTTGTTTTTCTTCGAAGAAGTGTTTTCGAGTCACGGGGCCGAGTGACTCCACCTTCTGTGCTCATTGCGCATGGGCGCCGACTCCATCTTAGATTGTTTTCTTTCCGCCATCGGGTTCGGACGTGTTCCTGTCGCTCCGAGTTTCGGAACGGAAAGATAGCTGAAGACGGAAGATTTTCGACGGTATCGTTGCGATCCGGTTAGAGATAGACACATACGACGACGCGTTGAACATCGAAGCGCTTCGGTGCCCTTCGGGGTAGATTTCGGCACCCCGTCGGGGCCTAGTCGGCCCGACCGCGTGGAGGACAACGCCGATGGAACGGACCCCGTTTCGATTCTGCCCCGAATGCCACAACAAATATCCTTATACGGACCTACACTCGGTCTGTAATCTGTGCCTGTCACCCGAGCACAGCGAAGAATCCTGTGAGGCCTGTCGGGCGTTCCGGTCCCGAAAAACTCTGCGCGACCGTCGAGCGAGAAGACTGCAGATGGCGTCCACGCCAAAAGAGCGTCGACAGTTCGAGACAGAAGAGGAACAGGAGGAATCCTTTTCCATCCAGGATTCAGACTCCGACGAGCTACACTCTACAAGAACTGTGAGTAAGACGTCGAGATCAAACCTTAAAAAAGGAAAGAAGGCCCAGGGGACGCCACTGCCAACCGGCCATGGCTCCACCCAAATTCTCGGTGACCAACAATCGGCACCGAAAAAGGCCCATTCAGTGTCGAGATCGTCCGACTCCGGTCGAGACACCGGCACGCAGCCTCCTCGAGACCGAGAGAGTGCTAAACAGAAGCATCGACACCGAGATTTCGGTGTCGACACGGATCGACGCCGAGACAGTGGCGCCGAAGACCATAGAGGCCCAGAATTTTCGGCACAGAAAAAGAGGAAGGTTACCTCGGAGCCGAAAAAACAATCGACAGGGTTTTCGGAGCCGAAAAAAGCGACATCAGACCCTGTTTCTGGCTCCTACACTGAAGAGCATTCTATGTCTTCTCAAATGAAGAAACATAGATTTGAACAAGAACTGCAATCCACTGACGTGGATCACACGCAAAAGCGTATCTTTATTCAGCAGGGGACTGGGAGGATCAGTACCCTTCCACCTGTCAAACGAAAGAGAACGCTTCAGTTTACTCCTCAGCAACAAACAGCACAAAAGGTAACACCTCCTCCCTCGCCTCCACCTGTAACTCCGGCTTCGCCAACTTACACCCCGTCACATTCGCCAGCTCACACCGCCATGAGCCACGATGACCAAGATCAGGATGCGTGGGACTTGTACGACGCACCAGTGTCTGATAACAGCCCAGACACATACCCAACTAGGCCATCACCACCGGAAGACAGCACAGCCTACTCACAAGTGGTGGCTAGAGCAGCACTATTCCATAATGTGGAACTACACTCGGAACAAGTAGAGGATGATTTTTTATTTAACACCCTCTCCTCAACCCACAGCTCCTACCAAAGCCTGCCGATGCTCCCAGGCATGCTACGCCATGCAAAGGACATTTTCAAGGAGCCAGTTAAAAGTAGGGCAGTGACGCCTAGGGTGGACAAAAAGTATAAGGCGCCTCCTACGGACCCCGTATTCATCACCTCTCAGCTGCCACCAGACTCTGTGGTGGTAGGGGCTGCCAGAAAACGGGCAAACTCACACACTTCTGGGGATGCACCTCCCCCAGATAAAGAAAGTAGGAAGTTCGATGCAGCCGGGAAGAGGGTTGCTGTCCAAGCAGCAAACCAGTGGCGCATCGCAAATTCACAAGCGCTGCTAGCGCGATACGACAGAGCCCACTGGGATGAGATGCAGCATCTCATTGAACATCTCCCAAAAGATCTGCAAAAAAGAGCAAAACAGGTTGTTGAGGAGGGTCAAAACATTTCCAACAATCAAATACGCTCCTCCATGGATGCAGCAGACACGGCCGCAAGAACCATTAATACGTCGGTTACCATCCGTAGGCACGCATGGCTCAGAACGTCTGGATTCAAGCCAGAAATTCAGCAGGCAGTGCTTAACATGCCAGTAAACGAGAAACTTCTGTTCGGTCCGGAGGTCGACACAGCCATAGAAAAGCTCAAGAAGGACACTGACACTGCCAAGGCCATGGGCGCACTCTACTCCCCGCAGAGCAGAGGATCTTATAACACCTTCCGCAAAACACCTTTTAGAGGAGGGTTTCGGGGTCAGGCCACACAAGCTAGCACCTCACAGTCCGCACCGCCCACCTACCAGGGACAGTACAGGGGAGGTTTTCGGGGCCAGTATAGAGGGGGGCAATTTCCTAGGAATAGAGGAAGATTTCAAAGCCCCAAAACCACTACCAACAAGCAGTGACTCACACGTCACTCACCCCTCCCACACAACACCAGTGGGGGGGAGGATACATCAATATTACGAAGCATGGGACAAAATAACTACAGACACATGGGTCCTAGCAATTATCCAACATGGTTATTGCATAGAATTCATGCAATTCCCTCCAGACATACCACCAAAATCACAAAATTTATCAAAATACCATTCACAGCTTCTAGAGATAGAAGTTCAAGCACTACTGCAAAAAAATGCAATAGAATTAGTACCAAGCACACAAATAAACACAGGAGTTTATTCACTGTACTTCTTGATACCAAAAAAGGACGAAACACTGAGACCAATTCTAGACCTCAGGGTAGTAAACACATTCATCAAATCAGACCACTTTCACATGGTCACACTACAAGAAGTGTTACCATTGCTCAGAAAACACGACTACATGACAACCCTAGACCTCAAGGACGCATATTTCCATATACCAATACATCAATCACACAGGAAATATCTAAGGTTTGTATTCAAAGGAATACATTACCAATTCAAAGTATTGCCTTTTGGTTTAACAACCGCTCCAAGAGTATTCACAAAATGCCTAGCAGTAGTCGCTGCACACATCAGAAGGCAGCAAATACATGTGTTCCCGTATCTAGACGACTGGCTAATCAAAACCAGTTCGCTCACACAATGCTCAAACCACACAAATCAAGTCATACAAACCCTCTACAATCTAGGGTTCACCGTCAACTTTGCAAAATCAAACATTCTGCCAAGCAAAGTACAGCAATATCTAGGAGCCATAATAGACACGACAAAAGGAGTAGCAACGCCAACTCCACAAAGGATCCACAATTTCAACAGGGTCATTCAACACATGTCTCCAAACCAAACAATACAAGCAAGAACAATACTACAGCTCCTAGGCATGATGTCCTCATGCATAGCCATTGTCCCAAACGCAAGACTGCACATGAGGCCCTTACAACAGTGCCTAGCCTCACAGTGGTCTCAAGCACAGGGTCACCTTCTAGATCTGGTGTTGCTAGACCGCCAAACTTACCTATCGCTTCTATGGTGGAACAGTATAAATTTAAACATAGGGCGGCCTTTCAAAGACCCAGTGCCACAGTACGTAATAACAACAGATGCTTCCATGACAGGGTGGGGAGCACATCTCAATCAACACAACATAAGAGGACAATGGAACATACATCAAACAAAACTGCATATAAATCATCTAGAATTATTAGCAGTTTTTCAAGCACTAAAAGCTTTCCAACCAATCATAACCCACAAATACATCCTTGTCAAAACAGACAACATGACAACGATGTATTATCTAAACAAACAAGGAGGAACACATTCAACGCAGTTAAGCTTGTTAGCTCAACAAATATGGAAGTGGGCAATCCACCATCAAATTGGTCTAATAGCACAGTTTATTCCGGGGATCCAGAATCAGCTGGCAGACAATCTCTCTCGAGATCACCAGCAAGTCCACGAATGGGAAATCCACCCACAAATTCTGAACACCTACTTCACACTCTGGGGAACACCACAAATAGACTTATTTGCAACAAAAGAGAACGCAAAATGCCAAAACTTCGCGTCCAGATACCCACACAAGCAATCCCAAGGCAATGCCCTATGGATGAACTGGTCAGGAATATTTGCTTACGCTTTTCCTCCTCTCCCTCTCCTTCCTTACCTAGTAAACAAATTGAGTCAAAACAAACTCAAACTCATTTTAATAGCACCAACGTGGGCAAGACAACCCTGGTACACAACACTGCTAGATCTGTCTGTAGTACCACACATCAAACTGCCCAACAAACCAGATCTGTTAACGCAACACAACCAACAGATCAGACACCCGGACCCAGCATCGCTGAATCTAGCAATCTGGCTCCTGAAATCCTAGAATTCGGACACTTACAACTTAGCCAAGAGTGTATGGAAGTCATAAAGCAGGCCAGAAGGCCATCCACTAGACACTGCTACGCAAGTAAGTGGAAAAGATTTGTTTGGTACTGCCATCATAATCAGATACAACCACTAGAGGCAACTCCAAAACATATAGTAAATTACTTGCTCCATTTACAAAAAGCAAAGCTAGCCTTCTCTTCTATTAAAATACATCTTGCAGCAATATCTGCATACCTGCAAACTACATATTCAACTTCCTTGTATAGGATACCAGTTATCAAAGCATTCATAGAAGGGCTTAAAAGAATTATACCACCAAGAACACCACCTGTTCCTTCATGGAACCTAAACGTGGTTCTAACAAGACTCATGGGCCCACCTTTCGAACCCATGCACTCTTGCGGAATACAATTCCTCACCTGGAAAGTTGCCTTTCTCATCGCCATTACATCTCTAAGAAGAGTAAGTGAAATTCAAGCGTTCACAACACAAGAGCCTTTTATACAAATACATAAAAATAAGGTCGTCCTACGACCTAATCCAAAATTTTTACCAAAAGTTATTTCTCCATTCCATCTAAATCAAACGGTAGAACTACCAGTATTCTTCCCACAGCCAGATTCTGTGGCTGAAAGAGCACTACATACATTAGATGTCAAAAGAGCATTAATGTACTACATTGACAGAACGAAGAACATCAGAAAAACTAAACAGCTATTTATTGCATTCCAAAAACCTCATGCAGGTAACCCAATATCAAAACAAGGTATAGCCAGATGGATAGTTAAATGCATCCAAATCTGCTACCTTAAAGCAAAAAGACAACTGCCCATTACTCCCAGGGCACATTCAACAAGGAAAAAAGGTGCTTCAATGGCCTTTTTAGGAAACATCCCAATGCAAGAAATATGTAAGGCAGCCACTTGGTCTACGCCTCACACATTCACCAAACACTACTGTATAGATGTGCTATCCGCACAACAAGCTACAGTAGGTCAAGCTGTATTAAGAACTCTATTTCAGACAACTTCTACTCCTACAGGCTAAACCACCGCTTATGGGGAACTAACTGCTTACTAGTCTATGCATACCATGTGTATCTACAGCGACAGATGCCATCGAACTGAAAATGTCACTTACCCAGTGTACATCTGTTCGTGGCATCAGTCGCTGAGATTCACATGGACCCACCCACCTCCCCGGAAGCCTGTAGCAGTTCAGAAGTTACCTTCAATTTTGTACATTTGTATATATATTACTTAATCCTTTAATAGATACATACTTACATTTTTCATTGCGCGGGCACTATTACTATAGTACAACTCCTACCTCACCCTCTGCGGGGAAAACAATCTAAGATGGAGTCGGCGCCCATGCGCAATGAGCACAGAAGGTGGAGTCACTCGGCCCCGTGACTCGAAAACACTTCTTCGAAGAAAAACAACTTGTAACACTCCGACCCAACACCAGATGGCGAGCTCATGCATACCATGTGAATCTCAGCGACTGATGCCACGAACAGATGTACACTGGGTAAGTGACATTTTCATTTATTGTCTTTATAATAAACAACTTAAAAACAAAGACAAAAACAAGCAATGCATTTCTTATGAGATACCACAATGTCCATTTTTCTCCTGGGTGGAGGATGATGACACATACGGACATAAACATGAAATATCCAATCAGACCAACAATAGCTACCCCCTTTCCCTCCCCAAGGAGCTCACACGTAACCAAGTCATTCATACACCATGTTTACCAGTGTTACTATATTACCACAGCTGGTTGTCACCTGAATGCATAGTATAACATTCCACAGTCAACAATCATCATCAGTGCTCCAATCAGACCTGGACTCCTGAACCCCTGTTAAGCGTTCTAATAATGTACTCCAAGCCGTCACGTCAGTCAGCGCCCCTTCCACCCTACGTGTCAGTCTCATGTTTTGTTCTTTGGCCACATGCCATTCCAAAACATCACAGGACCAGCTAGAAAGGGATGGGCTTTGTGTACTCATCCAGCCTATAGCCATCCTGTGCTTAGCCAGCACCAGCGCAAGCTGCGCAAATCTGCATGGGACGTGTCTACCCTGTGGTCTTTGGAATATACCCAGGATGCAAGTCAGTGGTGTCACTTCGAGCCCCACACCGGTGACCCCGTCTAACTTCCGAACCACCACCCACCAAAATTGCTGCACCTCCCTGCAGGACCAAGCTAAGTGGAGAAAGGAAGCACCGGTCTCCCCACATCGAGGACAACCAGTCTCCCTTGTCAGGTCCATCTTATTAAGTCGAGCAGGCATAATATATACACGATAAAATTAAAGTGCAACAACTTAAATCTGTGGTTACAAGAGATCATGCTTACCAGAGACAGCCATAGTCCAACCCACATCTTCTAGAGGGTCCTCCATTTCTCGATCCCATGCCCTATGCGCTGCACACTCCACCCCGCACAATCCCCAAGCTGCGCTATATAAAACAGAGTAACCAAATGGGAATCCTCTCCCCAATTTATTAACCCGTTCAACATTCTTGATGCTGAGGGGGCCACTGGGAATCCAGACCAAACCTCTCGAGCCACACTCTTGATCTTGGCATATTTCAAGAAATGTCCAGCGCTCAATCCGAAAGTATCTTGCGCCTCCTGAAAGGAGATAAACTCCCCATTGGGGTATAAATCACCCAAAACCAAGCAGCCACCCATTCTCCAAGCCTCCATTGACATGTATAATGTATTTTAACATTGTATGCTAGCGTGATTGTCCGGAAATCTGATGCCCACACCCCTCAATCCTACTGGCCAAGCTACGCCCCTGATCACAACCTATAGGAAAACAGGGTGAGAAAACACAGCCCACTCAAGTTAAGGCGGAGTAGAATTCCATGTGGTAATTCTATTGTACCTGACTCCTAATCAGGGTCTAAATTGGCGATTTCAAGATGTTTCCTATCAACTTTAAGTAATTAATCCAGCAATTTGTTTTCGTCATACGATCTTGTTTTTCCCATTGAAAGGGCAAAGCCATCCCTGAATGAGGAAGTGCTCTGCCGCAAGCACTGTAGTGTTAAATAGACTGAATTGTGAATACAAGTGTCCACTGCATAACTTTGAAGATAGTGAAAAGAATTTAATATGTAAATTGTTTTCTTAGGAGGATGAAGTATTCGCTCTCGTCGATAAAGGAGTGTATCCAATTTACAACGTTGTTCGTTAACCCTGAAACTGACTTCAGGTCCCTATAGATGATCTCTTAGTCAGTAGTGTTGAAACAGTGATATTAAAAGAAAGTACACCCTGTTTGTGGTTTTACAGATTATGGCATGTCTGACCCTTGGCTAGTTCTCACCAAATTCTAAAACAAGATAAAGCTAGACTCCTGTGACAAACCATAAATGTCACTCTGTAATCATCTATTAAACAAAAGAAAGCCAATATTCAGAAACCCTTTGTGAAAACTAAGGGCACCATTTTTCCTTTTATGTCAGTAGAGTAAGTAGTTTAAATCTGGTCCTTCTAAATAAATCCCCATGATTATTGGATGATAAGGAAGTATTACTACCTGTACATGAATCAGAAACTTTGTTAGTTCGAGAATTCAGGCTTGTGGTTAACATGATGCGTATGTCAGAAGATATCAGTGACCATCTCAGAGAGAAGTGCTGTTGCTCATTAGTCTGGGAAGGGTTACAAGACCATTTCCAAACCATGTAAAGTTCATCACACCTTAGCGAGAAATGTTTTTTTACAAATAGAGAATGTTCAAGGCATCATCAACCCAACCTGGCCATGCTTCATTTAGGTCAATGTGGCTTCAAAACCAGTAATGATGGAAATGCATGTTATTCCTTTCTTTTGTTTTTACTTATGAACCGCTTGCCTATGTTAAATAACGGGTTTGTGAGGTTTTCAGTAGTGTGTGAATCAGAAGGGGCACTAATGAACACTGTCTTCTTTTTTTCTTTTTTTTGTTTTTGTTTTGTTAGGTGATCCGAGGGCTGCTGAAGTACTGGCCAAAGACCTGCACCCAGAAAGAGGTACTGTGGAATCAAACTGGATTTAATATTTGTTTAAAGGGCCCACTATGCAGCTGCTCAGCCAGCAACGTGTGTTAATTGGTGCTGTGCAAGTGTAACACAAATTAACAGGGCTGTATAGAACCGCATAAAAACAATAGAACACCTCCATAAGAATTAGGGTTTCTCAAACGTATCTCTATTTCTAATATATATATTAGTTCTAGCCTCCAATAGTTATTGCATTTTTTTATATCCCTGTGCTCAACGTACAAGTGGCAAAATGTCCACTAGCTGTTTCTCATCAGATCTCCAGGACTAGATGTGCATGTACTAATTGCAAATGTTTGTGCTAACGCGTCCCAATCTAATTATTTTATTCACTCTGGGACTCGTTTTAGGCCAATGAATCTTTTGACCCTGATTGAAGACGTCTTAGGACGAGATAACTGATCAACATGTCAATCAACAAGTCAATAACGTAATCAATTAGACTCAGAAACCACCATGACCTTTCAGTCATGAATAACCACACCAGTTTAGTACGATTTTGTGATGTTTATTCCCTATTGATTACAATTCTACTAGCAAGTTTATTAGTCTCAAAACCATGAAACACATCAACATTGTCATAATATGGCAACTCGAATAAGATTTCATGAAAGCAAAGATCACAAACATTAGAACATAGCACAACGTCAACATGGGTTATCCTTAGCAGAGTATCATTAGAGCATTATTCAACATAGCATTGAACCAGTCATCTGTATATTTGCGTCCGCTTCAATGAACCCCTTAACTAACCTTGAATTAGCATTGGCATGTTGGGCTTCATGCAAAACAATTTGGTAACACGAATTTGGAAAACATCTAACTATGGTCTCTGTCAAAAGAAGCAGTTGGTACCTAGAAAGGAAAGGCAATCAGACAATTACAATTTCATCATCATATAGTTACCCTTCGTAATGGGTCAGCATACAGATTCAGTCTTCGTCCTCAGGACCTCAGTTGATTTGCCATCAGCCAGGGAATTCAGCAAGATGGGTAAGAAGGGACCCTTCCCTCATAAGGAGGAAAGGTATATAACGGGCAAGGTAAGGCAAGGATGGTTTGAACCAAACAGCAAAGTCTCTATGCAGAGTGACAAAGTGTCTGGGTCATAACAAAAGTTTGCAATGGCATCTCCCAATGGTTCCTCGTGTCAAAGGTTTTTATCCCTTTTCTGTTGTGCAGTCCCCTAATTCCTGATTGGATAGGGTTGGCACCCCACTATCTTCACCCAATGGGTTTACAGTGTTAGTATCAAATTTTGTCACCCCGTAACAGTTCTCACGTAGTTTATTGGTTCTTATGATTGACGACTCCACCGGGCAGAATGTCCGGTATGATTTCATACTCTCGTGGTCCTCTCGCATCTTCAGTCAGTAGGTCCATTGTCTGTACCGGTTCAGGCGACCTTGTTACCTGTAACTAGTCTACAGTGTTGCATTCAGCAAAAATGTTTCTTCTAGTAAGTTGAATTTCATGACAACGGATCTACTACGGTTACATTCATCCTTTAGCTTTGGAAAAATACGAGTACATGTCCTTCAGCAAGTCAGCACACTGCACGTTAGAAAAGCACATTTAATATGAAATTAGCAAAACCTTTACATATAACTCTTAATATTAGTGTAAAATCATACAGTAATGTATCAATTATTTCATTATTAGTCCGCTTCATTAGTCATTGCATACATTGGTGGCCACTCCCGGTGGGCACATTTCAAGCGCGTTTTTAGCAATAACACATCAATACATTTTCTATGCGGCATTATTATGCATTAGTTCATAAACATTTCATGTTAATTTTGAGTATAAGTGCTACGCTCCCTCATTTGCTCTCTCCAAGCGGCATCCCATGCTTCTCTTCAAATTCTAGCACTGACGAGCACCATTTTTAATATTTTAAGAATTGCAGAGTTTAACAAAAGCCTGTGGATTCCCGTACCTACCTGCTTCTCCGATGCAGAAATCATCAATATCCTGATGTACTAGAATGTCAGTTTACTTTTGCCCATCCTCTGCATTTGTGAATCATCACTGTTCAAACCTCATTGCTTTCTGTACCTTTTCCATGACTTTGATGCAGAAACCATTGCTGTAATTGTATGATAGAACCCTGTGGATTCCCCTTCCCAGCATCCTGCTGTGATGCAGGATTAGTGGTATTATATAGGGACACAGTATATTCTTGAACACCACCCTTTGTTCTGGTTCATGAACCCTAGTCATACTAATCTGGTTATTTTTTTTCAAGGTTTTGTTTTCTGCCATGTAGTGATGGGATTTCAACCACATTGCAGGGGATGCTATACCAGTTTTTCACTTTACTGACTAGAACATGTTTACTAATACCTAATTTCGTTATTTATTTGTTTTTTCTATTTTAAACTATTCTCAGTTTCATTTATATTTATTTTACATGTGTAATTCCATTAATATTGATATTTCCACCTAATGTAGATATACTATCCACATCACGTTTTTTCTTCATATGTTAAATCCTCGTACCATATCTAGTTGCCTCACGCATTTCTGATTTTTTTTTTTAAAGTTTGTCAGTGTTTTTCATAAACCGTGATAATACTCCAGTAAACAATGCCCATCTGTACCCCTAAAAAGTAAATGAAAGAGGCTGAGCGTATGTAAAACGTTACAGGAGGAAGCACCCTAGAGCCGTTGATGGCGTGACAGAGACTATGCATGGTTGCAGGAACTGTCTCCTTGTGGTGTCTCAACATATCTCTCTACATTCTAAGAATCCCAAGGTTTTAGTCTGAACTGTAATTGTGTGCGTGTATGTGTACCCTGACCCTCTAGTCTTGGTCTAGGGGTCCCAGAGGGGTCCTGCCAAGGCAAAAAAGCATTCTTGTAAAAAATGTGCAAAATTTGCAGCACAAATTGGGAAAAAAAACAAGCGGGGTCTCTGTGTTTGTTTTTAATCAAGCCCCTGTGTGTGCCAAGTCCCAGGGGCATGCAGTGCTTTAAAATAAAATTGAGGGGGGTTCATGGGCCTCCACCCAATGGCTTCTTTATGCCCTGGGGACTAAACTAAATAGTATGCAGGGGGGCCATGTCGCACCCAAGGACCACCTTCCCAAGGCAAAATACGTTAATTATAAAGTGGGGGGGTCTGCCCCGGAGACTGCCACCTTCATGGGGCTTAAAAATAGTAGTATGCAGAGGGCCATGCACGCCCCTGGGACCACCACCTCCGCAAGCCAAAATACTCTAATTATGAAAGGGGGGGTCCTGGGAACCCCCCTGGGGGCCACCACCTCCCAGAGCTACTAAATAAAATTATGAGGACATCTGTCGTGGGCCCTGGGGACCACCATCACACTGGGCAAGTTTTAAATGTTGGAGGGGGCCCGCATGGCCTCCCTCTTGGAGTCAATAATGGCCCTGGGGACCGACAACCCTAGGGCCAGCTCCTGCCATGTCCCTGTGTGCCCACCCTTGGGACATAGTCGTTTGCTCTGAGCAAACACCCCACTTCCAGCAGAGATGCGGGCAGGAAAAGAGATAAAACTGTTGCTCTTGCACTCAGGGAGCTGCATGTTTAGCAGCTCCCTGTGTGCAATAGCAATGCCGGCTCCCGCAGGAGGTGTGGAGCTGGCTGAGACCAGGGGGGCCTTGAGGCTTCCCCTTTGGTCCCCAATGTGTAAACCGGGTGCCCAGGGCACCCAGGTGACATGGCTGGGCCCCGGGCCTAATTCGGGGCAGGGAGGGGGGCTGCACGGCCCACTTCCCCCTTTGAAATGGCCTAGCATCATCCACCTTCGTATTATGCAAAGGTCTTCCTGCCTTTTTACCAGGATGATGGACAGCTTACCAAAGGGCACCCTAGTGTGTTTCCCGCTGATTTTGATGGCTCGTTCTTGATGCCAAGGAATATGAGGACATCCCTACCAAACAAAGTACTTATGTCATATATATAGCGGAAGGACCCTGGTTTGGTGGAAATTTACATCTTTGTTGTCTCATTGGCCTCTCTAGAATATGATTCAAGTTATCCAAGAATTCTGGAGAAAGACACACAAGCAACAATCACACTGAGAAACACACATAAGGTCGCTGGAGTCTTCCTTGTGCTCCATTACGCATCTGTATTGGATAAACCACACTGGACATTTACCCAACAAGGTAGCATTTACTAACCAGTAGAAAGTACTTCAGTTGGGTAGAAATTTAGTGTGGAGTCTTGTTGGATAAACAGGCAGGTGCAGTTCCTTTGTTGCCGGGTCACTCATGCAGCTACTGACACACCCACACAGACACTCACGCCCCCACTCACGGATGGTCTCAGACACTCACGCACCCCCTCACAGACCCATTCAGACTCATGCACCCACTTAGAGATTCATGCACTTACTCACAGACCCACTCCTAAAATCATGCACTCACTCACAGTTGCACTTTGAAACTCCTGTACCCACTCACAGAGCTACTCAGACGCTCGCGCACCCACTCACAGACCCAATTTTATAAATATATTCTGCTTGCCACTAGGTGGTTATATTTAGGACCTTGTTTCCATAGAAAAAAACGTTTTTTTTTTTTGTTTTTTTTTACTTACCTACATCTTTGGCACCATTTGCCGAATCTTCACAAAAAAAAGTGTTCTGGTGATTCTTGACACGCATGGAAAGTTTAGGGGTGTTCCGTTAAGCATGGGCAGAGAAAAACAGGGTGTCAAAAAAAGTTGTGATTCTTTTGTTAATTCCCAGAGGACCTTTAGACACAACTACAGCCAAAACCACTAGATGGAATTACACAAAATTAGGCAGGAAGGTAGCTTTCATACGCAGATTGTGCTTTTGCTTATTTGGTGTAAATCCGTTCAGTAGTTTTGGAGAAATTTAGGGAAATCTAAATTTGTATGTCTCTGGTCACGGAGACTTCACGATTATTTCACACATATTTCATGAAACTTCATGAATTTGGGCAAATGCAGGCTGCAAACCGACTAGAAAGCCCCTGGGGGTGGAAATCCTAGATGAAAGTGGCATAAGGGGTCAGGGTGAAGGTACCTTGACGCCAGGGGTGTGATATAGGTGTGTTTTAGGGGGGCAAATTATGAATTTCAAATAACGTTTCATCACCATGCACAGTATTTGTGAAAATTCACAAATTTTCGTAAACTATTCACAAAATATTGGCAGCTATGAAAAAAGCTGAAAGAAAAAACAGAGACTCATTGATACACTAATTCATTCATTCATACATACACTCAGAGACTCATGCACTCACTCAAACACCCACTCAGACACTCATGCACCCACTCAGACCAACTTATAGACTCACACAGCCACTTTCAGACCCACTCGGACACTCACGCACCCCCTCACAGATCCACTGACAGAGGCAGGCCTTGTGGCCAACCTGTGCTGCGCACGGCCAAAGACCTTTCTTTACCGCCGTTTAAAGAATCTTCACGAAATTTCCCCAAAAAAGTGTCCAGGAGATTCTTGTTGTGCATGGAAAGCTTCGGGATGATCCGTCAAGTGGGGCTCGAGAAAAAGGGGGGTTAGAAAAAGGTACATTTCCCATGTTAATTCCCATAGGGGTTTTGAACATGACTACATCCCGAACCGCTGGACGGAATTACACCACATTTGACAAAAAGTTAGTTCTTGGTCCGCAGATTTTGCTTTTGTTATTTGGTGTAAATTCATTCAGTAGTTTAAGGGAAATTAAAGGAAAACCAAATGTGTGTACCTAGGGCCGCGGGTCCTCCAGACTCTGATTGGTTGCCAACACTTCAACCAGGAAGTGTTGGCAGCCATCTTGGGACTTGGCTTAGGCCAAGTTCCTGAAAAAAGTGGAAAAAAAAGAAGAGGGGCCTGGACAGGAAAACCCTGACCTGGTCTGGTGGTCAGGAGGCTTGGTGCAGGGGTACCAGAGGGACTCTGCCAAGGGAACAGAGCACTTAAAAAAAAAATTGCTGCAAACTCACAATGACGTCACAGGATCGCTGCAAAAAAGAAAGATAAATAAAGCACAGGCTCCTGTGCTTGTTTTGAATAGAGTCCCCAGGTGGGCCATGTCCTGGTGGCATTTTCTAAAAAAAGGAGGGCAGCACATAGGACCACTCCTAACTCTTTGAGCCCTGGGGACCACCTCCTCCCAGGGCTGTTTTGAATAAGTGTGTGGTGGGGGCCAGATGGCGGCCCCGGCAACCACAAACTCCCTGGGGCTAAACAGTTGTTTTAAGGGGGAGATCCATACCGTCTCCCCTACAGCCCTGGGGACCGCCACCTCCCTGGGGCTGAATATTAAATTTATGGAGGGGGGCCTGCGCGACTCCTCTCCCACACTTCGGCCCCGGGGACCGCCACCTCCCCGGGGCTGAATGAAAATGATGGAGGCAGTCCGTTGTGGACCCCTGGTCCCGGGCACCACCACCTCCCCAGAACAAGTTATTGCAAATAAAAAAGGGCTGTGTGCTCCCCCCCCCCCCATCCTCCAGAGCCCTCCCCCCACCTGTCTGCAGCCCCGGGGAGATCTGAAATAAGATAATGAAGGGGATCCGTTGTGGACCACCAGCCCGGGGACCACCACCTCCCCGGGGCAAAGATAAAAGTTAAAAGGGGACCCACCCCCCCCGAGAATCCATGAATGGCCCCGGGACTGCCACCCCCCAGGGATGGCTACTGTTATGGCCCATCCCTGGGACATAGCTGTTTGCTCCTTGGCGGGAGCTTTGCCAGTTCCCAAGTCAGAGCAAACACAACTCCGCTCCCAGCAAGCAAGAGCTGTCAAACAGCTCTCGCTTGCTGGGAGCGGAGGTTTCCTCTGTTTCCCAGCTTGCAGAGGTTTTCTCACAGACAGGGAGCTACATGTTTAGCACCTCCCTGTCTGTAACAGCAATGCCGGCTCCAGCAGGAGGCAGGAAGCCGGCTTAAAGGCCCTTGTGGTCTCATTGCACACTGGGCACCCTGGATAGCACCCAGGAGAGATGGCTGGGCCCGGAAATTGGCCTGGGTAAGGGGAGCCCCGCGGCCTCCTTCCCAATATAATAGTGGTGGACTCCAGGGGATGAGGTCGCCGGGCCGAATCAACCAGGGGATGAGCACGGCATTTGGCCTTCTCCTGCACCATGCACCCAACAAGGTAGCATTCACAACGAGGTAGCACTTACTAACTAAACAGTAGAAAGTACTCCATTTGGATGGACATTTTGTCCAAAACTGTGGACTCTTGTTGGATAAACGAGCAGGTGAGCTTCCATTCTGGCCATGATGCTCATTTCACAGAAATGGCTGCAGACCAGGCCTTGCGACCAACTCCCGGTGCGCACGGCCAAAGGATGGAATAACATATAGTAATTAAAATTACTTTTTCTTAAAAAAAGCATAGAAATTCAGTGAAAAAAAACAAAGGTTACAGGGACATTATAGTTAGGTTCTGAATTTACTAGCACAAAACCAGAGAAATTCAGCAGTTATTGTTCAGGTTATTTTAAGTACCTATAACTCACAGCCTAAAGTAACTATAACTCACACCACCATGCACTGCTAATTATCACAGATATTAGAGCACTCATGACAACTTTTACAACGTCAATACAAATATCAATTAAACATAAGCAGTCAAATTTTTTAAGAAACTGCATGGCAGAGGCGCGGGTTATAGTTACCTTATGGTACGAGTTATAGTTACTTGCTCTAACTATAGCTTCTGAATTTCTCTGGTATATATATATATACAGGGAGTGCAGAATTATTAGGCAAATGAGTATTTTGACCACATCATCCTCTTTATGCATGTTGTCTTACTCCAAGCTGTATAGGCTCGAAAGCCTACTACCAATGAAGCATATTAGGTGATGTGCATCTCTGTAATGAGAAGGGGTGTGGTCTAATGACATCAACACCCTATATCAGGTGTGCATAATTATTAGGCAACTTCCTTTCCTTTGGCAAAATGGGTCAAAAGAAGGACTTGACAGGCTCAGAAAAGTCAAAAATAGTGAGATATCTTGCAGAGGGATGCAGCACTCTTAAAATTGCAAAGCTTCTGAAGCGTGATCATCGAACAATCAAGCGTTTCATTCAAAATAGTCAACAGGGTTGCAAGAAGCGTGTGGAAAAACCAAGGCGCAAAATAACTGCCCATGAACTGAGAAAAGTCAAGCGTGCAGCTGCCACGATGCCACTTGCCACCAGTTTGGCCATATTTCAGAGCTGCAACATCACTGGAGTGCCCAAAAGCACAAGGTGTGCAATACTCAGAGACATGGCCAAGGTAAGAAAGGCTGAAAGACGACCACCACTGAACAAGACACACAAGCTGAAACGTCAAGACTGGGCCAAGAAATATCTCAAGACTGATTTTTCTAAGGTTTTATGGACTGATGAAATGAGAGTGAGTCTTGATGGGCCAGATGGATGGGCCCGTGGCTGGATTGGTAAAGGGCAGAGAGCTCCAGTCCGACTCAGATGCCAGCAAGGTGGAGGTGGAGTACTGGTTTGGGCTGGTATCATCAAAGATGAGCTTGTGGGGCCTTTTCGGGTTGAGGATGGAGTCAAGCTCAACTTCCAGTCCTACTGCCAGTTCCTGGAAGACACCTTCTTCAAGCAGTGGTACAGGAAGAAGTCTGCATCCTTCAAGAAAAACATGATTTTCATGCAGGACAATGCTCCATCACACGCGTCCAAGTACTCCACAGCGTGGCTGGCAAGAAAGGGTATAAAAGAAGGAAATCTAATGACATGGCCTCCTTGTTCACCTGATCTGAACCCCATTGAGAACCTGTGGTCCATCATCAAATGTGAGATTTACAAGGAGGGAAAACAGTACACCTCTCTGAACAGTGTCTGGGAGGCTGTGGTTGCTGCTGCACGCAATGTTGATGGTGAACAGATCAAAACACTGACAGAATCCATGGATGGCAGGCTTTTGAGTGTCCTTGCAAAGAAAGGTGGCTATATTGGTCACTGATTTGTTTTTGTTTTGTTTTTGAATGTCAGAAATGTATATTTGTGAATGTTGAGATGTTATATTGGTTTCACTGGTAATAATAAATAATTGAAATGGGTATATATTTGTTTTTTGTTAAGTTGCCTAATAATTATGCACAGTAATAGTCACCTGCACACACAGATATCCCCCTAACATAGCTAAAACTAAAAACAAACTAAAAACTACTTCCCAAAATATTCAGCTTTGATATTAATGAGTTTTTTGGGTTCATTGAGAACATGGTTGTTGTTCAATAATAAAATTAATCCTCAAAAATACAACTTGCCTAATAATTCTGCACTCCCTGTATATATATAGATATATATATATATATTCACTTAAAAAAACAAAGGCTACAGGGACGTTATAGTTAGGTTCTGAATTTGCACACACAAAACCTTAGAAATTCAGCAATTATAGTTATGGTTATTTCAAGTAACTATAATTCATGCCCCAAGGTAACTATAACTCACACACCCCCACATGCACAGGTTTCTCCTTAATAATTTTAATGCAAACATAACATTGATCTTATCCATAATGATAGCAGAGATTTCTTGAGTACTGTAATATGTGGGGTAATTAGCAGTGCATGGCCCCTTATAATAACCTAACCCCATGCCACCCATGGCCTTCCTCAGGGCACCAACTTAAAAGTAGTTAGGGGGGCTGCGTGGACCCGCCCCCGTACTCTAGGGACCACCACCACCTCCCTGGGGATACATAAAATATTTTTTTTATCAGGGGCTGTGCAGACCCCGCTGGGGCCCCACAGATCACCACCTCTTTGGAGCTACATAATAAATTTAGGAGGGGGGTTCATACTACACTAGTTCCCGGGGACCACCAGCTCCCAGACACAACATTAAAAAATATATGGGGGGGTGCATTGACCCATCCCCTCCGGCCCAGGGGATCACCACTTCCCCAGGGCTAAAAAAAAAAAAAAATAGGGGGCCCTGCAGAGCCCCCACCCCCAGGCCCTGGGGATCACCACTACTGGACTACTGAACAAATTTACAATAAAAAAGGGTGATCTGTGGACCAAAAGCTACCTTTTTGCCAAATTTGGTGTAATTCTGTCCAGCGGTTCTGACTGCAGCCGTGTCTAAAGAGTCTATGGGAAACAACATGGGAAACACACTTTTTTTTATCCTTCTTTTTCTCGGTCTCCTGAAATTTGCCATGCACAACAAGACTCAACTTTTTTGGAAAATAATGTGAAAATTTGTCAAATGGAGCCAAAGATCAACCGCTATTAGGTAATGTGTATATATTCTCATAAAATAAAAACCCAAAGGTTGCAGGAACGTTATGGATAGGCCCTGTTATAGTTAGTTATCTCAAGTAACTATAACTTGTGCCCTAAGGTAACTATAGGTTGGGCCCCCGCCATGCACAGTTGTTTCCTCAAAAAGTTTACTGCAAATATTACATTGATATTATCAGTGAAGTTAACAAAGATGTCATGAGTGCCGTAATTTGTGGGATATTTAGCAGTGCATGGCGAGGGTGCGAGTTATAGCTACCTTAGGGCACAAGTTATAGCTACTTGAGATAAATGTAACTAGAACACGTGAATTTCTATGGTCATTTAAAATGTGAGCCTAACTATAATGTCCCCATAACCTTTGGTTTTTCAAGCGGATTTTCATGTTTTTTTTAATTCTATTTCCTAACTATAACTTCCCTGTAACCTTTATTTTTTTTCAGTGAATTTCTCCGTAAAATAATTTTCATTATTATACATTAATCAAACTACTTGCCTACATGGCCTTCGGCTGTGCACGACGGCAGATGGTCAAAGGGCCTGGCCTGCAGCCACGCCCTGCAGCTAACCCCTATATCCACCCAACCCCGCGCTGCGCATTGGACCATGCACAGCAGTAATTTGCCGAAGGTCCGCATGCCGCCTCTCCCCCAGCCGATTTTGACCCCGGGACCACATCCCCTGGGGCCTGGCCTAATATATTTTTTGGGGGAAGGGAGGCTGCGTGGCCCTTCCTTCTCAGGGCCAATCTCGACCTGGGGGCCCAGCCTAATTATTTTGGGGGGGACCCCATCCTCCGGGACCCAGTCTAATTTTTCTTGTTGCTTTTTGTTTTTTTGGGTTCGGAAGGTGGACCGCGTGGCCCCCCCTCCACAGGGCCAATCTCGACCCCCGAGACCCGATCCCCCGGGGTCCAGCCATGTGACCTAAGTACCTCCCCAGGGCACTCAAACACAGTGTTGGGGACTGTGGTGGAAGCCTGAAGGTCCCCACTGTTCCCAGCTGGATCCACGCCTCCCGCGAGAGCCACCATTGCTGTCACAGGGGGGGGCCGTGCTGTGTTTTTGTTTTAAATTGTTCCCCGTATTCGCAACCCTGTCTCAGATTTGTAGCAAAAATAAAAAGAGATGCTTTTTAGCCCTGGGGTGGTCCCTCTAGAACCACACCACAAGAGCTAAGGGGTCAGGGTGTCCGTACCAGAGCTCGTTTTCTTTTCTTTTTTAACCTGTTTTCTGGGACTCGACTGAAGCCAAGTCCCAAGATGGCTGCCAGCACTTCCTTGTGGGAGTGTTGGCAGCCAATCAGATCTCAGCACGAGATCGGGAGGAGTCGCTAATCCTTTGTGTTCCTATATATACAAATTTGGATTTTCGTTATTTTCTCTAAAACTACAGAATGTCGTGTCCCTTTCCAGTTCCCTTCTTTTCCACTTCTATAGCGCTCACTTCTCCAGCCTTCTTCCTTGCCAGTCTATCCTGTAAATTCTTCTCATACATTATTGCTTTTACCCTCTTCTCTCTGTAGCCTACTTCCTAATGTACATTCAATGTATTCCTAAAATTCTGTGTTTCTACATTATTTATAGACCCTCCTCACCAGATTATTCCTCAATGCCCTGTTCCTCATTATCCTATCCCACTCCTCATTCTTTCACTATTCAAAAAACACATCATTTCTTTTCTCTCTAAACAATGTTCCTTAACCTGTTAAATTCAATTTGCAACATCTTCACCTCCTCATCTTTTGCACTATTCCCTTACCCCCTGCTGCTGACATTAATGTACATTTCATCCATAAAAGGTGATGTTCCTGGGAGAAATAGAAGAGATCCTGGATGTTATTGAGCCCTCTCAGTTCATCAAGATCCAAGAACCCCTCTTCAAGCAGATTGCTCGGTGCATTGCCAGTCCACATTTTCAGGTGAGTACCGTACTGTGGGAGATGCTACATTATCACTTCTAATGTATGATTATATTACTAGTTGTTATGGAATACACTACTCCATTCCAGTCTGTGAGCTCCCCATCTATTTTCAAGCAAAGCCATTCAGCAAATACAGTACACTATGAGCCTCATTACGAGTGTGGGGGTCTATAGACCGCCACACTCGCGGCGGCGGTCTGAACCGCTGCCAATGCGATGGTCCAACCGCCACATTACAACCCTGGCTGTCGCGCCGTCAGGGAACCACCAGCTCATCTGGTGGCAGAGGTCCTAATCTGCCAGAGCAGTGCTGGCCTGGGGATTACGACCGCATTCTCCGCAAGCAGCGTAATGGCGGCAGCATGCCATGACAAGGCTGAGAACAGTTACAGGGGGCCCTGGCACTGCCCACTTGGCCAGCACCATTGCAGCGTTCACTGTCAGCTATGCAGACAGTGAACATTGCGAAGGTGCTGGTGCACCCTGCAGGCGACAGCATTGCTTCCGGCTCGATTATGATCCGAAGACAATGCTGTAGCCTATTTCCAGCTCTGAACAGGAAATCAACACTTTTCAGGAGTTTCCAGCTCATGCAGTCTACCACCATGTGGTATCAGGTCTGCACCGGAATGCCATTTGAACGGAGCTGCTACTATGTAATCCGCACGGCGCTGGCAGAATCCGAGCATACCACAAAAAAGAGTGACTTGCTGTTGTACCCTTAGAGATAAAATGGCCTTCAGTGCTGTGTAGCAGTCTTTGGGAACTAAGACAAAATACACAGAACACATGACATCATGCACTGTAATATAACATAAAATCTGGAATATTTCTATGGAAAAGAGTGTTGCGTGTTATTGATTATACAATACAGCCAGACTCAAACCTGAGCATCTACTATGTATCTTTTTTCCAGTTGCTCCAACTAGGTGGCTGTCCCGAAGTAGGCACCCATGCATTGAATCATATCTTAGAGTAGAAAATAACCGTCCGTTCATATCCACCATTTTATGTAATAGCGTTCTATGGGAATTGGACGTACAGCTTCAAAGATGCAATTTTACATGATTGTAGAACATTGCATTCACAGCAACTGTAGTTAATCTGGATTATGAAGAAATAGATCTATTCTTTCTCTCTAGAAACCAAGAAACCACAATCGTGGCATATATTTTATTTAATTTCTTTAACTTCAAGCAGCACACAGTAACACAGATATCAGAAAAATAGAGTGGTTGAACATTGGTTCACTTCCTTAATAAAGAGAATTAGAAGAGAGGTTACCAAAGCTTAGAAACTGTTAACTTGCCTATGCTGACTTGTGTTCTCCTTCTCTCTTTTAGGTTGCAGAGCGGGCTCTGTATTTCTGGAACAACGAATATATCCTAAGCTTGATTGAAGATAACTGCCATAGCATCCTTCCGATAATCTTCAGCACACTCTACCGAGTCTCCAAAGAACACTGGAACCAGTAAGTGTATCTTCCACTTGGGTGTGCATCAAGACTCCTGGGAGATGCACAATATCACTAAAGTCGAGCACAGATAGTGGCAAGAGTGAGACCATGGGAACATTTCTGTTTTATGTAGCTTTCACTGGAAGCTCCGTTTTTCATTGCTGCGATGTAACACCATTGGAAAACAAAAATAGTTACCCGTTTTTATGAAATCACCAGTGGGAATGCTCATTTCCCTTTTATTTCACTGCCTCACCTGTGTCTTAAGAGACATGGGCGCAGTGGTGGGTCATGGTCACATTGCCTTCCTTACACCTCACCCGGGTCTTCACAAACCTGACAGAGGTGAGAGATTGTGGAAGATGCTGTGCAAACCACTTTCTCTCCTGTCAGCACAGATCTCTGCATCCCGCACCTACAGGAGAAAACAACTCGTCCTGGCCAGTGGCTCTCAGAGAACTGCGGTCAGGGCAGAGCTCGTTCCTTTTGGCACAAAGGTGACAGGAGGGCACAGACGGTGGTGGTGGGTGGCAGGATGATGGACATTTATTTTTTACATTTAGATTTGGGTGGGTTATTTTCAGAGGGTGATTGGGGTGAGTGGAAGAGGGCCAAAATTGTTTCTTCTTTGTGTTTTTTGTTACAACACATTGTATTGATTTTAAGTAAACAGTGGAATAGATAATAAAAATAAAATGTAACTTATAAAATTGAGTCATCCAACACTCCTGTCCCATCACCCTAGGTCCCGCTCTACATAAACCAAGAAACATCAGTTTTAGCTACAGCTAAGACTTCCCACTCTATGCAAGTACATTCAGACTTGCTAGCTACGAATTTCATCATCAAGGATATCATTCGATGTGTTTAATGGATCTATGTTGATCCCTCGATAGTACCCCCAGGTTTCCCAATTTTTTTTAAAGATTTCTGCAGGTTAGCCTCTCGCAGCATAGATCAGTTTCTCCACAGGATTAGAATGTTCAAGTCCCCTTCGCCACTCGTCAGTCGAGGGGGGATCCTGCTCCCTCCAGCGTCAGGCTATGTCTCTGTCTGCTTTGGCTAGGGGTTAATGGTTGCAAAATGTTTTTATCTATTACAAACTCAACACGGAAAAAACAGAGTTTCTGATCTTTGGCAGACACTCAGCCCTCTACAGCGACTCCTGCTGGCCAGCAGAGCTCAGACCCACCCCCACATCAAAAGAGCACACCCGCAACCTCTGCATCATTCTCAACAGCAAACTCTCCATGAAACGCCAGGTCAATGCAGTTTCCTCAGCCTGCTTCCACATGCTCTGCATGCTCCACAAGATGTTTAAGTGGCTCCCTATCAGCACAAGGACGACAGTGATGCCGGACCACATCACCAGCCGACTGGACTAAGGCAAAGCACTGTATTCAGGCACCACAACCAAAGTCATGCAAAGACTTCAGATGATCCAGAACACAGCTGCCAGACCGATCCTCAACCTGCCCAAGACAACTCACATCACCCATCACCTGAAGGACCTCCATTGGCTCTGATCCTGAAAAGATGCTACTTCAAGCTCCTGACTTGTGCCTACTAAGCCCTCCATAACCAAGGACCTACCTGGACCACTGCCTTCATCTCCACCAAACAACCAGGAACTCAAAACCTGGCTCTTCAAATAAACATCTGCAGCAAGCACCTGGATACCCACTTGGGTGACAAGCCACGCTATACAAATAACACCTGATTGATTAATTTATTAATGTCCAAGTCAACGTTGATGTGTTAGATGACCATATTTGGAGTGGGTTGCATTGTACAAGTTAGCACAGATCCTAGACAAGAAAGAACTACCCCCAACATAGATTTAGCACCTGACACCCCCAGATTGTATCAATTAGGTCACCCTCCTGCAAAGTACACCAGAGACAGGAGGGAGAGGACACCGCAACCTTCGTCTCAAAGTATACTCTGTGTAAATAATTGATTTGAATCAGTCAGTCTACTCGCTATGGCAGTCTCTCTCTGGGCCGTTCTAGCCTCACTCCACTAGTCATCCATGAGACTCCACATGTCCTTCTCCCAAGCCAAGCGCAATGATTCCAGATTTGTAATTTTATTCAGTATTGATCAATACTTTTACGTCATCTTACGCTTCCCTCATTCTCCAAGGTGTAACTTCTCTTCAAGAGGATTGAACTACCAGTTGGGCCTCAGCCAGATATGTATGGCGTATTAGAGTGCCGCAGTTGGAGGTACTGGAAAAACTGGCTGGGGTGTAACTCATGTTCTGCTTCGAGTTCGCTACAGGATGTAGGCACCAGTCCGGTCGTCACTTAACCCAATGTAGAGATCCCAATAATACCCCATTAGAAATCCTCTAGCTTGTGTACTTGTTTAAATACTTTTCCTGCCCATAGTGGTGTATTCCAGCCCAATACTTAAAGGGTGTCTCTCCAAATCTGTATAATGGTTTTGGTGGCTGCGATGGGAGAGTAGATACACCCTGCTCCCATAGACCACATTTTGTGTGTGCCCCATGTTGTGCCCATTCTTAGAACGCATAAGAGGGATCACCCTGTAAATCATACCACAATGTGCTTACAGTAAGCAGTTGGGAGACTGTAACTGAGCTGTAACAATTCCTTCCTCATATATAGATTTAAAACATTTCAGTAGAACAACCAGTGGGAAACCTCAGTTCCAAAGGAAGCTTCATAGAGTGGAATTTATTCTAGTGAAAAATGATTAGGGCAGTTTATATGGGAAGTTTTGGATCTGGTATAAAAACCTAGGATGTGTCACCACTTTAAATATGGCAGACCTGGCAAGAAGTGATAAAGGGAGCACCAACCAGAACTTAGGAGGTCATTACGATTTTGGCGGTCAGAAAAGCCCATCTGCCAAAATCCCTCCTCCCTGCCGGGCCCATTACGAGTTTCCCGCCAGGTCAGTGGGCAGAAACCACAGTTTCATAATCGAGCCGGCGGAAATGCTGTAGTGCGCTGGGTGCACCAGCAATCTCGCAATGTTCACTGTCTGCAAAGCAGATTGTGAACATTGCGATGGTGCTGGCCAAGGGGGCCCCTGTACTGCCCACACCAAATGCATGGGCAATTCAGGGGCCCCCATTAGGGCCAATGCACCCATTCCCTGCCAGCCTTTCATGGTGGTGCTTCTGCCGTGAAATTGCTGGTGGAGAACGAAGTTTTGGGGTGTAGTGCCTGATGTCTTGGCAGAGCCAATGGAGCAATGGCCTTGCCTTATCTCCCCATTGGTAAATGCGGTTCTATTTTGCCAGCCACTTTCTTGGCTTCATCTGTGACAAGCTGCTGCAGCCGTCCCTGCATGTGTGGTATGTCTCTAGAAAGATGAGGCAACAGGTTAGCGTGGTATTGGGACTCAAGAAGAGAATGGGGAATTCAAGATTGGTTGCTCTTTGTTGTTGGAGTTTGTCCATTGAGGGCACTCATAATATATCCCCTGAGGGTTGCCTTCAGGTCCACCCAAAGGACCCTAGGAGAATCTACTGAGGCCTGGTTGTGCCTGAGGTAAATATCAATTGCCTTGTCTATGTGTGCTCTACATGTCTTGTCCTGAAGAGGCCATGTGCCTAGTCTCATCACATCTCAGGTCATTGACGTCCCATGGCAAAGCTTCACTGTCGAATGGTCAGAAAGGCGGTGATTCAGAATTTGGACCTCAATAACTATGCACCTATGTCCTAGGCAACAAAAAAGAATCCAGTCCGGAGAGATTGCTGTGGGCCCCTGAGAAAAAGATAAAGCCTCTCTCTTGCGTGAGATATGCATTAACATCAAAGAGTCCCAGGGCCTCTGTGAAATTTGCCATTAGTGTGGGACCCCTATAGGGTCTGCCTTCTCCCCTTGATCTTGAGATGTCCTTTACCCCATTCTAATCACCTCCAATGACCAAGAGACCCTCTGGCATTGCACCTTTGAGGTGCATAATAACCTCTAAGAATAGGGCACCTCATGATGTATTTATGGTTGTTGGGCTGCAAATATTTTGAATGCAGGATCTGATGATTTTGGGAGTCATATATACCATAAGTGTATAGATGTCCCAACAGTGAATAGCGGGTTTATTTTTAATCAAGTGGTTTAGAATGGCATTATAGACAACTCCATAGGCTGTCGGATGTCACACGGAACCCCTCGGTTAAAAACTTCCCTCTCATTCAGGTACTCAGCTATATTTCTATATATTGCATAGATTCTTTGTCACAAAAAAAGATGTAAACAAATCCATTAAAAAATCATATCAGTGACTCTCCCAGAAGATCTGCCAATGGCGTAAGAGTCTCCCTCTGGTACATCCTCACTGTTATCCCTACCATTTAATGTGATTCATCATGTCAATATCCATTTCTGCTTCTAACTGAATATTCACTCCTATTTTTTTTCTTACCTCTATTAGCTTCCCATCTGATCATTTCTTGTCTGTTACTCATGTAAGGTTTTTTATATTTGAATGGACTCACAAAAGATGCACATTTTGAGGATTTTATTGTTCGAGGGGTTGGTCCCTGAGATGGATGATGCAGCCGAGGCCCCACTAAACATTTTAAGGATCTTGAGCCAAATGGAGGAGATATGATGTAGTGTCTAAGTTGATGTGGAATATTCTAGCTTGGAAGATAAGGGAGGCTAGTTTGAGATGTGATCTAATGGTTTGGTTTTCAGTTTTGAATCGAGGGACTCAGATTTTAAATCCTTGTTTCCCTACTGGAACCGATTTTGTGAACCAGGGTAAATCAGTGTCTGTCCACCTGCCTCAGTTGCCCTGCGTATCAAGCTTCTGAGTGCATAGAATTAACTGAACTCCATCATTATGTACTGTATGAAATAATGGATATTCACATTAGAACAATTGTTTTTTCTGTTGATGCCTTTCAACACCTTTGTGAGCCCTTCTCTTCTGTATCCATTGCTCTCTCCCATCTCCCATTTTTCCTGCTCCTCCACACATTTTTCTGTGTGTCTCTTCCATATGTCTTCCATATGTGTGTTTCTTCCCCTGTCTTTACTTATCTCGTTATATCTTGTCCTTTTCCACAGGACGATTGTCTCCTTGATCTATAATGTGCTCAAGACCTTCATGGAAATGAATGGAAAACTCTTTGAAGACCTGACAGCATCATACAAAGTAGAAAAGCAACAGTAAGTATGCTCATATGTTACAAGTATGCTCATATGTTACAATTTGAGACCCTAGAAAGTAGCAGCATCAGCAAAAGAAACACACATCATTGCCTAATATTCATTTAGACACCTTAACGCTCACTTATTTGGTGTAAATCTTGTATTTGACTCAGTCTTAAGATGTGTGCCTGATTCTTCCACAGTAGATTGCAGTTTCACTCTCAGTTTGGCCTTGAACCAGCTACTGGCCTTTCAGGTCTTATTGGGCTATAAGAAGGCAACTATTTGGTGTGAAGCCTTATAGTATCGTATCTCCACATGCAACTGTGAGGCTTTACACTATTGGAAGCCACGTCCAAATTGAAGTCCATCGTCCATAGTCAACGTTATGGATCCTCAATATTTATTTCAGAAAAGATTGCTGACTAGCACAGAGGAGGTCATACAAATCTCCTCTCCTGTCAGTTGTGGTTTCTTTAAGTGATCACAAGGTGTACTATGAAGAAGATGCATAACATGTCAGCGGTTCTGGTGCCCCATTAAGAGCCTACAATGGCCACAATTCTGTCCCCATATGCTCCACCCTACATCCTGTCTGCCCAACTCACAGAAACAAGATCTACACCTGCATAGGGTGAGTAAAGGCAAGCACAGGACACCACAGACACCTTCATGTGTAGCTTTTCTGATAGCAGGAAAAGAGCACTTACTATGCTTCCACTTGGACACCTTTATAGATGAAATGTGATAGAGATGAAGGATAATGCATTTTCATTTTTAGCTATTTAAACCTTTTTTTTGTACAAAAGCTTAATCGCTTTCAGTATCAATTAATGGTGGATTCCTGTAGCTATAAGCTTCCCGAAATGGGTACGGTTTTCTTTGTTATGTTATCCAGCATTTGTAAAGTGCAGTATCGCAAGTTGGCCTCAAGTCGCTAACCAAATGGAGGAGTGATAAACAGACAACCCCTTTATGGATCTACGGAAATTAGTTTAACAGCCACGTTGTCTGCTTTTGCCAAAACTGAGGCAGAGATGTTTGTGCGAATAGGTTAGGGGGAAGATAATTAAAACGTTTTGCAGTGGTAGTAGAAAAAGAGTCCTTTAATCCAAGACCTACAAATCTAAGGACAAACTTCAAACTGGCTCTCAAAGACCTCAAGGTTCTTCTTGGTGCGTATGACTGGAGGCTTCTTTGAATAGAGACTGAGAGGTCCCCGGAAAGAGATGTATGAACAATACACAAGGCTTTAAAGCATATACTCCATCTCACCAGGAGACAGTGGGCCTTCTGTAGGATGATCTTGCAATGGACGAAGTGGGAAGCAGCTGCCACTAGTCTAGGTGCTGTGCTCTGGATAATCTGGAGTTTACAAAGCAAACCGTCCGATAACTGTAGATAAAGAGCATTTGAAGAGATCCTATGGATGTTGCTACTGCAATATGCCTTATTACGAAGGACGTAGGCGTGGCAATCTTTCTCAGTATTTGAATGTGGTACATGCAGGAAGACACCACTTCCATTACTTGAGCAGCATTTGAGAATGAATTATCAATTTTAAATTCCAGGTTCTTCGCTCTTTTTGCAGGCTGGGGTAAATACCAATCTTTGTATGACAATGGGTGTCTAACCATAAGTCATTACGGCCATTAACAATCAAAATATTTGTCTTTTCATGCTCAGTTTTTATTTATTACTACTCATTCTCCCCACCCAAAAACGAGCTCAGGCAGGGAAGGTAGAACTAATCAAACCCAATAATTAATCATCAAAAGTCATTTTTAGCCTTGCTTTTATCACATCCACATTCCAAACCAATAACTACAAATTATTATTTCCTGTCCTAAAAGACATGTATTGCCAAGTAGCACTATGTGGTTCCAGTGTGCTTACCTAGGTGTGATGCTTCTTGAACGGGCCATTATTGGCACTTAAGGACCCAGTAGCTGGTCCCCCCCGAAAACTGTAGTAGGCCGCCATGCACTGTAAGGGATTTCTAATTAAAGTAATCCATTGGGTTGATTGATAAGTATGGACATATATATTAAAACTTTGCAATTGCCCAATGTGCTTTGAGAACCCACTAAGATGTTGGCATGAGGTCTCCATTGCCCTCTGCCCCTTTAGGACACATTACAGATGTTATGAAAACTATATTAGAAGAGAGTCTAAGGTAATTACATTAAACGCCAAAAATGGGTCGCCTGAATGGCCAGCTAATTCATAGAAAGTAGGAAAACATACAGGAGTAGCTGAATATGCACATGCCTACATCACACCACATCACGGATACACCCAACAAGTTATTTTGGCCTTGATTATAGAAAACAATTTCTCATTTCATCCATTTTTATTATTTCTTCCTAACTGCTAGAGACCTGAAAAAAGAGAAGGAGCGCCAGGAGCTGTGGAAGAAGTTGGATGACCTACAGCTGCGACGATTGCGCAGCCTAGAGGAGGCTCAGATGAACCGACTTAACCTACAGAACAGCCTCAGCATGCAGAGTGGAAGTAAAAGCTAAGTAGTTACCGGCACCCACCACCTTCCACACAAACCCCCACAATACCACCGCCACTTATGCCCAACCACTGCTGCGTCCCTTCCTGTGCCAAACGAGCAAGAAAGTGAGGCCCACATGGATGTCGGAAACAGCAACAGCACACAATCGCTTCTCTTCTAGGTCTATCATCAGTATGGTGGCTCCAGTGACCTTGTGTAGGCACAGAGGGGAACTCCCTGCCAAAAGAGTCCCTTCCAGAGGGGAACTGTTTGCAGGAAAAATCCAAGAGCAGGCCCTCTTCGGTTGGTCTTCACCGTCCAGCAACTCTGTGGTGCATCAGTTGTAGTCAGTCAATATGCCCCTGCTCTTGAGAATCCTAATGAGAGCACCATAAATATGGATACCAGCTGTTCCCGGCACATGAAGAAGTGGGCACGCACATTCCCCTGGGTTCTAAAAGCAGTAACGTTTTGCAAAGAGCACAAGGGATAGAAAATCATTGGAGATCAAGTTTTGATGCCACAGGACAAAGCTGCAGTCCACCAAGAAGAACGTGCTATTTATGACCTTGGTTTATCCATGGACACATTTTCTTGGGGCTGGGGGTGGGTGGGTGGGGTGGCAATCAGTAAAGCTATCATGCCCAGTCTGGGAGGGAATGGGGACAAAGTGAATTAAGAGGACCTACGGGCAGGGGTTCTTTATATTTATTTATTGCAACAGAAACAGTTCATAGTCCAAGGTGGCGGCTTCCACAAGTGGATCTACAGCTGTCCTGGCTTTGTAAAGGTATAGGTAACAGTAAAATATGTAAACTAATAAAAACCGTGTCTGTGTGAGTTCATATTGCGAATCAAAAGATTGAATTGAGACGTTTGGTAGTTTCTTTTAATAGGGGTCATTTGACAGTCTCAACTTGTTAACAGCGTGGAAGCCCTTCATCAAGCATGTCTACCTTACTGTTATAACACTGGCCACTAGAAAAACGTAATTGTTTGGCCTTTTCTTTAGTTCCATACATGCATTTTTGTCATATATGCCACATATTCCACAGTTATCCATATCATTTACAGATATATACTAAAACAGTTGCTTCTCGCTCAAATGAATAAAAAAATAACTAAAAAAGAGTCAATTGTAGTGCAGCAGTGCAGGTTGAAAAGGTTAACTAGTCACCTTTCAGTTGTTGATTGCTGTATTCAGGTATCAAAGAAGGTATTAATTGGGTGAATCTTTTGACTGCACTGTTTTAATGCCCCTCCATTGATTCTTTGGGAGTTAGAGTTTTGAAAGCATGAAAGCATTGTGAGATCTTAAATTTAACAGAGACAGCAAGGGAACAGTGGTTCATTTTTTGCTGCACAATGTTTGCATCATTATTTGTGCAGATTCATGGTACATCACGTACACTGTTCTCAAAACAGGGCTTGTTTTACAAGAGGCACTCAGAAGCCATGTGTTTAGGAATTTCTATGTTCTCTTCTTTAAGTTTTAAGATTTAAGAGTTGTTGACTTCAATTTTACCGTGTTCCCAATTGAGACACGTACAATAAATATATGCAGTGTAAAACATAATGGAAAGAGGGGTTTTGGAGGCCTAAAAGTTTTTTTCTTCTGAAAAATGACTACGATATGCATGAAAAGGGGGAGATCAACTTGAATTACATTGTGTGCAAATGTACGTTTTTTTCCCAGAGTTTAACACTGTCATTGCTATTCACAAAGGTAACTTAAATTTTTGAGCAAACTTACATGTGTAATGTACTCTTGCACTTCTGAGTAATTTTACGGCTTATGACTATTCACAAAATGAGTGTAAGGTTACTTAAAAAGTTTAACTTACATGTCTCCATCCCCTGAAAAAGAGTGGTCGAGACTAACTTGCAAGTGAGGGTTACTACTAAATAAAACAGTAGTAAGTCTAAGATACATTGTTACTATAATTTATAAATGCTGAAAAGGTTAATAAAATATTCTATAATTAAATTAAAAATATGTACTCTTGTTAGAAATAATTACTAACATTAAATTATATTTATTTTAATTTTAATTATTAACTAATTTAATTTAACATTATTTTTATGGGGTTTTATTTTAGGCCCCCAACTAATATTTTCTGTGAGACTAACAAATTAGTTGGCATGTGTGATGCTAGACTTATTCCTGCACTGAGTTGGAGTACTTTTGGGTCCCTTTTCAGCTGTAGTAACTACACAAGTGCAATTTGGGAATACATATAGTTTAGTGTTTTGTGGTTGGGTTGACGTCCCTCCTTAACCCCTCCCTTACTCTCCTTAAACCCCTCCTTACTCCTCTCTTAACCCCTCCTTTTATTCTTAAATACTCCCTATTTTCCAGCCACTCCCCTGTGTCCCTCACACATTTACTACTAAAATGTGTATCTTTGTATGTTAAGATTCCGCAGTCATGGCAAAGATCTCTGCAAATGTAGGTATCCGAGAGGAAGAGGCGTAATCTCTGCATATAGGTTTATGAGTAGCTCGTTTTGCAGTACAAAACATATTACAAAATTCAGTTTCTGAATAGTCATTCCTGTGTCTTACACACATTATTTTACCCTTGAAGTTAGAAATTACGGGGTTAATAAAGTGTTGTGCTTATTGTAGGAAGCTGGGTTTTGGTTGCAGTAGTCGCCCCACTTTTGCCTGGTATTTTATCTAATTTTGACTGGTTTGTTCCTGCTAACCAGGTCCCCAGTGTCAGTGTTCCTTCCCCAAGAACAAGGCAACTGGTCACTTGATCACAAGTGACCAGGCCTTTAGGAACTCTGTAAGTCCTTAGTAAGTGGTACCTCTGGCACCTAGGGCATAGGTACTAAAGAGGGTCCCCTAAGAGCTACAGCATACATTTGTGGCCCTCTAAGGGACCCAGCACCAACCTCATACAGACTGCCATTGCTGGCTGCTTGAAAGGCTGCTCTAAAAAGTGAAAACAGAACATGACATACATTTGTGTGCCATGTCCCATAGCAATGCCTGTAATATTTGTAAGTCACCCCTACAGAAGGCCTTACAGGCCTAAGGCATGGTGCATTATATATACAGGTGAGGATGTACCTGTATGAACAGATGTGAACCTGCTATGTCCTTGTCGATTCTTAGACATAGTAAGTGATAAGTGAAGCCGTTTTAAACACATGTGCTGGACACTGGTCAATATGAGTTCCCCAGCTACATGATGACTTTACTGAAACTAGGGATGTTTGGTATCAAACATCTCATATTAATAAACCCTCACTGATTCCAGTGATCCGTTTATTAATACATGAACCAAGAGGACATCTTAGGGGTGCCCCCTGAAAACCTACCAACTGCTGGTGTGCTGAATAACTGGTTTCCACCAGTCTACCACCGACAAACAAGTTTCTGACCCCCAAGTGTGAGAGCTTCTGCTCTCAGGCAGTCAGGTGTTACAACCCTCTCCCAACAGGATGACCCGCAAATCTGCATTCCATGGGAGGGGGCATCAAAGAGCCCATCACCTTTGCTATGCGGATCTGGCTTCTCTCAGAAGTGAGGAGATGCTGACCCCCTTGGCAGGTCCCATTTGGCACCTGGACAGGCGGGAAAATTAACTATGCAAGAGGAGTGTTGCACTTGCAGGCTGGACACACCTAGGGTGACCAGCCTGAAGTGAACATAATCTTAGGAAATTCACCATCTTATGTTTGGTTAAATTAGGAATTCTGGGAAATGGTGATGCCCACTCCCCAAAGTAAGTGGTCATCTGTTGGGCATAGTGACCCCAGGGGTAAGTAGCCCATTGGCTACTAACCGTCACTCCACTTAACGCCCCAAAATTGAGTATTTAGGGGACTCCCTGATACTAGGACTTTAAATTTGCTGGACTACAGAAGAAGGACCCAAAGAACAGTGAAAAACAAGACCTGAAGAGCAGCAACTGACTGGGCCCCAAACCGCCAGCCTACTTGCTGTCCTTTACAGTTGCACCAAAGACGATTCATCCTGTAGCTGTTCTGCCTCCAAAAGACTGCCAGGACTGGCAGCACTTCGAGAAGTAACCAGGATCACCAGTGGAGTAGCCAAGCTTGCTTCCCTGCACCCTGCAGGCACCAAAGAAGACTCAGGAGGACTCTTGACTGCCAACACCTGACACTGGACAGCACCTCTACACCTGTGCTCCCTAGCCTGAAATGACGGGGCCAACAGTGCCAGCATGGTCCCCAGGCTCTCCAGAGCCATACCCAGGTTGAGTTTGCCAACAGTGGAATTCCCAATGCCTCCTGCAGCCTCTTTCTGCAGGCCCCCCTCCAACTGCAATAGTCCCTGCACCCAAACCTGATGCCAAAAGACACCACTGCACCCAAGCCCCAGATCCCGAGGAGAAGTGGGCCAATGGTATCCCTACGTGCCCGAAGATCTGAAGGGTCGAGCTCCCCTGTGGGTTCCCCTGAACTGGCCCCCAGTCCCCACTTGTAGCCTCTTTCAAAGCAGACCAATCTCCATTGAAGTGAATGGGACACCAGATGGCGTAACCCACCTCTGCACTCGGATGTCCCAGAGGCCCCCAAGGTGAAGTGTTGGTGTGGCCTTAGACCTTGCCCCCTACTCGCCTCAAGTCCAGAACAGTCCTGTAAATCGTTTCTATGAACCCGTATGAAGTGTCTGTTTCTTTCCCGTAGGATAACATTAGGATCTCTGAGGCTGAAAAGCACCTCTTGCACCCAGACACCCCACTCCCTCCCGAAGTGATCTTTTGGTGCTGTCTTCGACCTTGCACCACACTTACCTTAATTCCAATTGGTTCTGGAAGTCGCTGTTAAGTAGCGGTATGCAGTATGTTTCCCCCCCATAGGCTAACATTACTACTCTAGAAATTGCACTGTCATCTTTTGAAAACTGTAAAAAATCATAACTCAAAAAGTACTTACCTGAATCTGATGATCTTGATTTCTAAATTCATGTAAAAGTAGGTATGTTTATAAATTGTTGTCAGATTTCTTTATTGAGTGTGTGTCTGTGTGTGCAATACATGCTAAGCATTACCTTCTGATATGCCGAACTGCTCACCCATCCTACCACCAAAGAGATCATTTGGGGTGTCATTTGTGTCTCTTTATCCAAAAGTACAATATCTACTTTGTCCCTTATTTTGGATTATAAGGAAAAGGGACAGTGTTACATCTTTGATAGTCGTAAAGATGTGCACCATTGTCTTGTAACCAATGTTTGCAACCAATAACTAGAAGAGGGTTTAGGCGCATCTCATGCACTGCGCCTGCTAAAGAAGTCACCATGTGATCGATGTAACTTTTTATAACATTTATTTTTATTTAGGGATTTGTCAACGTTTTGGTATCCGTTCAACAGGATGTTTAAGCTGCAGCAGCTTCTTGCCTTTCAGAGGAACTGGTGAGAGTGGCAAGTGCTAACCACTAAAGCATCTGAAGAGAAAGAAAGGATTATTTTAATCAGGTTGTATGGCGAGTTCACTGCGAAACTTGCAGTGAATTTAATTAACTGTAAAAAATTTTTAATAAAGACCTTTTACAGAGAGGTAAATGGAGATATGGGACAGAAAATAGATCTGGGCACCTGAGTAAAAGTGGCCTCCATAACAAAATGACATAGCTAAAAATAAAAGTGGCCCACGTTTGAAAATAAAGGCAGTTTGAATTTGTAAAGACACACTGTAAAGGTGTTTTGCAAGTAAGGAAGACTATTCGTGCTGCAGGTAATGTTTTTGGTACCATTAGGGAAATCAATAGTAAAAACCGGTCCACCAGGCAAGGACCAATGGCCTGTGGTGTTCGGGGGACCAAAGTGTGACTATCAGGACCTATCTCCCATAACTCTATACTGACACCGCCTTTTCTGACCAATTACCATTTTTCTCTGGGAGCATGCAATCAAATATAAATGGGGTCACATCTGACGCTCAGGCGAACTACAACCATCCTGTCAAATCATACTATTTCTAAAATTCAACAGCGGTTGCACACATGAAAACTCACCCCTAAATCCACATTAGACTGAAAACGACGAGAATGCAGCATACTCATCAAGTGGCTCCAGGACGCCACCCAGAACTCCACAGACTGATTCTTTCTAGCTGAACTCTATTCTATGACAATACCTAGCCCACACAAGGATGCAAAAGCTTTAATAAGAAGGCAGACTGACTGTAACCATCACAGCTGCTTATGACGTGCTAGGCTGGTTGGGCTCTGTCCACACTTTGATCTTCTACAACTCTTAGAGCAGCCGCCGCCGTGACTGAGACCCTCGAGCCATTGGAGGGAGTGGATGTTAGTTTAGTTGTTTCACCCAAGTTTTCTATCCCCTCTGACCAGGAGGTCACCATCACTGTCACCTCTGCTGACTCCGTGTGGTGATTGTGCCACTACCAACTAAATGTGAGGCCTACTTCTAAGGTTAACAAAGCTCATACTCCTTTTGCTTCATGTGGATAGTCCGAAGCATGAGTTTCAATGTCAGGAGCCTTAACTTTCCCACTAAGAGTGTCTCTCCTGGCCTTCCTAAAAGAGTCCCATGCAACATCGCTCTCCTTCCGGAGACACAGCTCATTAAAAAGGACCGGGGAAGACCCCTCTTCTTCTGGTTTGATAAGCAATACTTTTCTTCAGGCCCCAGAAAGAAGGCAGGGGTGATAATACTCATGACAATACTGATTTCTATGGCTAAATCTCTCCCATACAAGTGGAGATCACAGGGAGGCTTCTCTGCTCATGTAATCGTGAACACCTATACTTTTACCCTTGCCAAACAATGGCTGTTCACACTTAAGGACGTAGGTCTTGTTGCTGCCATTCCTAACTGTGATGTGGTGGTGGGGGGCGACTTTAATCTAGTTCATGACAATTTCCTCAATAGATCAAGACAGAGTGGTTCAGACAGGTGCTTTCACAGGAAAGGGGCTGCAATGGCTTACTGACATGAGCCTGGCAGATGCCTCGTGCACTAAGCACCTCACTTCACGGGGGTACACCTTTTCAGCCACAAACCAGACCTACGGCTGAGTTGATTATCTCCTAGTCTCCCCACATATTCTTGCAGCCCTGTGACAGACCGACATTGAGGTGGCAGCCATCTTACCATTCACCGATTTCCTTTATATTTTATATACCTGGCGGTGGGACTCTATGAGTCACCCATGGCAACTTCACAACAAACTGCTCACATGCAACTCCACTAAAAAGCACATACAGTGCTCTACTCAGCTTTTTCTGAACACTAATAACGACTGGACACTCATATCTTCCCAATTTGGAAAACACAAAGTTGTTGTCGAGGAGGGGGTCCTTCCTAGCGATAACCGCAAAACTCAATTGGGAGTGGCAGGAGAAACGGGTGAGAGACTTAAAAGAAGCTCACAAACACACAGGCACACAAGGTGTACAGGTAGCTGAATCCTGCTAGAAGACGGCTTAAAGCACTGGGCTGGGATAGGGCAGAAGCCCTTCTTCAAACCACGCACAATATTATTCAGGGGGTAATAAGGCAGGACTTAGTCTGATTTCTGAATTTTTCAGGCAGACAGTATCCCAGCGCGCCAAGATAGCGAAATTGCCCAGGCCTTTGAACACTTTACACTAACCTATATAAGGCTAAGGAGACGACTCCAGGGAACTATCAGGAGTTCTTGTCTCCAGCACCGGTTGCGTGCTTGCCCATAAAGGAAGCTCTTGCCCTGAGGCAGATTTCCGCATAGATGACGTCCTCACCGCAATATCCAAACTCCAAATTGGAGCGGCCCCAAGATCTAACGGCTTCACTTTGGGATTTTACAAAGTCTTTGGGCCTCAATTCGCCCCTATATTACTTGACTTTACAACTCAATCAGGGAATCCGGCACACTTACACCCCCACCCTTCTGTGGGAGAGGAGTTTATCACTGTTATAACGAAACTGTTCCTTGCTGTGTGCCTCCTATTACCCCATTTCCCTTCTGAGCATTGATGCTGAGCTGTTCACGGTTATCCGGGCAGCACGTTTGAGACCCTACATGCAGGGATTAATCTACCCTGATCAAACCACTGGAAGCCCTTTCATCCCTGAAAGGGCTTGCATAACACCAAGCACCTCCTCCACGTCATAGAGAAGGCAGCCCAGTCGCACAACCTGGCATTGCTAATGTCCGTCAATGCCAAAAAAGGCATTTGATCGGGTGCACTGGCTGGTGATGGTAAGGGCAGGACTTAAGCAATGATTCTTGCCATGGGTATGCAGTAACTAAGATGGCGGGAGTGCCCAGGTGCCTTCCCCATTTGAAATCACCAGGGGAGCCCAACAGGGCTTCCCTCTATCCCCTCTATCCTTTTTCTGCTGTACCTCGGGCCAATACCAGATCGGACAAGAGCATACAGACTAATTAAAGGTATCCCTTTTGGTAAGCAGGATCATAAAATGGCCCTCTATGCCGATGACACTGACGCATCCCTGTACTTCACTTCCATCTCTTATTGAAGAACTCAAGACCTTTAAAAGAGCCTCTGGCTTCAGGGTAAACATCCATTAAAATCAAGTCCTCAATTTAACCTTACCGCACACCAGCCAGGCCCATCTGGAACAGTGCTTTCCCTCTTCCATGGGCATGTAAGGGGGTACCATATGTGGGGCTCACATTGTCCCCCTCCCTCAGAGAGACGGCAGAGTGTAACTACCTATCACCCCCTAGACACAGTACACAGTAAGATTTCCACAGCTGGGGGGGGGGGGGAGGCCTGTCATGGATGGGTAGACGTGCCACAGTGAACATGACACTGTTACCCAAAATTCTGTATGTACTGCAGAAGCTTTCTTTAAGCCTACCCTACCATGTGCTAACTAAACTCTAGCACACAAGAAGATCAAATATTTAGGATGCAAAGAAATTCCACATGGCCAGAAAATTAGCATACCTACTGACGCTGATGGTGGCCTTCGAGTTCCACAGTTTATGCACTACCATATAGCAGCCCAACTTACATACATGGTTGAATGGACTCAGGCCTCTTACAGAAAAACATTGGTGCTTTATTGCTCAGGCTAGTGCAGGGATTCATATCTGCAAGGCCCTCTGGCTTCCCAAAAAACATCTCCCAGCAGAAGTATACAACCCCCCATACCAGAGCGACCCTGACGGTGTGGGAAAAGGTAATGATGGCAAAGTGACTGCCCTCCCCTATATCCCTGCTCACTTCCATCATAGGGAATCCGGCATGCCCTCCAGCATACACAGGCACAGATTGTAGTCTGTGGCAAACAGCCACTGCAAATGAATTGGACATCTGTATGATCATGTGGGGCCACTAGACTTTCTGCAGCTTCAGAGCAACTATGGCCGGAGTCGCTGGGAGGCCCAATCAGAACGCACATTCGTGCCTAGGGAATGGTCGCATAGTCTCTGCAGAGCCTGCATTCCCTCCGTTAGGGCTGCCAGGAACAAATCATTGCGGAAAATGACACACATTGGTATTACAACCCAGTGAGGGTGACTGGAAGATTAACACCACAGGCACATGTTGGTGCAACTGCAGTCAGGCAGACACTGTTACCCACCTTCTTTGGAACTGCCCCAAACTTCAGCAATACTGGTAAGGGGTTCTCTAGGGCATAGATGAGATTGTCACAACAGAACATAGCTTTCCCAACTATATACTGCTTGAGCTCCACAACCCACTCGCATACCCACTCACCTCCGGCAGGGGAAAGCCGATTATGCTGGGCATCTGGGGGGTGCAGCAAGTTCTGTTATTGAACAGGGGCAAGGACACCGTTCCAGCACACGGACTGGTTACATAAGCTAAGGGACACAGTGGCAATGGAAAAGGAATAGGAGTTGGAACAACGCATGCTGGAACCACGCATGCCTAAACAACGCAATCCGAACAACGACCACTTTGTTACCACGCATGCCTTTAGCATGAATGCCTTAACAACGATTTTTCATTGTAAGGGCATTCCTGGTAAAGGCATGCGTGGTTCCAGCTTGTGACTCCCCCCACCCCAACCACCCCACCCCTAAAAAATCGTACCCTAACCCCCACCCCACCCCTAAAAAAGAATTCTACCACTACCCCAACTCCCACCCCTAAAAAAAGAATTCTACCACTACCCCAACTCCTACCTCTAAAACTTAAACTACCTTACCCCTAAAACTACCGCAACTCTCCACCCCCAAAAAAATTAAAAATACCCGACTCCACCACTCCTGCCCCTAAAACTGCCCAACCCCACCCCTAAAAACGAAAAATACCCTGCCACAACCCTCACCCCTAAAACTACAGCTACCCTCCAGCCCGCTCCTAAAACTACTGCGACCCCCCAAAAACCTAAACTACCCCCACCCATTAAAACTAAAAATACCCCGACTCCCCAACCCCGCCCCTAAAACTACCGCGACCGCCCACCCCCATAAAACCTAAACTACCCTGACCTCCCGCCCCTAAAACTACCCCGACCCCCCCAACCTGCCCCTAAAAACAAAAAATACCCAGAACCCCCACCCCTCCCCTAAAACTACCACGGCCCCCCACACCCCCAAAAACATAACTATCCCGACCCCCCACCCTGCCCCTAAAAACTAAAAAATACCCCCACCACTAAAACACCCCGATCCCCCCAAAAACTAAAAATACCCGATCCACCCATCTCTAAAACTACCCTGAACCCCCCCACCCCCCTAAAACCTAAACTACCCTGCCCCTAAAACTACAGCGACCCCCCCAGCCCCCTAAAACCTAAACTGCCTGACCCCCACCCCTAAAACTTAAACTACCCTGACCCCCCCACCCCGCCCCTAAAAACTAAAAATACCCGGCCCACCCGTCTCTAAAACTACCCTGATCCCCCAGCCCCTAAAACCTAAACTGCCTGACCCCCACCCCTAAAAATTAAACTACCCTGACCCCCCCACCCCGCCCCTAAAAACTAAAAATACCTGACCCACCCGTCTCTAAAACTACCCTGATCCCCCCACCCCCTAAAACCTAAACTACCCTACCCCTAAAACTATAGCGACCCCCCAACCCCCTGAAACCTAAACTGGCTGACCCCCACCCCTAAAACTACCAAGATCCCACCCCTAAAACTTAAACTACCCTGACCCCCCCACCCCGCTCCTAAAAACCAAAAATACCCTGACCCGCCCACCCAGCCCCTAAAAATACCGCAAGCCTCCACCCCCTGAAACCTAAACTACCCGACCCCACCCCTAAAACTACCCTGACCCCCACCCCTAAAAACTAAAAATACCAGGACCCCCCACCCTGCCCCTAAAACTACGACGACCCCCCCAACCTAAACTACCCCAACCCCTCAGCCCTACCCCTAAAAACTAAAAATACCCCGACCCCCAGTCCCGCCACTAAACCTAAACTACCCCCACTCCCAAAAATACCATGACCACCCCCCACCCATGCCCCTAAAACTAGTGACCCCCACCATCCCCGTCCCTAAAACTAAATGCTGCGAACCCCCACCTCTTAAACAGCACCACCCCCACTTACCTGATCACGTCCTCCGACGAAGCCGACTCCCTTCTGTGCCTTAACCACGCATGTGCATTGTTCAGCACATGCGTGGTTAAGGCACCGAACAAGGAAGTCTTGGTTAACAAAAGCATACTGCTTTCGTTGTTCACAACTTCGTTGTTCAGCAGTTGTGGATGGGGATGTTTCCCATGGAAAAGATCACAGCCCCTGTAGAAGACACATTGCCGCTTTGATAGAATGTGAGGCCCCCCCCATATCCAGTACGTATCCCATGACCTACTAGAACTCTCATGCCTAATAGATCTCAGGGTGCTTAAACTGACTGGAACGGAACTCCAAGAGCAATATTGGAATGGACAAATGGCTGGCCCAGTCAGCCAACGGAATTACACCGGAGTATTCAATGAGTGTACATCCACTGCCTGGTGAACCCACTCCAACCCTCCCTCCCCTTTCCCCGCACTTCCTTCTCGTCCATCTCATAAGCCTCTCGCCTCAACCTCTGTGCCTTCCACATCCCAGTATTTGTCCCTTTGCTACCCTCACTGGCTAATGATTGTAGGTGAGTGTATGTGTTAATTCTAAATGTTTAAAGAGATTTGAACAATAAAAAATGTATTACCCTTATATTTTCCTATATACACATATATATATATACATTTTTTGTATTTTAAAGTTAGAATTTGAAATACTTTTACCTATATATACATTTACCTATATATTCTCGATATTTGGTACTACGATATTTAGTAAATAATACCTTTGTAGTTTACACTGCAAGTATGTAAACTCGATATTCAGTACCACTATATGGTTGCTCCAATATTTATGCATCACAATAGTCTTTAAATTGATATTATAGCACAAAAGCAGTGCAAATCTAAAGCTACAGTCTGTTTAGAGATGCATGCAAAACTTTTGATGTCTTTTAAACTGACCAGTGTGGATCATCCTCTGAACATGTAACATCAGTATAAGTCCTTGACACTTCTGAGAAAGAGCTAGTAGCTGATCCGAGGGAAACCATTTATGGTATGGAAAAGCAGAATGTTTCAGTGTTCAATGTTTCAGTGATTCAATCCAGGTTCCACAACTTCCTAACCCCATGAAGGAAAGTTTGAAGAAGACAATGTCCAAGATGCACAAATTGCTCTCCTTAGGAAATCCTGCAGTCTAATATTAGTGTAACACCAAACACACAGAGAAGGGAGTAATGTATTTATGAATGTCAGTAGTAGCCCCAACCACAAAACCAAAAGCTTAGATAAGAGTACTTCAGCAATACACTACTTATGTGTACACCCATTTTCTAAGACGGAGGCAAGGAAAGAGCTACTGCAACATCACTGTGTCTCATCAGGACCAAATTCTACAATACATGTCGACTGAGTGGAATTTCTTTTTGTCGGATAGGCAACATAGTCCTACAGCAGGTTGCCCTAAGGGCTGTGCTAATATGATGGCAGTTGCAGGTGGACGGTACTAGTGCTTACATTTTTGGAGCATAACTTATTTTTCGACATCAGACTTTCACCCAAACAAAGAGTCAGCACTGAGACAAAGCGTAGGTAGTGGATGAAAGAGACATGAATATGAATCTAAACCGGGCAGGCTTGTTATCAGGCAATCCCTGCATTTGGAAGCAACTGCTGTTCAGCCTGTATACTAATTTTTAAAATATTGTGAAATTAAGCACTGGGTGTGGTACTAACACAGGGAGCTGTAAAGTGGCACTATGAAGAAATTTGGAAATTTCCAACAAAGCATAGGACTTGCCCCATCCCCTCAAAGTATGACGGGACAAAAAAGCTGTACCATATCAAAGATCAGCACTAACACCGCAAGGTTTTTCAAACAGCAGCCAAATTGGAATTGACCCACTTATGCAGCAACTCGATGTAGCCAAGGCATTAGAGCAAACTTAAAATTTTCACAGAAAACATGATACCAGCTCAATGTCGAAAACACAATTTTAGGGGTATTATGGTAAGAAATAAGGCTTGAAAAGATAGCAAAGGACCATTTCTTTGCACATGTCCTCCAACTGGGAGTGTAACATGCAATATACGCCTTTCAGTGATATACTGAGTATTTGTCATAAGTTTTGCATGCATTTCAATAGTTCACACAATTAAAACATTACTTGTACATGTGATGTGTAAAACAGCTTATCCTACCACAAACTGAAGACAAAGTCTACTGTGTGCCACAGCCTTAGGGTGTCCATCAACGATCTACTTAAGAGTGCTGTGCGACTGAGCAACATATTGTCTTAATGCACTAGCTATAAACCACCAAGATTAAAAATGGAACCTAACGTCCTTGGGGAAAATTTACACAGTCCAACTAGAAAGAGAACAGTTGACCGACTTGCCTGTGGATGTGTTCATAATGTCTATGAAGAGAAGCACTTACTATCTATTGGTGTCACTTGATAACCCACCATCCCATATAAAGCCACGGGGTTTCTAGAGAGGCTCCATAGTAGGGCAGGCTTAACAACCAGCATAACTACACTAGGACAGCACTTGGAATGATGTTGCGTCAAGGCTGACGGCATAGTAACACCTACTGGGTAGCACACTAGGCCTACAAGAACTGCATTGTGTTTCTGTTTGCACAATACATGTGACTGCACATAACATGCAACATTTTCCACATTTCTTAAAGTGCATTACATTGATTAGACTATTTGTAAGCATTCCTCCGATCACATTTTGTCTGTATTATGTAACTCAGTAACTGGACATGGGTATGACCAGACGTGGGTCCCTTGCTTGCTGTGCCACAGGATCCAAGCTATAACTCACTGATGATGCCTAATAAGGCCAACACTGGTCCTCTGGTTGTTTGAATTCCCTTCTGGAGGGGGGGTTTGAATGGTGGTTTGGGATAGAATGTTCTAATGAGAAGCAGGGTCAGTGCTGATTTGCATAATACAGCCCTTTGTCTAGAGTGGCACAACGGGTGAATGACAATGGGTTGGATTGCTACCTCAAGCGCCTGCCATCTGTTAGACTATTTGCAAGTATTCATCCCATCACCTTTTGTGTGTAGCAAATTTATAACATGCATTAAAATAATCTGTCAAAACTGAAGAAATTATTGCATTGTTCACAATTACATATTTTAAAAAAAAGACATCACAAGTTAATATTTGATTCACTTCTAACGTTTTTGTTCATAGCAAAGATTATAACCAAGTGCATTCTTTTATTTTTACAGCGTCTGTAGCCGGCATGGTTATTTAGAATTTTCCTATGGTTGAGTGTTTCACTTCCTATTGTACTATCCTTATAAATTGTGTATTGAAAGACCCAGTGTTAGCTTTGTGAAACTTGTACGGAAAGTTATGAACAAGAGAATCAATTTCAGTTTTACTTATTAAGTTTGGCCAGTTGCCTTTTGCGGTTGAGATAATAAAATAAAACACCAGTAAAGTAGGTGAATTTATAAGCGTTGATGTACAATGGGTAAGCCATGCTGTAGCCAATTGATGGCAAGTTCATAATGTCCGTTTTTAGGGTTGACCCTGCGAGTGCTTGCGTTTGCGCATGCGTGTCGATTGCAAGACTGTTGTGTTCAATAAAGGGATTGGAGCCAGACTGTTGCTCACCATTTGTTGGTTTGCATGGCACTGTTCTTTACGACCTCGTAATTCGTCAAGGCACGCTTGGCATCATTTCTGTCCCTCTGTGTGGCTCAGGTATCAAGCACTAATTGGTGTAACATAATTATGCCCGTCCACTGTTCCCGACGTGATCGAGGTACTGTTTTGTTATTTTTAACATCTGGTACCCGGCAAATAAGGCTTGTGACTGGCAAAACATGCCCAGAAGGACAAACAAGATTGCAAAGTTTTATTTTTTTTAAAGCTAGTTTTATTTTGCCAAGTCATGTTTCCTCACTTTCCACTCATGTATTCTTCTGTTTTTTTGCCTGTGGGCTATGTTCCCAAAAGATGACAACTAACTTGTTCAAAATATTGCAAAGGAACAGTGTTTCTTTATCATGTGTAATCTCTGATATTGTGCTTTAACACACACTCAAGCAGTAAACTACAGTCCAGCCCACTCAAATCAGCCCCACTACTGTCCACCTCAATCCAACCCACTTTACCCTACACCGATCCACCCCACCACAATCCATTCCACTCCAACCCATACCACTGCATTCCTCCAAACCCACCCAATATAATCTGCCTCAAAATAGTTAATCCCTCTAAACAAAAACCATCTGCACCACTCCAAAGCAATCTACCCCCATCCCAATCAAAACAATATGCCCCAATCCAAAACAATATACCGCACTCCAATCCAAACAATATGCCCCACTCCAATCAAAACAATATGCCCTACTCCAGTGTGCCCCACTCCAATCCAAAGCAATCTGCCCCATTCCAATCAAAACAATCTGCCCCACTCCAGTCTGCCACACTCCAATCCCAAAAAAATATGCCCCACTCTTATCCAAAACAATATGTCCCAATTCAAAACAATCTACCCCACTCCAATATGCAGCACTCCAAACCAAAACAATCTGCCCCACTGCAATCCAAAGCAATATGCCCCGCTCCCACCTGTCCCACTCCAATCCAAAACAATCTGTCCCACTCAAATCTACAGCAACACAAAAGGATGATGGACGGAGTGCTGACAATGCAAACACTCACCCCCAGTCACAGATCTGGGTTTAATCCATCGTTCTTTTGCTCACCATGCCACCCCAGTTTGGACCCAGCCATATGCAAATCAATCTTGACCCTGTTCCTCATGGGAACAGTCCAGCCCGAACTGCCAGGCCAGGTCCCCCTGGACCGGAAACAAGCATCCTGGGACCGGTTTCGGGGTTTCACCCCTCATCAGCCAGGCTAGCTTGATTCCAGTGGCACAGTGAGCAAGGGACCCACGTCTGGGCATACCCTTCCCACTTAGGGCAACTATAGCAACACAAAAGGATGATGGACGGAGTGCTGACAATGCAAACACTCACCCCCAGTCACAGATCTGGGTTTAATCCATCGTTCTTTTGCTCACCATGCCACCCCAGTTTGGACCCAGCCATATGCAAATCAGTCTTGACCCTGTTCCTCATGGGAACAGTCCAGCCCGAACTGCCAGGCCAGGTCCTCCCTGGACCGGAAACAAGCATCCTGGGACCGGTTTCGGGGTTTCACTCCTCATCAGCCAGGCTAGCTTGATTCCAGTGGCACAGTGAGCAAGGGACCCACGTCTGGGCATACCCTTCCCACTTAGGGCAACTATAGCAACACAAAAATCTACCCCACTCCAATCTGCCCCACCCCAATTCAAAACAATATGCATTACTCCAATCTAGTCCACCTCACCCCAATCCAATCTACCCCACTCCATCCCAATGCATCCCACTCCAATCCACCCCACTACCATCCAGTCAACCCCACACCAACCCAATCTACCAACTCCAACCCACCCTAATACAATCTGCCCACTCCAATCCAGAGCACTGGCACACTCCAATCTTCCCCTTTCCAATCCGAAAACAATCAGGCCCACTACAATCTGCTCCACTTCGCTCCAAAACAAACAGCCCACTTCCATCTGCCCCACTTCAATCCACAACAACCTGCCCCACTCCAATCCATTTCAATCTGCCCCACTCCAATCTGTCCGACTTTAATCCAAAACAACCTGTCCCATTCCAAAATGCCTGATTCTAACGTGCCCCAATATAATGCCAAACAACCCACTCCAATCCAAAACAATCTGCCCGCTCCAATCCACCTCACCTCAATCCAACCTACTCCATCCCAATTCACCCAACTACAACCCAGTCCACCCCACACCAATCCAGCCCAGTCCAATCTACCCCAACCCAATTCACTCCCCCTCCCCAGTCCAGTCCATCCCACTTCAGTCCAATCCAATCCACTACAGTCCGATCCACCCTTCCCCGTCCAATCCAACCCACTCTACTCCAATTCTACCCACCCCACTCCAATCAAGTCCACTGCTACCCAGTTTACCTCACACCAATACAGTTCATCCCACTCCAATACAATCCACTTAAATCCACCCCACTCAGTAAAATCTAGTCCACATTAATCCACCCTACTCCAGTCAAATCCACTCCAACCACCTTAATCTACCCCACTTCAATCCAGTACCCCACTCTCCAATCAATCCACCCCAATCCGATGCAATTCACCCCACTCCACTCCAATGAAATCCACCACAATCTAACCCAATCCAATCCACCCCCCTAATCCAGTCCACCCACCCCTATCCAGTCCACCCACCCCATCCAGTCCACCCCAATCCAATCCACCACTCTCATTCCAATAAACCCCATCACACCCTAATCCACCCCACTCCACTCTGATACACCCTACTCGGGTCCACCCCAGTGCAGTCTACTCCGCCCCAATCCAATCTATCTCACCTCAATGCAATCCACCCTAGTCCATCCAAGTCCATTCCACCCCACCCCAAACCAATCCACCCCCCCAAATCCAATCCACCTTCTCCAGTCCACCCCACCCCAATCCACTCCATCCCAATGAAATCCATTCCACTGCACTCCAAACAAATCCACCCACCCCACTCCAGTCCACCACACTCTACCCCAATCCAGACTATCCCAGTTCAATCCACTGCACTCCAGTCTAATCCATCCAGCCTACCCCACTCCAGTCCACCTCACTTCAATCCAATCCATCCACCCCTCAACACTCCAATCCACCCCACCTTCATACAGTCCACCCTAGTCCAATCCACTGCAATCCAATCCAACACACCCCACCCCACCCCAATCCACCCCACTCCAGTCCAATCCACCCTTCCCTGGCCCTATCACTCCAGACCACCCACCCAGTCTGATTCACCCCACTCAAATCCACCCCAATCCCATCCACCTCACCCCTTTTCAATCCACCTCCCTCCACTCAAGCCACCCCAATCCAATTCCCCCCATTCTACAATTCATCCCACTACTGCACTCCACCCTATTCCATCCCACTCTACAACACTCCCTGCCTCTGAATGCTCCTCCCCTCTACTCACCTTTACAACACTAATCCTCCTACTCATTTCTACAGCATTCAGGCAAAGCCACTCTATGACACTGTACTCCTCCCTCCACTCTGACACTCCATGCCACTAACCTTTAGCCATGCTTAACATTAGCCACACTGTTGTACAACATGGCAAAACAAAGCCAATAGGTCTTGTAAAGGAGAGACTTATTAGCTTTGCCAATTCTTGTCTTCATTGTAGTTGGGCTGCAATTTCCATTTTCCCCTGTAGGCGAAGTCCTCGTCCAGGAAGGTAACGTGAAACAACTCACTTCCTTGGAGTTCCGCGTCATGAGGGAGATAATTGCAAGTCTGGTGTCCCATATACCAGGGGTCCTTAGTACCTGTCATAAGAACCTTTTGTGAGTGTGGTGCACTGCTTAAAAGTACGAAGTGGAGTGAAGATCCCATTCCATAGCTGCAGCATATACGTGTGACTGAGTTAATTTACTCTCTTCTGATATGAAGTTGGCATGGAGGTAAAGTGCGACTTTGTGCCATGAAGAGCATTCTTTTTTGGAATAATGTGATGTCCAGTGACAGGTATCTGGCTATCGTAGTTTCAGAGCTGTAGAAATCGTCCAGAAGATGTTTTTTGGGAGTATGTCCTTATGTTGATTAGTAGCACTGTTATGAGACCTGAGAGGACTTCCCACATTTTGAGCATGATTGGATTCTTGGATTTGGCTTCTTTCCTTTATGCAATATTTACCTTAACATTGTGTACTCTATTGTCTCTTCATGGTGTAAAAGAGAGGATCATTTAGAACTCTTTCTTTGGGTTGGCCACACCCAAGACCTCTTTCAAATGCAACAGTTGAGACTTGAAGCATTTAAGATAGCATTGTACAGCAGGGGTGCTACTTCCCTTCCTGCTGAAACTAATTATTTCTATATCAATTTGCCGTGTTTGCCATCCCGCAGGAGCCTGTTTGGGAAAATGATGGCAATCTAAATAATATCTCTGATTGATCATGCTTTGTTACTCAGCAGCGAAGATCTTCTGCGGGAACTGTTACAGTTGGGTTTAGACTGTTCAACATTGGATCAGTTGACTAGAGGTTCTTGAGACAGCTGCTAACAGAATGGTTCTGGGTCCACTGAGTTCTGTCTTGTAGCCCCTTTAGTTCTGAAGTTTCACTTGCTCTCCATTCAGATATGCATTTATTTTAAAGTAATCTGTGTGGTTTACATTTCCTTGAGTGGGCAGCTTGCATTGAAAGCTGTTCCAGCATACTCCGGTATAAGCTTTACACTTCAAGAATCATTCTTCTGGGCGTCTTATTTCCATATTAGCCCCAACTCATTAAAACAGTCTCTGACTCTTTCTTAGGAGTATCTGTATTTTGTTACCAAAGTATTTTAAAAGCAGCTGCTGACCGATTTGTAAATGTAGTCTAAAGGAGTGATAGTTGCTTGGTTTATAATCTCTTTGTTCCTACAAATCCTGAGGAATGTGTCTTGAAGTGAAACCTATAGTAATGCTTAAATGGCACAGAAGTCAGCACTAGGTGACTTTTATATTTGCATTTAAAAGCTCAACTTAGATAACTGCACTAACATGCATTTTAAAAGTGTACAGATTTTAATTTGTGGTGGACATTGTGCCTACCAGGGCAGACGTTGTCCCTACCAGAACCTGACAAAATGCTTACCTGATTTAATAAAGTTGAAATATAGTAATCATTAGAATGAATTATTAGTAGAAATTCATATGATTTTCATTGATTTATGATGTATTAGTTTAAAGTTACATGTGTGTGCAGAAAAATAAATGTGCATCTGTCATTTCTAATGTAATGTATTATAGATTGCAATTAATATTGAGGTGAATTTGCATAGTTTTATGATATATTATTATTGATGAATCTATAGGTTTCCATATTATGTGTTTTATTAATGAAAATATTAATGCATTTAAGTTCTTGCATTAGCATAATTGGGCCTGAAGATTTTATATTGCAGTAACATGAACTGTCCAGTTTTCTTCTTTTCTTCTAAAATGAAATTTTCCATTAAGTTATTTCAAATGAATAGTAAAGAGTCCTATTGTATTTTGTGTGCGTTTTTCCCCCTTCTGAACTTGAACATGGTACATCGAGAGCTGCAGATTTTGAATTAAGTCTAACCTTCTGGTTTATTGATCTGGTCTCATGAGAACACTTGTAACTGTTGAGAGCCATGGGAAAGATGTTGGAATGTATCAAATAATGTACAGATTTGCTAGTTATTGCCGGTCGTACATGGAAGGAGAGATGACTTCACCCAGATCTGGGAATCTTTAATGTTGTAGGAAATTAATTTTGTGTTTTAATTTTCATTGGATATTGTCTTTTTTGCGTAGTTTGGACTCATCGAATTGACCAATCCAATTGTTTCGTGTATTTTAGAATGGTGACGGACACTCTAAGTTTCAAGCAGTCCTCTTTTGATTCTTGTTCAGTGTTATTCCCACTTTGCTTTTGAATCCTCAGTGGGAGGAGAAAACGCGTAAGTATGTTTGAGCCCTTAATGAATATCATTCAAGATCATATAACAATTTTTTCATTCTGTCATGTCCATTATCTCACATTTAGTTGACCGAAGGCTTTATATTTTACAATGAATAAGTCCTCATTTGCACAATACTCGCGTAGATTCACTGAAAGGCAAATGTGCATGCCAATTTACCATCATCATGCGGTAAATCTGCCAAGCACCATGCAAATATTAGTTAAACTCAGTTTCTGGGGCTGTTTTTTCTGTCGGTTGCATTTATTACCTGCTTTGAGAAGCTGGGAAATGTATGGTGTGGGCTCGGTGTAGGGTTGTATAAGGGGAGGGTGGTGGGGGAGTAAGTGAGGGAAGGGTAAACATGTTTCTAGCAAAAAAACAGGAATGAGACTTGACTGCTGCAGCATGCCAAAGACTTTGGTAAAAAAATCAAGTCGAGTTTTTCCACACCAGGAAAAACCATGTTTTGAAAAATCTAACAACTAATGAACATGTTTTCATTTCGGTCCGCTTGACTCATAATAGGGCCTAAGTCCAAGATTTCTCCTTTTGGATAGGGTGTGGGCTGTTAAGCAAACATACGGTATTTCATCCAAATTATTCTCTCTTATCTTTTGTTTTCCACCATGTTGGTGGCCATATATAAAAATATGGGTGAAAATAAGAATATCAGGGAATTTTACATTCATATAAATATTTAAATGCTGCCTGGTCCGTTTCTTCTGTAATCTTTAAAAATGCTGTAGCCTTTTACGGCTCCCTTTACTTGCCTCATTAGATTCTTCACATGAGAATTCCACATCAAATGTGAGATTATTCAGTCCCCTAGAGATGTATTCTCCTTTTCTATTTCCAGACTACGGTTGTAAAGAAGCCAAAGTAATCGTGAGCTCTTTATAGTCATTTTCAGAAGAAAAAAAAAATGATTTTAGGTTTTTGGGACATTTAGCTCAACATGGTCCTTGTCAGTGTACCTTTGCAAGCTTTGAAAGATGGCTGCATCTGAATAGATCTGCAGATATGTAGGATTGTTTGGTCTGCCTATATATGAACCTGCAGTTTAATTGTATCTTATTTTTGGAGGATTCACTAGTGTAGGTCCTAAATATTACAGAAAATTTACACAGTACAACACAAACTATATTGGTGCAGCAGTTCTTTATATGTTTATGAAATGCAGAACCAAATAACTACAGCACACTTAGGGCCTGATTCTAACTTTGGAGGACGGTGTTAAACCGTCCCAAAAGTGGCGGATATACCACCTACCGTATTACGAGTCCATTATATCCTATGGAACTCGTAATACGGTAGGTGGTATATCCGCCACTTTTGGGACGGTTTAACACCGTCCTCCAAAGTTAGAATCAGGCCCTTAGTTTTGTATTTTATATAAAAGCATAACATTTCACCAGTGGTTTGCAGTAGGTTGGCAGTTTGTTGCAAGTTTCGGATGAGTGAAAAGCATCTGAAATGTCATGAAACCATCAAAATTCTGCAAAACCTGCAGAAGCCCACTTAATGGAAGAGGTTTACTTAAAATGACAACATTTCTCAGTTGGTGGATTCCTGAGTTTCGCAGGAATGATTCGCCCATCGATTTTGGCCGTCCTGTTTCTAACTGTTTTTGTATGTTTTTGCATCTGCCATAAATATTGTGTCCTATATATTGTTGACAGTTTCTCACCATTGAAACAATATTTTACAAACAATAGTTAAGTAAGACTAGTACCTACAATCTTTTATCGCTTTCTAATGTGGCATTGATACACTCAATCGATTTCTTTTCTCACTAATATCTATTGACTAACAAAAAAAACGGTTAGGCAATCTATGTAGGCTGGAAATACAGAAATAATATATTTCTCTACTTTTTGCCTTATCGGGCATTTAATCACTGTTGTTTGGCCTAGAAGCCTGTGTGAATCAACAGTGAAATGTGTCTGCACAGTCCAGTGGCACATGCTGAAGATGACTCCTGTCCAAAATAGTATTGCTACAGTCCAACAATCTAGTGATGTTATAAAACTATAACAAGATGGATCGTTTATAATATTGCTGTTTATGCATGGGAATTACAATACCATCTTATCAGAGTAAAGGAATTACTGTACAGCTATGATCACATCCATTTTTTAATACTTTTGCTAACAAGTGAGCACTTCTTTGAATAATAGACATTAGTATGTCATCTCAACTCTGGGGCACCGTTGGATTACAATTCCCAATTATATTCTTAATTTCATATATACTATTGTATACAGAGTGCAGGAATTCATTTAAGGAATCAACTACTCTACTTATCGTGTCCTACTGCTATTTGTTTGCACTATATTATCCTAGCATACTATCTTCACTTCATGGTGGCACTTGCACCCTGGTCAAATTTCCAGTTGACTAAGTTACATATATTCAGAATTTTTTCATGTGTAATGTTTTAGCTGTTTCTTTTAACAATAACCAAACTGGTTGTTTGTCTGTGGGTTTCTGTCAACCACAGGATTTATATCCCCTCCCAATCATTATTATTCAGTGCCAGCTTCTGCCTATTTTTGTGCAATGTACACCTTAACCTTTTTGATTGCCTTCAATAACTCCTAGTTTCCTTGTCATCATTAATATGGTTTCCATTATGTAGGTGCCTCTGAAGCCACGCATTTGAGTTAGAAACCTAGTTTTAACCCAAAAAGTTTCCCTGAAAGGACAAAATGGTTTACCAGTATTGTTTTCCATACATTTGTTGAATAAACAGTTTCAACTAAATTGTATTTTAGTAATTACTCTGTTTCCATATCACTGTTTCCATATCACAAGCAGCTTTCTCTCAAAATATATGCCAGAACATCTTTTTGAGTATTGCTATAAAGAAATCCCCGCCAATGAGGTTTTGTTGCCTTAAGCATTCTGAGGCTAACCAGAGTGACTTACAGCATACAGAATCTTCTATTCTTATTAAAAATTTAAAGCCCTGTAACAAGGTTACCATCAGAAAACTGTAGCTGTTGCATCTGCTATCCTTTTTATTCCCTTTTCCCGTTAGGAATCCCTTACTGTGGGACAATGTAATTTCCATTACCATCATTTATGTCTGGTGCTGCCATATAAACTATAGTGCTTCAATACAGAAAATCACATGAAATCTCCTTTATATGTTGGGAGAAAAAAAACAATGTAAGGGACATTAATTGGGCTATTACTGAAGATGAACACCTGTTATAAATATTCACAGGATACGTTTCTTAAAAACATGATTTTGATATGCAGGTCTTCAAAGGTTGGAAGCCAACGTTTCTGGAATTCCACATATGTGGCTCTGCAGCTTCTCCGAATTCCATAGACTTTCTTTCATCCATAGGCAGAGCTGTGATTTGTGTTGCAAGATCCATTAAACTAAGACAAATCTGCCATTTACAAGCATATTTCACAAAAGTAAACTGATACTATCAGACTTCCTCTCTCAAGAATAAATAGACTAGAGGTCCAGCTTTATCACTGTTCTAATTTCTGTGGATGATTAAAGGAGTGTTTGAAAACTGTCAAGTAAACAGAGCTAATATACTCTTTTGAATCGCTTCTAGGGCCCATCAAATGTACACTACACCCTCAAACTACTACCCAAGAGAAACAGAGATTCATGGCTATGGCCCTCATTCTGATTCTGGCGGGCGGCGGAGGCCGCCCGCCAGAATTCAGCCCTCCATAATACCGCTCCGCGGTCAAAAGACCGCGGAGGGTATTATGAGTTTTTCCCTGGGCTGGCGGGCGGTCTCCAAAAGACCGCCCGTCAGCCCAGGGAAAAACTCCCTTCCCACGAGGATGCCGGCTCGTAATCGAGCCGGCGGAGTGGGAAGGTGCGACGGGTGCTACTGCACCCGTCGCGTATTTCACTGTCTGCTACGCAGACAGTGAAATACTAGCGGGGCCCTCTTACGGGGGCCCCTGCAGTGCCCATGCCATTGGCATGGGCACTGCAGGGGCCCCCAGGGGCCCCACGACAATCCTTACCGCCATCCTGTTCCTGGCGGGCGAGCCGCCAGGAACAGGATGGCGGTAAGGATTGTCAGAATCCCCTCGGCGGCGCAGCGAGCTGCGCCGCCTTGGAGGATTCTTAGGGGCAGTGGAAAACCGGCGGGAGACCGCCAGTTTTCCCTTTCTGACCGCGGTTGGCCCTGGCGGTTCTCTACCGCCAGGGTCATAATGAGGCCCTATGTGTCTTCCTGTAGAAACGACATTTGCTGTTCAGGAGTGTGGCATTTAGACAATGGTATTTGCTAAAAAAAAGTACACTACTAACATTGGGAACCCCACCTATAGGGTTTTCAGGGAAGTTATCAAATAATTTCAAGATATGGGGATTAAGTTATTTGGAATTTTAATCCAGTTTCTGCAACTTTTCTTCTCAATGGTAAAAGGGGCACAACTCACTTGGCCATCCACTACTTGCTTCTTACCATACAGAGGGACCTGCAAGACAGAGTTTCCTAAAATTATACTGGAAAGATGTACATTGATGGACAGAGTATCTTAGGTACACACCCACCAAAACTACAACTCAAACTAAAAGCACAGGAGAGGGCAACCTAAGTGTAAAGGAGCAATATGTGAATTAAAAATCAAGATTTAAAAACTTAGACTGGTTTACCTCATTGCCGACCCAAGACATATTACAGACATTCTGTGGCTTGAAGTTAGACTTAACTGTTCTGATGAATTATGTTCCCTGTTCCTACAGGAACAGGAAAATAATAGGAACTTTAATAGATTCTCCAAGGAGAAGAGGAGCTATTAGACTGATCATCACAGAATGGAAGAATTTTCGAGTGACATAGGGCAATCCTGACCTGCCTCAAAGTGGCAATATTCCTCAAAAACAAAAATACTCCTACTGAAGGGGAACTAGGTAAAAGCAATTATTGATAGCATGGCTGAAATTGCCATAGTCCACGACAGTCAGAAATTTTCTAGCATTCATAAACAATAATTTTCTATCAAGTACACAAAGGCGAGGATGGTGCATTCTCTTTCTTGCATTTATTAAACTGAAGCCACGTTAACGTTTCAATAATACATCATATTTAAATCAAAGAAACCACACTATTTATGATTCTGCAAACACGTTTTCATCGTCCTTCACCGGAATCAGAAACACTTCACCGAGTTCAACAGACCTTTGGACCCAGTGAAGAGTGTGGTTAACCATATGTAATCATTTCAAACTTATCTCAGAAAATGTAAACACTGTGACCAATGTGGCCACAGAAGGAAAGCTCCAAACAGTAAAAATTGCATGGTTTTATTTCACATCCACAAAGCTAAACTTATGTAAATTGTGCACAGAATCAAATTGTAAAGATATATCACTGCCATTGGTTGCCCAAAACAGCAAAACACATTTAATCTACATAGCATCAACACCATTAAGCATTCAAGCAGAATAATACATATAATTTATATACAGAATACATATCATTTATCATATACATTATTATTTCTGCAACAGAAACGTCTCAAATCAGACTGTTGACATTTGGCAAATCAAATTAGACAGAGATTAAGAATCAGAGTTGGACATGGGTTGTCTCTAGAACTAACTAAATTAGGACATACATGTGTAGGAGCGGGATAACACAAGCAGACTAAATAAAAAAGAAGACAAAAATAATTTGAAAACTATCTTGGATAAAGGAAACTAGAAAAATGAAATAGTGTCAGCATGCTAACTTCTATTAGCAAAAGGACATGTCAAGGAAAATAACAATTAACAGGGAGCTATACCTCTCCTAGAGATAGTATTCAAGAGATGCTTTTGTCAGCAAAGCATGTAGATCATCACAAAGTCCGTTAGAAGCACCATCAGGATAAGTGCAGAACATGAGCTGCACTGGGAACAGTTCTCGGGGATAATTAGAGGACAACCAAACAACAACTAGAGAGCAACTAACCAGGAGCGGCTCGCATGACTGGGGCTGGGGCTGGGCAGGGGTCGCGGAGGGTGTGTGAAAAAAATAATTAAAAATAATCTTTTAAAAAACGTAACTGCTTTGCTCCCGCGCCAGGCTCCTCTCCCGTCGCTGCTGCAGGCACAGGCTCCCAGCCTGCCCTGCAGCAATCCTGATGCTGCTGAGCAGCGTCAGTATTGGCTGAGAACGCCCAGCCAGGCCACTCCCAGGCAGACCGGGAGCCTGTGCAGGCTCTCTCCAGCCCAGCAACAGTGTTGCTGGGCTGGAGAGAGCCTGCAGCACATGTGTGTTTGGCCAGCCCGAGACGACCGACCAAACACTCATGCGCTCTGAGGGGAGTGCATAGAGCACTCCCCTCAGCTCGTCACCCCCAATGCCCCACCCCTTTTACATGAACAGATAATAAACAGAGTTTATTTTCCTTTCCATCTAAAAGGATTTGCAGCGTTTGCTGCTGGCGAGGGGGAGTGTGGGGGGGGTGACGCTCCTCCACCCATACAGAAGAGCCACGCCTGCAACTAACAAACTTACAAAGTCTATCCCTATAGTAAACTCCACAAATGTCTCTGATTTGACAGCACAGTCGCTTCACATCACACAAAAGGGGCAATATCCCATCAGTGTCTAAACACAAATCGAATTTGCAACATAGCTACGTTTCTCAGGTTTGGTCATCTTCTTCCGTGTGAATCCAAGAGTCTATAACAATTTTCTAGCACTTTGCAACAAGAGGGATTCTTCCCAGGGTACACAATGGACCCAGCTTCTTATCATGTGAAAGTCCATGTTAAAAGAAACAATTTACTTCATGTTTAGTCCACAGGCCTAAATGTTTCGGAATCAAGGTCACTTAGAAACATTTTTGTTAGATTTAAACAATGGGACCCTTTACTATTGATAAGAACAACTTAATGGGAAATTCATGTTAGAGAAAAGAAATGATTCAGCACTTTTACATGACTGCAAATACGAATTTTTTAGGCCTAGTTATGCTAGCACAATAAATCTAATGCATTAATAGTGTTATTAAGAAAACACACATAATAAACAACTTATAAATTTAGCCTTAATAATATATCATCTGAATATGCAAAACATTTCCTTATGACTTGCAATCTTTGTTAAAGCATCACATTAGTTACGGAAGAGAAGTGCATTTTTGTATGCATATGTAACTTTATACTAATAAATTACACACTAAACATTTTAAATTCAATTTCATTTGACTACTAGCAGTTACTCTAATGTTTAAAATATACTTTGGCATTATTTAAATCTTGTTAACACATTGTCAATGGTGTCCGCCAGTAAAAAAAACATGAACACTTTTAAAATACGTGTCAGTGCAGCTTTTCTCCATGTTAAGCTTTTAACATGGAACCTTTTGCTGACATCTGGGTCACTAAAACCATTTCTTTAGTTTTTCACTCCAACAGTTCTTTGAGGAAAGAAAGTATAAATCCTATGATTAAGAGTCTATCCACCAATGTCAGTGCAATCAATATAAACAAGCCGGTCCTTTAAAAAAACGTTTTTTCTTGCAGTCAGGAGTTAATAAAATGGTGCTGATTTCCTATGACATTTGCTGTCACTTTTCATCTGCAACTTAACAAAGAGCTAATCACCAACCTTTTACAAACAATACCATCCAAATAACAATGGGGGGATAATGCTAAGACACAATACCTAGTAATGAAAAACATTACATTTATGATCACTCCTCAGATATGAACATCATCATAGTACATAAAAAGGGTGGATTAGCCATCAGCTCTTTGTCCTTAATTGAACTGAAAATTCTTGGTCATGAACAATAGGAAATCTTTAATTTTAGGTTTGTACCAGTGGCCTTCAGAACTCATAAAAACAATTAAAATGAGTTACTTACTGGTTCATAGTAGAATTGTTTGAAAACTGAACCTGGGGACCAATCTGCCTAATGGACTATGTCCGTGATTATGCCCCCATTGTATATCACAAGAAAGACCATGCAACTCTCACTCAATGGCCACTGAAAAAAGTACCTACCTCTGACAGCCTGAGCACAGGGTCATACATTGGAAATCAGACCCTCAGGAAAGATTTGCATGGTAATTGTAATATTCTCAGGAAAAGTAAAAAATGTGAAAGCTAAGATTCTCCAGGGAAGGTGGGAAAGTAATTTTTTCTCAAGGCTGGCGTTGTTTGTCTAGGCAAACCAAAGGTAACAACCTCTGGAGTGAAACATCTGCCTGGTGAACCTAATACCTTCATGTCCAACCTCCTATGAAATTAAGCCAAACATTGGAACATGACAGGTTTACTTGAGAGTTGCTCACGAGCCAGAGTCGTCATGAGGCTATGTCTGGACAAACGTCAGGATACTGGCGACAATTTATTTTATAAAATATGAAAAGAAGCACACTCTTCTTCCTTGTTTTTCCTGCTTTATTTCCTTAGAAGAAAACGATAACTCAACCCTGGCAAGTCACAGCAGCAATTGCCTTACAGACCCCACCCCAGAATCATCATATTGTCACCTGGCAACACCCTGTCGCCCTGGCAACCTCCCAACCTTCCTTACAAATATATACAAGATAAAACACATCTCACCTTTTACACAATTTACCTAACGACTATTTTATAACTAGCAAAATAACATATTAAAAGCATGTACCTAACTAACTGGACTATCTAAATGGACTGTCTACACCCACCCAGCCCAATATTTCCCAGAAAAAAAAATATACTCGTATTATCCAGTATAATAGTCCTTCAAATACCCCGGCTTCTTGATCCTCCTTCTATCCAAACACAATTTTCCTGGATTCTCCTTATTTACTGTTTCAAATTGTTCCTGATGTGTCCTTAGCCACGCACTCAACTCTTGATCATTACATTTAACCACACTCCTCAAATTCCACCTTTTTCCATCATCTTAATCCACACTGTACCTTCTCACCCCCACAATACGTTTGGGATCTGACCATTTGGATACACCCTTCCTCGAACCATGGACCAACTTGGTACGTACCCAATCACCAACCGCCATTTTACACCTCTTCATTTTACTCTCACACCTTCCATCATATTTTCCTAGCATTTTTTTCTACTGTGTAACAAACCCTTTCCATCCACACTTCTTCTACCTGCTCTACCCATCCATCCGGGCACAATCCTCTTACACGGTTTCCTGCCTTTTAACAACATAAACGGCGTTTTCAGAGTCACAGAATGGGGTGTCGTACGATAGTTCCATAACAATTTCTTTAACTCATTCCTCTAATCTAAACCATTTTGAAGTGATAGTTGGATATTTTCCCCCACTACCCTGTTGAATTTTTCAACTAAACCGTTCTCTCTAAGATGTGCTACTGCAGACCTGATATGTTCAATCCCACAGCAATTTAAATACTCCTCAAATTCACTTGAAATGAATTGGGGTCCATTGTCTGTTACCAACTCTGCAGGATACCCTTCCCTCCTCCAAACTTCCTCACAAAACGCAATAATCATGGACGATCTGATATCCTTCACCACACTGACTTCCGGCCATTTAGAATGGTAATCCATCATGACAATCACAAAATTCCTTCCATGACCCACCAAATCGAATGGGCCGCAAATATCCATTCCTACCTTCGGCCAAGGATCTGCTGGAAAAGGAACAGGTACAACCGGAGTCTTCTCACTTATACATGTCTTGTCACTCTGCGCCCAACACATGCAATTTCTTACATATCTTTCCACCTCTACATCAATGCCTGGCCACCAAAAATCTTCTCTCGCTTTTGTTTTCATGCCTGACATTCCACCATGCCCATCGTGCAACATTCCCAGCACATCCTGTCTCAAACTGTGCGGAACAACCAATTTCTCCCCTCTTCTCAGCAAACCATCTTGTACAGATAACTCTGACCATACATTTTTGAAATTCATTATCAACCCCGTTGCATCTCCAATTTCTGACCACCTTTTGCATATATTACTCATTACACGTTTCAATTCATCATCCTTTTGTACCGCCGTTTTCCACACCTCCTTACTTATTGCCTTCTCATTTTTATCCTCCAAACTTGCCACCAACCATTCCTCATCCTCAGATTCCCTCTCTACCGTTAATCTTGACAAACAATCAGCATTGACATTAGTAATACCTGGTACATATTTCACGTTAAACGTGTACTCCTGTAACCTATATAACCATCTTGCAATTCTGGATGATGCACGGCCTGCACCGTTGGTTGTGTATAAATCCACTAAATGCTTATGGTCCGTTCGCAACTCGAACCTTCTTCCCCAAACGTAATTCCTGAAATATTGTATACCACACCAACAGGCTAAAGCTTCTTTTTCAATCACGGAATACGATGTCTCCGCTCCCCTCAAAGTCCGTGATGCAAACGCTATCACATGTTCTTTTCCATTGTGAACCTGTATTAATACTGCGCCCAATCCATACATGCTTGCATTTGTTGAACCCATAGTGTGGTCATGAACCTCAAATGGTTTCAACTCAACCGCGTCACCAATACACTTCTTGAGTTTGAGGAAAGATTGTTGACACTTCCGTGACCAAACATATTGCTGATTCTTCTTTAACAACAAACGCAAGGGCTGTACTAAATCTGCAAAATTCCTCACAAATTTAGCATAGTACTCCGCTAATCCTAAAAAAGACCTTAACTGGTCCTTTTCCTCAGGACTAGGTGCCTGTTCTATAGCTTCCATTAGGTTTCTCTTTGGTTTTATTCCTTCCCACGATATCGTATGACCCAAGTATTCCACATACTCACGTGCAAACTTGCATTTATTCACTTCCACCGTCAATCCTGCACCTTCCAAAATCTGGCACACCTTCCTTAATGTATCATCATGTTCATTCGCATTTTCACCCCACACTAACACATCTTGGAAACACCTGACATGCTCCAAGTGACCCAACAAACTTTGCATAGCCCTTTGAAACACAGCTGAAGCCGATGCTAGCCCAAACGGCATGCGGATGAACCTAAACGCTCCTTCTGGTGTGATGAACGATGTTAAATGCCTAGATTCAGGATGTAATAGAATCTGGTGATATGCACTTGACAAATCCAAAGTTGAATATAACTTACCACCCTTAACTCCTGTTAACAACTCATTAATATTTGGAATTGGATGCCTGTCCACCCATATGTTGTCATTCAAATCTCTCAGATCCACACACATCCTAATTTTCCCATTAGGCTTACGAGCTAAAACTACCGGACTTAACCATTCAGAAGCCTCAATTTTCTCAATCACCCCTAACTGCAGTAAACGTGCAAGTTCCTCTTTTAACGCACCTCTCAATATCACAGGCATATTCCTCACTTTGTGCACTTTCGGCACTGCTCCCTCCTTTAATACAATTTGGTGCTGAAACTTCTTCAAACACCCTAGTTCATCTTTGAAAAAATTAGGAAACTCCATCTTCCACCTTTGTACTTCATTCTGTTTCACAGTCAACACCTGCTCCTCATTGTTGGGGTCTAACAATATCTTCAGCGCTTTTTGTTCCTTCCAACCTAGTAAACAATGACCACCTTCTACCACATACACCCAACACTCAGTTTCTCTTTGCTTAAAAACCACCTTCCCCCAGAAGCGTCCCATGATGGGTATTTTGCTACCACCATACCCCACCAACTCAATTTCAGAGTCGGATAAGTTACATTTCCCCAGCTTGACCCATGTTGTCCTATCAATAAGTGTATACGGGGAACACAAATCCTCCCACGTGACAACCACAATACCATTCACGCTGATTTCACATTTCGGAGGATTGTACTGATCTAATTCAAGTTCGCAAATTTTGCTTATTTGATCCTTCTCACATATTGAATTTCCATTTATCATCAGTATCTCTATACCTTTATTCTCTTCAGATATATCTTGTTCCTGAATTTTATCACACAACCAATTCCCACTTTTCTTTTTATATGAAGTGTTCTTTTGATTGCATACTTTAGAGAAATGGCCCACTCTACTGCATAGGAAACACTTGGCTTCTTTTGCAGGACAACTGATAGAGAAAGCCAAGTGTTTCATACTCCCACATCTAAAACATTTTTTTTTTCCATCAACTTTGCTACTAGTTTTCTGCTTCACCATACTGATCGATTGTCCCAAAACTGCATCAGTATTATCAGCACTCAATTCTTTAATATACCTCGAAGTATCTTCCACACGCTTCGCTATTGTTATAACTTCATCCAAAGACGGGTCCTCAAACTCAATAGCTTCTCTTGAATACTCAAACTTTTAGTTCGATTGATCAATTGATCTCTAATTATCTCCTCATGCAAACTTCCAAATGTACAACTTATTGCTAACCTCCTCAATGCACTGACAAACTGATCAATCTATTCATGTGAAGCTTGCGCCCTGGAGAAGAATTTGTGACGTTCAACCACTATACTCCATTTGCAACCAAAATGATTTCTCAAAGCTGTCATCGCACTAGTATATAAATCATCTTCATCACCATCTTCTTCTTCACCGTCATACTCATTGACAACAATATTTTCATATGGTAGTGTTTTCAAAACTTTTCTCCCCTCAACTCCCAAATTATGTTTCAACAACGCTAATTTTCTTCTAGCCGTAAAAATAGCTCCACCCAAAGCTTCCAAATATGTCTCAAATGCCTACTCCCAGTCTTCCCAAGACATACATAGTTCCCCGGGAACAGGTAAAAATGTGGACGGTGGCACTATCGCTTGCATGGCAAAAAACTTCAAACCACAAAGTCCCAAATTTTACAGTTTAAACGTGCTAAAAATAAAAAGCTTAAATAACAAAAGTAGTCACCGTTGTCCAAAAATATTTCCCATTAACTCGTATTCACCTTCTCTTCTTCTTTCTTCTTCCTTTACCTTTTCGTTATGTTATTATTTATTTTTTCTTATTTCTTATTATTATTTTTTTTTAATCCAGCCTCAGTGCAACACAATCCTAAATAAATGCCTACGTACCGCGTTACAGTGCGCTCCTGCCAAGCTGACACGTGAAGGCTGAGCACTAATTGTTTACTCGTTGCTATGGTGTCACGTCCTTCCAGAAATGATGACACACATAGGATCACGTGCGCGCGCGCTCACACGTCAGTTTCCAGGCGTCACGTTGCTGCGCAGAACAAGCGCAGTTATGCCAATTCCTCATCGGAAGAGTGTGCCAGCCAAAGAGGTAAACCGCTTGTGTCAACTCGCACTGTGGAAGTTCTCACCACATTTGAAATGCAACAAACACTCAACGCGGTACGTTAACAATAAGTTGTATGCGACCCAATGTTCACCTTGACCTTTACACTCGCACCATCCAACGCGGTATGGTTTTGCACCTTCAAGTGTTTTCCCGATGTCAGCCTTTCCACTCGCTCCTTTATGTTGACAAACGCACGTAAACAATCTGCGCACACTTTGATAAAAATAGTTATTGTACTCAGACACATCCACAACTGGATTGAAACGGTCCAATTACTCCATGACACCACATACCTTAGGATAAAAATGCCGCCAAAAGTGTCCAGATAAACGTCCTTGTACAATTTACTGTGCTGCTGCAACCAATGACGGTTTTTCCAAAATCATAATTGAATTCCTGTGGCCTTCACTATAATCTGCCAGGGTTGTTCAGAGATATACATCCCATCCTCGTCGTCAATGAAAAGAAGCACACTCTTCTAACTTGTATTTCCTGCTTTATTTCATTAGAAGAAAACGAAATCTCAACCCTGGCAAGTCACAGCAGCAACTGCCTTACAGAAACTTCCACCCCAGAATCATCACATTGTCACCTGGCAACACCCTGTCGCCCTGGCAACCTCCCAACCTTCCTTACAAATATATACAAGATACAACTTGTCTAGGCAAACCAAAGGTAACAACCTCTGGAGTGAAACATCTGCCTGGTGAACCTAATACTTTCATGTCCGACCTCCCATGAAATTAAGCCAAACATTGGAACATGACAGGTTTACTTGAGAGTTGCTCACGAGCCAGAGTCATTATGAGGCTATGTCTGGACAAACGTCAGGATACTGGCGACAAAAAAAATTATAAAATATTCTGGCTGAGGGAATTTAAAATAACTGAATGCACAATAGTAACTTAATTGTGGGTTAGCCAGAACACATACTGTCAATGATGAAGATATCTTGTTCCAAAATGTCTGGCACTTTCCAGTGACTTCTGAAAGATCTCACACCAGACACTGCAGGTGTCCCAGGAGGTGAGGTTGGCCTGACCAGTCTAGAAGAATTGTTGGTAAGGAAATACTATATAGGGTTGACGAGACTGCTCCAGCAGGGTAGGGGACCATACTTGCAGCCATCCTTAAATCAATCCCACTGCTTATTTTCAGAAAGGTAATCTGTGAATCATGGAAAACGGAGGAAAGGCATAATCAAAGCCCTTCTATTCCTGATGATAGGAATTCCTGAGGGTCCATTCTCTCCCTTAAATAATCATATCAGAAAGTCAAGTGGGAGGCAAGCAAATCTATCTTGCAAAGAAGCCACATTTCCCTCAAGTTTGTGAACAAACTTCCACATGCTGGAACCATGATGTCTGATCTGCTACCCTGATGTAGTTTCCAGAAAGGTACACAGCCATAACTGAAATGTTGTGACTGAAGCAGCGGTGCCAAAAATTCTTGGCTATCTCTGCAAACATGCAAGATCTAATTCCTGCAAGTGGTTTAATCTACTGCACCATTAAAACATTATCCATCCTCAGCAGGACAAAATAATGCATACATGTGAAGCTAACAAAAAATTGAAAATGAGCCTGCGAGGAGCTTGAGAAAATTGATGTGCAATTGAAGATCCTCTTGGGACCATCTGCCCTCCATGAAAAAGACACTCATTGCACATGAAAGAAATTGAATTATTATTTAGGCTGCACAAAAACCCACCTCAAAGAATATTCTAAATCCTTGTCAAAATCATTAAATTAACCTGAGCTCAACACCCTGGTAGCTATGGAACCTAGCAGACAAGCTTAACTTAGGGCAATGTGTTCAGTGTTTATGCATTACCTAAACAATAATAAAGTCAAAATGCAAAACAATAATAAATCCCAAACCTACTTGGAAAAACAGTGTAAAATGTCAAAATTAAATGACACCTAAATTACAAAACTCCAGTAAGGGCAACTGGAGATAAGAATTTTTAAGTAGCAATATCACCAACAAGCACAAAGCATCAATGAGGGTCAATGGTTGTGATAGACTTGGACCTAGTAGGAATATCAGGCTGACTGTGATGGAGTGCAGATAACAAATAGGGTTTATCTTGGTCAAAGATTTTACCTTCTGATTTTGGGCCTGATTTGTAATGACCAAATATACATTCAAACCTCCGATGGCCCTTACTCAGCTGGTCTGTCACAGAAATTTGACCACGGGGAGACGTAGTCATCTCTGCCATTATCAAACTATTGTCCACCCACATTTAAACCGATGACCAGACCATAATCTTGGTGGGGAGAAACCTCCATTACCTTTGCAATGTAGTTCCTTCTATCCCATGAAATAAATTGGGCAAATAGTATTTTAAGTACCTGTAAACCATTGGAGTACACTTCTAAAACCCTGTTTTGCTTTCACTAATGACCGAGCTGACAAAAATCTCTGGAATGCACTTCTTAGTTTAAAGAAGACATTTATTATTACTTCACCACAACGTTCCTGAGAGGAGATTAGTAGGTTGGAGGCACACGTTTAAAATTAATCACAGCAACGAAAGGAAAATATATCAAAATGATTCCCAACTGCAATGTACACAGCAAATATATGTGATTATGTTTTAGCATAACTGCAAAGTAAAGGATAAAGTCAAAATTAATCACCGCTCTTCATCTTTCTCATGCCAGCAAGTTGATGACCCCTGTTCAACTGCAAGGAAGATTTTTCCACCCTCATGTGGGGTCAGGCATTTGACGTCCAATCCTGACTGAAGTCTCGGAAAATTACCCTCGCTGCTGCCCAGGGGCACCTTTTATAGATTAAATAATCATGGGAAAAAGCCTTTGGAAAGGCCCTTCCCTCTCAGATGTGAATTATTAAAAAATGCTGGCTTGTTTAGGTAAACCTTGACAGGAATGTGTCGATAGCTGGCCTTCGTTTCAAGACACGCCCCTCAAGGTCAGGCTGTTTTCTGCACTAAAGTAAAACACAAAATATGCGCTTCCTTATCATGCTATCGTGTTTGGTAAGAGAAAATACAAAAAACACAAGCTTAGTTTACCATGTGGAAAAATGCAGCTCCTCTGCAATGTCTAACGCCACGATAAAGCCAATAGGCAGCTAAACTAAATACAAAATGTAATCTGCAACTGGTGAACATTGAACAACTAATATGCACAGTGGTGAAACACAAAGTCAATGGTCAAACATACTTATTTTCACTACAAGCCCCCAGAACATCGGGAGAGGCATTTAGAAACCTTGTTAGACAGGCCTCCTGCAGGGTCCGATTCAGGTCCAGTTGCCACTGGTCAGCTGGGTACTTCCTGGAAAAGGCCTCTTGCAGCTGGTTGTCTCCCATTAGCCGCACAGGTCAGCCAACTGACCCTTGGAGTCCACTTATCTGTCCTATTTACAAAAGGAAGCAGATCCAGGCCTTAAGGGCTCCTCTAAAATGGTAGACAACAGGTACATCCCTTTTCTGATCTTCTGGAGGGCCAGAAGGTGCCTGTGGATGTCACATGTATGCTTGTCACTAGCTTGTGAGCCAGAGTGACTCAAGCCCCCCTACAATGGGCAAAGGTTCACAGGCTATGACCTACCCTAATTTTGCAGTAGCTCCTGTTTGCCCTACTGCAAACGGGCCCAAAAAGCTATAATTCAGTGCAAATCTGAGGTATTTGTACAGAGTATTGAGTTTGAAATATCAGAACTCAAAATTAGTGTTCAAATATTGTGGTATAAAATATTTTAATCAAGAATATTGATTTTTTGGGTAAGTAATATTGTTTTTATGAATATGGTGTTTACTATTATTTTCGTAAAATGTATTTTTTTTATTATTTGAATGAATTTTAGTTCTTATATTAATTCTAGTTGTTAGTGTTGGTATGTTCGTTATTCGCTTTCAAAAATATGGTTTGCTATTTTAAGTGATTTATTTTTCATTTTATCATTATAAGTGAGTTATAGTGTCAAAGTGGGTTTCTAGGTTTGTATGGGAACAGGTTGGAAAGTTATTTACATTATAAATATGTTTAATTTTTTTTATTTTTTTTTATTGGTAATCATTTTTGTAAGTGATGATTATTATATTTTAGTTTTGGTGTAGTGGGTTTGTAGGAGATTATAATGAGAAGTTGAACCAAATTAAATGTTTTTTAATTTAATGTCATTTAAAAAACAAATTCTATTTGATTATTGTGTATATCACTTAATTTATTAATTATTGTGTAACTGTAATGTTTATTTCAATATGTACTTTTATTTTTATATGTGTATAAAACAAGTATATTTTACCCCATGTGTGCTGAGGACGGGACTGTTCCGACTTCCGCTGCGGTGGGCGTGGTGAGGATGGAACCAATCCACCCTTGCATCTGCGCACATGCGAAGTGCTAGCGCTTCCCCTGTCGGCTGCCCATTTTAAACCCCCCCTCCCCACAGAGGATGGCAGTCACCGATCTGATGACTTCAGTGTGCACACGGCTATGCAACATCATCAAATGCAGCCAGAGATTACCTGGAAGGTAATCATTAGAAAGGATGCACAACAGGTGAGTTCTTCTCTGGGTTTTTTTTTTCTAAGGTTTACAGAGGCAGGGGGAAACGACTATCCCCAGGCCCCTGTATAGAGTGAATTCCTGCTCCACAATCGCGGGTGGGGCCGCAATCGTGCACCAGGAATCCACACCACTTGACCACCAGAGATTTTCATAATGTATTACTGGGGTGCAACCCCTTAGGCAAGGTTCACTCTGGGGGGAGGGCATGTTGTATCTGTGCCCCTTGAGGGCAGTTCGGACGTTTTCTTAGGCCCATCTTCCCTCAAAGGAAGCAGAAAACCAGTAGACATCAGGGAAAGTTTCTGTGTGTGTGTGAAATGGAGTTCGTCTGACAGTCAGCTTGTACTTGATGTGTGTGGGCTAGCACTTGGCTGGCGGTGTGTGTAGACTGCCACCTGCCTGGCAGTTTGTGTAGACTGGTTCTTGGCTGGCAGTGTGTGTGGACTGGCTCTTGGCTGCTGGTGTGTGTGTGGACTGGCACTTGGCTCGTGGTATGCACGGGCTGGTGGTGTGCATGGGCTGGTGCTTGACTGGCGGTGTGCGTGAAGTGGCGCTTGGCTGGCAGTATGCGTGGACTGACTCTTGGCTGACTGTTCGTGGACTGGTGCTTGGCTGGCTGTGCGTGAACTGCCACTTGGCTGGTGGTGTGCGTGACGTGGCATTTGGCTGGCAGTGTACATAGACTAGAGCTTGGCTGGCGGTGTGCGTAGACTGACATTTACCTGGCAGTGTGTATGAAGTGGAGCTTGGCTCATGGTGTGTGTGAAGCAGCGATTGGCTGGAAGTGTGTGTGGACTGTCGCTTGGCTCGTGGTATGCATGGATTGATGCTTGGCTGGCAGTGTGCGTGAAGTTGCTCTTGGCTGAGGTGAGTGTGAACTGGCGTTTGGCTGATGATGTGGGTGGCTGGCATTTGAGCGATGATGGGCAGACTTCATAGTGTTTTAAAATGTTAACTGTTGTTTAACTGTGTATGAAATTATGCTTGGATTTATGCACAATGTGTATTGTGTTGTCTTGTGTGTAATTTTCTTTTGTTTTGCCTTTCTAGTGGGATACCATTGGTGCTTGCTGTGTCTGTATGAGACTGACCCTGCATCTGAGGCAGACGAGGAAGTGCAAGATTCTGGCAGTAAATTTTCTGTCTGAGAGGAATCATCTGATGACGAAGCCACTCTCAGTGTGGAGGAAGTGCCTGTTTTAGAGGAGGACACTGATGTGCTGATGGTGCAGCAAAAGGCATCTGGATTGTAGCCTGGGGCTTTAAGGATTCCCATTGGAAGTGCTGAACTCTGAGTTGCCCCAAACATGGTGCAGCCGGTTTTGCCTGCCTTTACTGGTGGCATAGGGTGTAGATCGAATCCTGAAAACTTTTTGACTATAAATTTCTTTCACTTGTTTATGAATGATGCATTTTTGGCTGAGATTGTTAACCAGACTAATTTATATGCAGAACAGTATTTGAGGGACAACGGTGCCAGATTTAAGCCCCTCTCCAGAGCTAGCCAGTGCACTCCCACAAATCTGGATGAGTTGAAGAAGTTCTTGGGTTTAACTTTTTGATAGACTTGATAAGGAAGCCATCGCCATCTTCATATTGGTCTACTAGTCTGTTGATGGCAACAGCTATGTTTCCTGCAACCATGAGTCTTAATCAGTATTTGTTTCTGCTGCAGATGCTGCATTTTGTTGATAATGCATCAGCATTGCCAAAAGATCACTGTGATTGTGACCATCTTTTTAAGATTTGGCCTGTCCTTGATCAATTTGTAGATCGATTTTCAGAGATCTGTGTTGCAGGGAAAGAAATAGTTGTGGATGAGTCTTTAGTCCTGTTCAAGGGCTGTTTGGTTTTTAGGCAATACATTTCTAGCAGAGGGCACTTTATGGAATTAATATGTATATGCTGTCTGAGAATAGTACTGGATATGTCTATAATTTCAGGATGTACACTGGTAGGGTTTCCAGTATGGACCCTCCTGGTAGTCCATCCACTTTCAGAGTTAGTGAGAATTGTGTGTGGAAACTTGGTAGATGACTTTTTAACAGAGGTCACCATATATACATAGATAACCTTTAAACTGGTGTGCAGTTGTTCAAGGAATAGGTAAAAGTGGACACTGTTGCTTGTGCCACAATCTCCTCTAACCGTAAAGGTTACCAAAAAGAGCTTGTTTGTAAAAAAAAAAAAATAATTGTAAGGGGACAGTGAAGTGCCTTGCGTAGTGATGACCTTCTAGCTGTGACATTTGCAGACAGGAGAGATGTCCACATGCTGACTACCATCCATGATGAAAGTACTTCACCAGTGACTGTTTGGGGTGATGTTGCTGAAGTGTGCAAACCTGTGTGCATTTTAGACTACAATAAGCACATGGGTCGTGTAGATAGAGTAGATCAGACGTTAGAACGTTACACTGCTGTTCTTAAGGCTTACATTTGGTATAACAAGGTGGCTATCCATTTATTCCATTTAACAACCCTTAATGCTTTTGTTGTATTCAAGGATTGTTCTCCAGAGTCAAAGATGACACTTGTTCAGTTTCAGCAGTCTGTGATAGGCAGTCTTGTTGCAGTGGGACGGGGAAAAGTTCCTGGAGTTATAGTAGTGGAGGATGTGGCTAGATTGAAAGATCACCACTTTCCTGATCACATTACCCACCACGCCCAAAAAAGACTTTCCTAGTAGAAGATGTAGAGTCTGTATCTGAAGAGGTGTGAAGAAGGAGAGTCAAATGTAACTACCCTGATTGTCCTTCTAGTCCTGGGCTGTGTGTGCCCACGTGTTTTAAATTGTACCAAACGAAACAGAGTAAACGGGAACAACTGTGAGCGTACATGTAAACTGACTGGTCTGTATCATTTTATAATTTTTGGTCAGATTTCACGGTTGGCATTAGTGTGATGTATTTAGTCAGAGCTGTTGTGTTTGTAGTTCAAGTTTTGTATCTACTTCCAATTTGTTTATTTATTTTTGTTAAAAAAAAAAATGTGATGCCGGTGTGCATGAACTGGCACTTGTCTGGCAGTATGCGTGAACTGGCACTTGGCTGGCGGTGTGTGTGAACTGACAATTGGCTGGTGGTGTGTGAGCAGTGAGTTGCTGCTGGTCACTGCACACACTTTTAGGCAAATGCCAGTCCACACACACTCCGTCAGCCACCAGCCAGTGTGATTGCTGTGTCACGCATGTGGGCGTATGAAAGTGAAGGGACCTTGGCATAGTTTGTTGATGTGAGTGTTGTAATGTGCTGGGCCCGCGGCTCATGGTGTGAATGGTCTTGTGTGTGTCAAGTATGAAAGGTGTGTGAATGGCCTGTAAAACGGTTGGTGTCTTGTTGCAGCTTTACAGCTCAGAAGCTGTGAGTCATTGGTTCAGTTTTTTTGACCTTTCAATTATTAACAGTATATTTCATTTTTGTGAAATCTCTTGTTAATAAAATATACATTTTGAACCTTTCACTCACCCGCTAAGTGCCAGGAAATTTGCGCCAGTGTGGTGATCCCACACAGAAATATGAGGAAAATGAGACTTCTTTCTCAATATTTGAGGTTTGCAGGCGATTCTGGGTAAGAAAACGTTGGGAGATCCATACAAGTCGCTCCTCCCTGGACTCCCCTGGGTGTCTAATTATCAGAAATGTTTGGGTTTGATAGGTTTCTGTAGATGGCTGCCAGGACCAGAAACGCCGGTGCCCCCCTTGCAAAAACAGGTTGTTTTGTGATAGATAATTTTTAATGTGTCCACAATACTTTTTGGGCCCTTACCTGTTGCACTTGGACCACCCACACAAGTGAGGTAGCATTTTTATCAGGAAACCTGAGGGAATGCCAGGTGGTAGAAAAGGTGTGGCTCCCCTCAGATTCCAGAAGTTTCCATCACACTAATGTGAGGAAAATGTGTTTTTTAGACACATTTTGAGGTTTGCAAGGGATTCTGGATACCAGAACCTGGTGAGAGCCACACGTCACCCCATCCTCGATTCCAGTATTTGTCTAGTTTTCAAAAATTTACAGGTTTGCTAGGTTTCCCTAGGTGCTGGTTGAGCTACAGCCCAAAATGTACAGCCAGGCACATTGTAAAAAAGGGTCAGTTTTCAGTGGAAAAATATGATGTGTCCTTATTGCGTTTTGGGCTGTTTCCTGTTGCGGGCGCTAGGCCTACCCATACGAATGAGGTACTATTTCTATTGGGAGACTTGGGGAATGCTAGGTGAAAGGAAGTTTGTGGCTCTCCTCAGATTCAAGATCTTTCCATCACAGAAATGTGAGTAACATGTGTTTTTAGACAAACTGAGAGGTTTGCAAGGGATTCTTTGTAACAGAACATGGTGAGAGCCACATAAGTCACTCCATCCTGGATTCCCAGAGGAGTCCAGTTGTCAAAAATGTACAGGTGTGCTAGGTTTTTCTAAGTGCGAGCTGAGTTTCGGCTTAAAATCCACAGCTAGGTCAGTTTTCAGTGGAAAAATGTGATGTCAATGTTGTGTTTTCGGCCATATCCTGTTGCAAGCACTAGGCGTACCCCCACAATTGAGGTTTCATTTTTATTGGGAGACTTGGGGGGGATGCTGAGTGGAAGGAAGTTTCTGGCTCCCCTCAGATTCCAGAAATTTCCATCAAAGAAATGTGAGGAAAATGTGTTTTTTAGGCAGATTTCAAGGTTTCAAGGGATTCTGGGTAACAGATCCTGACGAGAGCAACACAAGTCACTCTGTCCTGGGTTCCCCGTGGTATCTATTTAAAAAAAATGTACAAGTGTGCTAGGTTTCCCTACGTGCCGGGTGAGCTAGGGCCAAAATCCACAGCTAGGCACATTGTAAACAAAAAAAACAAAAAAAGAGTCAGTTTTCAGTGGAAAAATGTGTTGTGTCCATGTTGCGTTTTGGGCCGATTCCTGTTGCAGACACTTGGACTATCTTCACAATTGAGGTACCATTTTTATTGGGACTTGGTGCAATGATATGTTGAAAGAAGTTTGTGGCTCTCCTCAGATTCCAGAACTTTCCATCACAGAACTTTGAGGAAAATGTGTACTTTAGACACATTTTGAGGCTTGCAGGGGATTCTGAGTAACAGAACCTGGTGCGAGCCACACAAGTCACCCCATCCTGGATTCCCCTCGGGGTCTAATTTTTAAAAATGTACAGGTTTGCTAGGTTTCCCTAGGTGCCAGCTGAGCTAGGGCCCAAAATCCACAGCTAGACACATTGCAAAAAAGTGACAGTTTTCATTGGAAAAATGTGATGTGTCCATGTTGCATTTTGGGCTTTTCCTGCCGAGGGCACTAGACCTACCCACACAAGTGAGGTACCTTTTTTATCTGGAGACTAGGGGCAATGCTGGGTGGAAGCAAGTTTGTTGCATCCATGCAGCCACTCACACACCCACTCACAGACCCACAAAGCCACTTGCAGGCCCACCTACTCACAGACCCACACAGTCACTCTTTGATTATTTTTTAAAAAGTTTTTATTTTATGTTGGTAATCAGCAAATATGCAATTCATTATAATATAGTTAGCAAATCGATACTTGTCGTTCACACTAGATAAATATGAACACACATTGTTGCCCAATCTTACCAGTCTTTGTAACAAAGATATTATACATCTTGACGAAAGTTTAAGATTCCATTTTGTTGTCCCAGATTTTCTAATTTTTTTGAATTGTCCAATCCTTAGTGCAAAGAGCTCTTCACAGTGCTTAACCCGGTGTATTTTTACCACCTATGATTCAAATGTAGGAGATGTTTTCGCTACCAGGGAGCCTACAAAAAGATACTGTTGGTGTCTTTGCATTATCTGTTAATTGTTTGAAATGCCTAACATCGCTCCCTTCACCTCTGGCTCAATTTGAACTTCCAGCTTAGCACTATTTGAGCAAAAAACCCTAACCAAGAATCTGAATGGTATGGGACTGAGAAAACCCATATGAAGCCAATCATCTCTCAAATGTCTGCATCGAAAGCATACTGCAGAGGTATTAGGAGTCATTTTCTACGGGCGAAGCGGAATACAATAGAGTGTCCATTTAGACTAGAAACCCATTCTTTTAAAGTTCGCTCCTAGGATAGCCTCATGGGCCATAAGATTCCAGCGACCCCAGGAAGCAAGGTTTAGCTCACCACCCATGATGTTAGAGATTGAAGCCAATGCTGCAGGACGACCGACTCTTGTAGATAGAAATACCATACATAATACCAGTAACCCACTCCTGTAAGTTTACCCACAAATTGAGCTTTACTAAGGTTCTCCATGGCAGCACTGACTGCCCTTAAATTGGCACTACTATAGATAGTGGTTTGTGTAAAGGAAAGGGTAAGTTCGGGAATATATCGATGTTGCCTGTCGCTACTGGTTCGCCAGATTTCATATGCCCAGCTAATAACAAATTACTGAGCCTATAAAAGCCATGCCTTGTTAACGCTGAAATTTTACTAATGAATATTCATGTATTCTGAATGTTAAAAATGTGTACTTATTAACAACTTATTAATGTAAAATGTAGAGCTCATGTTTGGATTAAATGAGTAGGACCTGTAATAACCTGGGCCAAATTAATGGAGGCGAGAGCTACAACCAGACACATAGCTGGAGGGTCCTCTGCCTTGTCCAAATGGCAGGTGAGTGGAATTCCTATAGCCCTACTCCCAGGACATATTGTTTGGGGTCAGGGACAACAGGTTTTCAAGTTTACTTTGTCCTTGGGACAAGTAGATCCAACCCTCTGCAGCACAACCCCTTTAGTCACCAGCTTACAGTACCAGCTTATCGATCAGGGAAGGTCATTGTCTGCAGTTGAGGTAATATCTGTGCCCATGTGTTACTGCTGTTCAAACTTGTATTTATGGTTCATTAATGGAAATCCTTATTATTAGGGTGAGCGCTATAAGGAGGTGTTGTGGGCTCGGACTGCACTGCTGAAGGTGGCCCCAGTGTAGGGATGTGTACACGCACTTGTGGGGTTTGACAGTGTGAGGCTCAGTATGATTCTCCCGGAATGCTATCTGATTGGATGGAAGTATTTGCGGGGGTTTGGGGGCAGGATTGATGAGTCTTCAATTTCAAATTAAACGTTTGAAAAAATACAACTTGGGGGTGAAAATATGTTTTGCTAAACTATTGAAAGTTTTGGGTGGCCTTTCCTAGAAGCATCATCTACTGGGATGTGTCAGTGCGTGCTGTTGTTCCCAAGACTATTCTTAGTGGTAAGTCGGTGCGGCTAGTTTTGGGAAGATTGTGGAGGGCCTGAGGGTCAGCAATCAGTGATAAGGCCATTATGTCTGAAATTGGTGGTCGGCCTTTTGCTTTTGTCAATGCATGTCTTGTTTCGACATTGTTTTTGTAAAACTTTAATGTTGTGGGAGCTGACAGGCCCTCACCATTATGAAAAGGATTTGGGGAAAAAGCAAGTTAGGTTTGCACAGACTCCAAAGTGCATTCCAACCCTGGAACTATTGCTTACTGCTCCTCCAGTCCCAGGAAGTAGATCTGTGAAAAGGTGGCAAAATGCGGGACTAACTAGAATTCAACCCCTGCTATAGTATGAGCCCTGGCATAGTTAGAGAGATTACAGAGCTCTTATATAAAGAGATTGCTGACATAAATTATTGCTAAATTACATGGCATCAAAGGAACAAGTGTTTTTTTTTTTTTTTTTAATGGAAGTGGATTTTTTTTTTTTTTACAGGACAAGTAGACTTATGTAGCAACCTGTCCCATAGACAAATACATATTGTATTAAATTCCATACCCCTGAAATGGATGTTGAAATCATCCAGCATGGTTAAGTTGGCATAAGAAGTACATTTCAGGGCCAATGCTTAATCAAGGGATGATAAAAAAAATCACCTGCATAACCTGGAGGATGATAGACCAATGCCACAGAAAAGAAACATTGTCTGCCAATGGAGTTGCTAAAGCTCAAAGCTTCTGCTCCTATCAACCCATTTAGTTTGAAAGCTTGCACTTATAAGTCCTTTATAAACAATAGCAATCACACCCCCTCTTTTTCCCACTCTGTCTAGACGAACATAGACGTACATCTCATGAAAGGTGAAATGCAAATCAGGATAAATGTCCTCATTTCAGCTAGTTTATTGTCAAAAAAGCACATCCAGACTATCATCATAAATGTTCAGAGCGTGTTTATGCATAGAACACACATAATGCAATGGCACCTTCAATTCCCTTGGACGACTCCTAGAGCCTGCCCTCCTGTTGACCCGCTGGTTCAGGCAGTAAAGGCTGTACCTGCATTTGCCACATGAAGTAGGATCCACACATTCTAACAAAAAAGGACAACACTCCTCTGTCTGCCCTCTCATACCTTTTTAATCTTGCCGCCGTATAGGTCCTACTTGAGAATCCCTTGCTCACCATCTGCCACAACGGCTGGCGCTAGCTGCGGTCGAATGCGGGCTGGTGCAGACGGGCTTGCCTTCGGCACGCCAGTGGCACACCCGCTGTACACGTCCGCATTGCAGCCATGTTTATATATAGGAGAGATATTTCTCCTGATTATTTTTGAAGCACTAGAATGCATCAGCCACAAAATCGCATTGCTTTGTGTCCCAACTAAGCATGTCTCCCAGAAAACACAGTCTGTAGAATCAAATCCCTTCTTTTGCTGATATGTTTTCTGGTTCTTGGCACATTTTGTTTCAGGGTGACTTTTTTGTATGGTAGATGAGTTTTAAGGATTGATTTTTGAATTATTGAGAATTCATAAAAGCTGTAAATCTGCACTAATGCATGAACGTATTCCATTGTTGCATGTTGGTCTTTCTTTAAGAATTTGGCCCCTAATTAGGTCTGGTGTTAACCAAGACCTCTTGTTTTTATTAAAATTCCGCCTCTATCCATCTGTTGTGTGGCTTCACTGTCCTACTTGCAGAACCTTCTCCTACTCATCACCTGGATACACTCACACATGACAAGTTCCACGCTCTGCAGATCCATGTTACATTATATTATAATGATTGCAATCTGGTCTTTCACAAGGAGCATATCAGCGTACACAGTAGTTTAGTTCAGTGCCAGGAAGTACTGTGGCAATATGTGCATTTTGTGACCGAAAAATGTTTCCTTCTGCTAATATTTGTAAATTGGCCCGGGGCCCAGCAGCTCCCACAACAGTTATGTTTTTTTTTTATACAAAAGACATGTAAGGACACATTGACAGGATGAAAAGGCCTGACCGCCAGTGTTGGACCTGTTGGCTTTGCTGGTGCTTGTTTACGTTCATGTTTCCCCTGGTCTTGTTGAAGGTGGTTGGGCTGACTTTCCATTGTGAATGTTTTTTGGCAATACTGGCATGCATGGACACGTTTTACTAGGTGACGCTTCAATGAAATGGTACTTAGGATTTCAGAGTGGTTTAGCAAAGCTATTTTGGGAGCATTGTTCGTGGCCTCATGTTTTAGACTTTGCGGACGTGGGTACACGTTTTTTCTACTGTGGCTACTGTTAGTAGCGCAGACCGAGCTTGCAGCATTTATTTAGAATGCTCATGTAAAACGATGCTGGATACAGATGTACATGAGGGGGGCAGAGTCAAACAGTAGTACAGACATGGTGCGGACTTCGGGTTTGGAGCCTCCGGAGTTTCTGCCACTTGAATCTGTGGTGGTTTGAGATTGAGGATGCGGAGCATGGGAATTCAGATTGGTGGGTTTGAGGGGCTAGGGGTTAGGAGAGGTCTGTGTGCCTTTTCACTGACGTGGCCTGATTCCCGCCTTAGCGCTGCTATTGTCGTCGTTCTGGCCCGCCATTACACCGACCTGCCCGGCTTTGATCAGTCCTACTAGGTCATGCTCCTACCCGTGCTTCCACAGCTGCAGCCCCACTTTCTCACTACTGCAAGCCCGCTGCATGACCGCCACCCGCTGGTGATCTAGCATTGGCGTTCCAAGGAGCCAGAGGAGCGGGGAAAGGCAGCAGAGAGAAAGCCAGTCTGCTTCCCGATTCATTGAGGCATCTAGTTGTCACGGAAGCGGCATGTAGTCATCACAGAAGTGGCCCAGCCAGGTCTGGGTGCAGCATGTGACCTGGTCAGCCTCCCGCCTTCGTGGCCTACTGACATTGGCTGTTGTTTATTGATATTTATATATCTCTTATAAAGTGGCACGCTACTTTTATTTTATTTTTTAAAAGCACTTTGAAAGTATTTTGAAAACAACTTGAAAGTGCACAAGAGCTCTGTGGGGTGTGCCAATAAGGGTCCAGGTTCATAAGGTTATAAGGCTGTGCAGAGTATTGTGTAACCTGTGTCAACTCATGATCTGTGAGACTTACGATCAATGAGGAGGTGTGAGGTGGTGCAAAGGAGACACACAGGACTCTATCTGATGGTGCATCCTTTGGTGCATTGTCATCTCATCACAGCACACACGAGGAAAGGAACAAGGGGCGACTGTAAAGAGGGTGAGGCGTTGCCTCTGGCGTGCTTGTACTTCTGTGTCGCCTGAGCCACACCACACACAAAGGAACAAGGGGTTACCGCAGGAATGGTGAGTCTGCGCCGCCAGTGTGCTTGTTGCCCCCCTGAGCCCGAGCCTTTAGCCTCAGAGCAAGGTGCAGCATAATCAGAAGGGCAACCAGTGGGTGAAGTGGCGCTAAGAGGGCCCGGTGAGCCAGAATTTAGCATCCAGCAACTGGGATCTGCTAGGATCTGCCACCTGTAGTGGCACAAGAGGTTGAGGCGGCGTCTCTAATAGGCTCGTGCCCCTGTTCCTCCTGAGTCCTTGTACCACCTGAGTAATGTGGTGCAACCAGCATTACCGGCGAGGGAGCTCAGTGAGGCGAGGCGGTACAAAGTAATATTCTCTGAACCAGTAAACAGGTCTGATTGCTTCCCCAGCGTTTCCGTGCCTCTCCACCACTTGTGTTAACAGGACTACAGGACTGTAGGACTGCTGGTGTGAGGAAGGAAAAGTAGTCCAGCATTAGTGTCAACTGATAAAATCCTAAATATCACCTAAGCACCCGAGAATAAGATCAGGCAGACCAAGAGGCAAAACTCCATCTTCCAACAAGAGAAAAGGAGAGACAGTTTAAAGTGAAGCAGCATCAAAAATGACAAACCGTGTAACCAGGGAAAATAGTACAATAACTAGGTGCTCATCTCCAGACTATTGCAAAATGTATGTACATATGTGTGTATGTATGTACACATGTGTGTATTCATGTGTGTTTGTGTGTGTGTATATATATATATATATATATATATATATATATATATATGTGTGTGTTAGTTCATAGGTCATTGCATAACTCCTAGATAAGTTATACTAGATACTTATGAATCCCTGCTCTCATATCACACTTATCTACCCATCACCATATGTCATGTCTCTATCAATGTATCCTCCATTCCCACTCTGACTCATCCCAAATCCATTCTACTTTTATCTCCTAAATTACTCTGCCTAAGCTCTTCCCTCTGCTTCCTTATCTAACTCACCAAACCTCACTTTACTACCATGATCTCCCAAACAAACCTAGTAAATTCTCCCTCATTTATCTCACCCTGCTACTATGATCTCCCTAACCCCTTCCGCAGACTCTTCCCTCTTTCATCCTCCTTTACTCATTCCAAGCCTAAATCCTGTTACCATATGCTCCCACTTAACACTTCTAGATTCTTTCCTCCTCCACGCCTCCATTACTCCAGTCAATCTAACTAACAATCTCTCATTTCCATGGCTCAAATTAACTCATAATAATAATACTAACATTTTACTCATATTTCCCTATACTAATCCATCACTAATTCTTGTTGGGTTCCGGAGTGGCGTGCTACTCGCCAAAAAGCGCTTCGACGCCTCGTCAGGGGTAGTAAGCGCTATATAAATACTAGTACAATACAATACAATACAAATAATGTAGTAGTATGTCTTATTAATAGTTATGTATTATGTATTTGTTAATAATAGGCCTTAATTTAGCGAGGTCTTGGGCCTAGTTGCGCAGCCTCATGCCAAGTTACTTTGTTTAGACGAATTATAAAATGGCTGCTCAGAGAATTAAATTGTAGTTTTCCATTGCACTAACCAAATGTTAGTAGCTAGGATCTTTTCCCATGAGAACTGCTTGCTAGAATATGTTGTACTAGCTAAAGATACTTTGTATAACTTAGTGTGTGTAAAGGCAACGTTCCCAGAAGCGGATAATGGATGCATTGACTGGAGTATAATCTGATACAAATTTGTTACCTGACGAGCACAACGATGGGAACGGGAGATGAGGAGCCAATCATCGACATGTGAACAACGGTTTAATAAATTCTTAAATTTGAGGTTCTACTCTCATTGGACAAAACATAAACATACGATTCTTTGACCAATAGCAACGTGGGAAGTAGTTTTAGTGAATCTAACTTAGCCAGACTGCACGGAGAGGAGATACACTACTTTCTTCTAAACTGTCTTGGGAGGAAAGACATTATTCTTTCTGAACCACATGAAGAGACTTTGCTTTCTTGAACTTTAATGCTTTAACTTTTTTTTTTCAATGCTTTGCTGACCGAACAGAGGTCCAAATGACGAAGACAGTCACAGTTTGCTGAACCATACTGAGGCAAGGTATAAGACGATGTTTCTGATTGCTATGTCTATTTGCTTTTGTCCTTGGGTGTCAACAACTGCTAATTTTGATTGCGCCGTAGCTCGATGTTTTTCCAAATTTGTGTTGAATAAATTGTTTTGCATAAATCCCAAACATGTCATATTAATCAGAAGGTTAGTTAGGATACTCACTGATTGATACTTGCTACATGTAACAACAGTTGATGTCTTTTATTTGCTGAATTCTAAATGTATGCCATTTCTGTTCTGCAGTTATTCTTGCTATTGATTTTTACTGTAACTTTAGAATGTTTAGTGGTCCAAGCTTCTATTAAATTGAGACACTTTAGAAGATTCTGTCAACCAATATTGTTCCTGTAGGATTATCATATGATTTTGAGACTAAGTTACGTGATATTAGCATTGTTAATATAGGGAAATAAACATTCTAACTTTACCTAAAGGTGTTGTTATTCATGGCCAAGGGGTCATGGTGAGTGGGAATTGACTCCCAAGATTATTGATGTTTTTGTTTGGTATTGCCATTGATTTGTGTTGGTACCGAGTCTTATGGTGGAAACTACTCTGAGCACAGTCAAAAGGTTCATCGAACCTCTAACGCGTCCCCGTATAAACTAATGATAGATAGCCAAATAAGGCCAGACGCGCTAACAGCCTTTACCACTTTCTAATAACACTCAATCCTGGAGGTATGCTTAGAAGTGTACACTCATGCAGCAAAAGTAAGGGGTGAAACAAGGGGAGCTGATATTCCTCAATAAGGTGCGTAAATTTCAAAATATAGGGAAGTTTAAAGTTTTTGGGTAATTTCAAGATTTTCAAAAAAGCAGGAAGCTGGACACCAACTTCATGCAACATACATTGAACGTAAAAGCAGCTTGATGAGTTACCCTCCGATGTAGTGAGATTGAGCCAATCGAGGAAGGCTGCTTGACAGTACTTTCTCATACACTCCCTTCTTCCGTATATAGCTGGATTGTACTCAGCTTAGTACGGGCTTTCCTCGCCTGCCACAGAAAATGGGGCATGGCTTGTTTATTCTAAAAAAAAAAAGATTTGACTGGAACGTTTGAAAACCTAAAGGTAAACAATGGAAGAATCGACATTTTGATGAGTGCAACACAACCAATTATGGTTACCGGTAAATCATGCCAGTTATTTAATATTGATCACACGTTATTCAGTCTAGGAATATATGTTAGATTAAACAAACCTGAAATTGAATGTGAAACAAATATATCCAAGTACTTTATAGGATGGTGGTCGAGAAATGCAGTTGCATGTCTCCGGCTAGAACTGAGGGTGTACAATTCTATAGGGGAACTTCCGATTTGGCCCAATTTATCTCACAGCCCCAGTGTCGGGAATGATTTGTATTTTATCGAATGTGTTGTTAATATTTTGAGCCTCGCTTTCCAAATAAAGAACTAAAATGTCAGCAAAGAGTTTTAGTTGAGGGCGCCTGGGAGCAGAGGCCTCACCTGGGGATCTTGCCTAAACGCAGTAGCCAAAGGTTAGAGAAAGAGGGCTAATAGCATGGGCAACATTAAACAGCCTTGCCTTGTGCCTCTGGTTAAAAAGATATGACCTACTGCTGGGGCATTAATTATGATTTTGGCTTCGACCTTAGCATATAGGTTTTTCAGAAAAAATTAATGTTGCTGGAAACCCAAAGCAACGTAAAATGGCCCACAATACCTCCCACTGCACACCATTAAAGGCCTTCTCGGCCTCAAGCATAGTTATTGCAGTTGCGACCTTGCTGCTGGAATAATAAACAATCACCTGCACAAGCAAGTGTGTTTTAACGTCATAGATCTCCCAGGCAAAAAGGCATTTTGATTGGCATGTACTATCGAAAGCACTGTGGGAGCTAATCTTACGTCATAATTTTGGTGAACAATTTATAATCACTGTTTAATAGACTTAGGCGGTCATTCTGACCGCGGCGGTCGGCGGTCGCCGCCCGCCAAGCGGTTCCCGCCGAAAGACGGCAGCGGCCATTCCGGCTTTCCCGCTGGCCCGGTGGGCGACCGCCAGAAGACCGCCGGCCGGCCCAGCGGGACAGCCCCTTCAACAATGAAGCCGGCTCGGAATGGAGCCAGTGGAGTTGAAGGGGTGCGATGGGTGCAGTGGCACCCGTCGCGATTTTCACTGTCTGCACAGCAGACAGTGAAAATCTTTGTGGGGCCCTGTTAGGGGGCCCCTGCACTGCCCATGCCAGTGGCATGGGCAGTGCGGGGGCCCCCAGGGGCCCCACGGCACCCATTCCCGCCATCCTGGTTCTGGCGGTGGACACCGCCAGAAACAGGCTGGCGGGAAGGGGGTCGGAATCCCCATGGCGGTGCTGCAAGCAGCGCCGCCATGGCGGGTTCCCTGGGCCAGCGGGAAACCGGCGGGAAACCGCCGGCTCCCCTTTTCCGACTGCGGCTTTACCGCCGCGGTCAAAATCGCCCAGGAAGCACCGCCAGCCTGTTGGCGGTGCTTCCGGCGCACTCCGCCATGGCGGTCATGGACCGCCAAGGTCAGAATGACCCCCTTAGTGTTGGATTTGCGTAGAAAATGTACTATTGTGGAGAAAAATAATGCACGCATTTGAAGGTGTGCCCACCAGAGTGGTCGTCAGTGTTCACAAAGTGTATTTATTAATGTGAAATGTTGAGCTTATGTTTGATTAATGTAGTAATATGGAATTTAATATTAATTGTAGGCCTTAACTTAGCAAGGCCTAGTTGCAAGGCCTCATGTCAAGCTGCATTTCTTAGGCGTTTTATAAAATGGTTGCTTAGAGAATTAAATTGTGATTTTCCACCATATTGACCATGTGCTCGTAGCTGAAGTTAGTTCTCATGAGAAACTGCTTTCTAGAAGATGCTGTGCTTGCTAGTGAAACAATGTTTAATGTAGTATGTATAGACTGACCTTCCCAGGAGGAGACAATGGATGCACTGACTGGAGTATAAACTGCAACAATATTGATACCTGACGCGCCAAATAACGGGTGCAGGAGAAAAGGAGCCAATCATCGACATGTGAACCATGTAGTATTAAAACATTACATTAGGGGTTTTATTTCCATTGGACTAAATGTAAACATGCGATTCCTTGACGAATGAGGATGTGGGAAGTAGTTTTAAGAAAATTTAACTTAGCCGGACTGCACCGAGAGGAGAGAAGCCATTCTTCCCATTCTTCTTGAGAGTTTAAATCATTATTTTCTTGACCGTCCTGAAAAGAGGCGTGCTTAACTTTACTGCTTAAAGAGACTTCGCTTTTTCTGAACTTTGATGCTGGATCCTGATGTCTTGCTGACCGAACTGATGTCCTATTGACGAAGACTGTCACAACTTGCTGATTCATATCGAAAACAGATATACTGAGAATGTTAATGATTGTTATGCCTATTTGCTTTTGTTTCTAGGTACCAACCGCTACTTTTGATAGAGCCATAGTTAGATGTATTTCCAAATTTGTGTTGACTAAGTTGTTTTGCATGAAGTCCAAACATGCCATTCTAATCTGATGTTGGAGTTCTCACTGATGTTCGCTACATGTAATAAAAGTTGATGTATTTTCTTTGCTGAATCTAAATGTATGCCATTTCATTTGTGCAGTTATTTGTGTTATTAATTTGTACTGTAACCTTAGAATGTGTAGTGGCCCAAGCTTTGATTAGATTGCGCTTCTTTCGTTGCTTTGGTCAGCCAGTATTGTTTCTGTATGTTTATCACTTGATTTTGAGACTAAGGTGGTAATTTTACACCTGGCGGTAAAGCCCGCACCGCCGGTGGTCGCGGTAACTACCGCCAACAGGCTGGCGGTCCAGACCGCCACATAATGATGCACGTGAGAAACAGCCAGCGGCCCATCCACTCACAGCCATTTTGGGAGCACCGCCGACAACGGCGGAGGCCATCTTCAGGCCAGCGGAAAGGCCCTACACGGCCACCATGTTATGAACCACCACTCTGCCATCAGTTCAGGGGCGGGAACTACCGCCATGCAAAGCCTGGCGGAAATGACCCCTATAAAGGGAAACACTCACCAGAGGCCCACAGAGCACACTGACACCGACATGGAGCAAGAGTTGGAAATAATGCCAGTGCTTCTCCTTGCCATATTTCTCCAGGACTGTGACCGCCGACGAAGATGACGACGGTAAGTACCGCAGCCTAGCACACATGGGAGGGAGGGGCACAATTACACACACCGCAACACAATCCCACCTTCTCCCACTGCCCCAAGCCATACATACCCTACCAAAATGTACTTACCAGACACATGCAAACATATAACAGAACCAGTGCACACACGTGTACACCACTCCCCCGCAGTGAAGTGCTGCACAACGGGACAATATTGCACCAACAGGTCTGCTTGGCACTAACATTTATTGTATAGAAACAAAGAGATCTGTCCAAACAAGGCCAGAGGCCAGTCCAAATTCAAGCCTCGGAAGGGCAAATATAGGCCACACTTGACTCCTACGGTGGAAAAATCCTCCACTGAGAAAGGGGCATCAATGGGGCAGCCAGGCACCTCAGGGATCAGGGGCAGGGGACTCCGGTTTGGAAGGGGGGATCTTGGGCGTAGGTTCTGGAGGTGAAGAGGGTTTGGGCTTGCCCTTGGAAGGAGGAGGAGTGGCCTTGGACTGTGGGATGGCAGATGGACCAGGGGCAACACAGAGCTTCTTCCTCCCTGGGGAAGGGGCACGGGAATGGGAAGGGTGGACTGGGGAGGACTTTAAAGAGGCAGGAGTAGACTTGGTGAGGCCAAGGGAACGTTTAAGGAGAAGACGGGGTGGGCCAGTGGGTTCAGACAGGTCAACACTGGAGAGGAAAAGCTTTCTAGGTACGGAAGGAGGGGTTTGGAGACAGGTTTGATAGTGGAGGTAGAGGGAGTGGTGGTACAAGGTGTAGGTGTGCTGGATGTGGTGCAGTTGCCTGTTTAGTATGCTTATGTGTGGTGGATGTATGTGGTGTGGTTGAGTGTGAGCGTTTGTGTGTGTTTTGGAAGGAGGGTGGGTGGACACAGTGGGGGAGGTGGATGTTGGTGTGTCTGCTTTTATATGTTGGGTGTGTGCCTGCATGTGGTGGGACGTGTGGTGCTTGTGTTTCTCTGTGTGCTTCATGTGTGTTGATTTGGGTCCATGGCTGTCTGGATGTGTGCTTGGGTTGGGTGAAGGGAGTGGGGTGCTGGAAGGAATAGAGGTGGTGGGAGGGGGGACAGAAAGACCAGGGACATCAGCTGATGTCAAAGAGGAGGCAAGAGCCTGAAAAGATCTCTGTAGGCCAGACATGGCACCGTTAATGCCTTCCAGGAAAGCATTGCATTGCTGCATCTGGGATGCCAGCCCCTGGATCGCATTGATGATGGTTGTCTGCCCTACAGAGATGGTTCTCAGGAGGTCAATAGCCTCCTCAGTGGGAGCAGCAGGGCTGACTGGGGCAGGAGAAGGTGTCTGGGGCAAAGGAGACACCCAACCTCCTGGGTGAGCGGGCACGGGCTACTCGGTGGGGAGCTACTGGGAGGGCAGTGATGGTATTGGGGGTGGCAGAAGATGGCAAAGAATGGGTGGGCCCAGTAGGGACAGCCACCACCAAGGAGCTGCCATCGGAGGAGGTGTCGGAGTCACTACCTTCAGTTGTCTCCCCCGTGGTACTCCCCTCACCCCTCCAACCCACTGGTCCCCTTGGTGTTGGTGGATTCTACCTCCTGGGTCCCGTGGACTGTAGCATCCCCACTCACCCGTGCCTCAGCTCCCTCGCCAGATGATGCTAAAACACAAGGACACAAGAGCATGGGGGGACAAAAGAACAAAGAAGTATGTCAATTCCAGGAAAAATATTCATGTTGGAGCACATACACTCCCACCATCTCAGGCACCAACCCTCAGCAGACACAATATGATATGAATGTGCCCCTGACTGGTAGGCATGATCCCACAGTACACTACATTACCATCCTGGCCCTCTATTCTGCTAGGATTTGCAATGGGAAACAATGAGAGATGATGTCAAGACAACAATTCTGCAAATCCATGAGGCCACATTAAACCAATAGCCCAAAGAGGGGGGCAGGACTGCAGGGACACACCTGTCTATGGGCCTGGCACTACAATGCATGCCTCTCACAGCAACTAACTACACTCATCATAGTAACATCACAACAGTGTTGGTACTCACCCCCTTGTGGCTGTTATGCTGCCTTCAAGTGCCCATCCAAATCTGGATAGGCCACCGCCACTATGCGGGCCATTAGGGGGTTAGGGTCCAATGGACACCTCTCCCACGTTGGGAGGCTGTCCTCAGATGGGCCCCTCTGGTCTTCCGGGCCCAGTGTTGCAGGTCCTCCCACTGCTTCCTGCAGTGGGTGCTCCTCTGGTTGTAGACCCCCAGAGTCCTCACTTCCTTGGCGATGGCTTGCCGCAGTCCTTTCTTCTGATGGGCGCTGACCTACATGGGACACACAGAGTAAAGAAACAGATGTCAGTGTGGGTGCCTCATGCATAAATACCATGTCAGTCCAACCTGATATAGCCCATGGAGACATACATATAGACAATAGCCAAGCCCAAAACTGCCAGACACACAACGTGTAAACATTCACACAGCCAATAAATATGCCTACAAGCATCTGCCACATTCACACACATTCAAGGAGGACAAATAGTAACTCACCTGTTCCTCTGGTCGCCCATTCAGCTTTGCATACAGGGGTAGGACCCCATCCACTAGCCTCTGCAGCTCCGCCGTGATGAAGGTCGGGCCGTTCCCCTGTAGCACGTGCCATCTCAAGGACCAGAGTCAGTACACAGCAGCACACGCAATGGAGTTCTTCCCTACTCGAGGTGCAGGAGTCAAGTGGCAAGGGGCATGGCAAAATGGCAGTATATATCGCAGCGGTGTGCACCGTCACTGCCGGCGGTGATCATGATTGGCCCTGCTTCTCCATTGACAACAATGTTATCCAATGATCAGGTGCACGGCGGTGAACACCGCCTACCGCCATGATGACCAACGCCAGCGGAATGAGGTCACTTCCTACACTACCCTACCTGTAGGGCAGGGGGCTGCCATTTTGCAACCACCACGTCTTCATAGTCTGGCCAGGGTTCTAGTCCATGGCTCCATTCCATTTCCCCTTCGTCAAGTACTGTTATGAAGACTGGTCCTCCACATGGAATCATGTTGGGAATTGTGCCTACACTGTGATGCAATATAACATACACACCTCACCACACATTGCCCTGACAGGGTTAAAATGTTCTTTGTGTCTGTGTGAGGGACAATTTTGTTTTATGTACAATATGAATAGTGGGACCTTGTTATGGAAGTGTATGTCCCAAATGAATGTGCCTCTCTTCCTCCCCCATAGGTACAGACCCATGTGGCGAGAGAGGTCCCCATCTGTTTACAGACCCCTGGTAGATCTGGCCATCATGGAGGAACGTCACCTCATCACTTACCACCTGAATTGAGCCACAGTCCTGGAACTCTGTGAACAAATGGAGCCTGTTCCGATGCCAGCGAATAGGAATCCCCATGCCATACCTACAACTGTGCAGGTACTATCTGAGCTACATTTTTTAGCCACAGGCTCATTCCAAGTGACAGTGGGCATGGCAGCTGGTGTTTCTCAGACAATGTTCAGCCACATACTGTCCAAATATTTGAATGCATTTGTGCAACACCTGCAAAGTTATGTCAAGTTCTCTCAAAGGGCTGATCTCACGACCATCAAATCAGGATTTTATGCTTTTGCAAATATCCCTCATGTCACAGGTGCCATCGATGGTACCCACATAGCCCTCACACCCCCAAGATTAAATGAACAGGTGTTCGGATATCGTCAAAACCTTCACTAAATGAATGTCCAATTGGTGTGTTCTCCTGATCAGTACATTTCTCACGTCAATGCAAGGTTCCCAGGATCAGTCCATGATTCTATGTCCTGAGAAACAGCAGTGTGCCACACATGACGGGACAACTACAGGGTGACAGAGCTTGGCTCAAAGGTGAGTGTGTATGACACTGTACTAGTGACATACCTGACAGGCAGGCTGCATGCAAATAGTAAGTGTGTTTATTAACCCTCTTTCACCCACTTTTCCAGGGGAATCTGGCTACCCAAACATGCAGTCGCTCCTGACACCTGTGAGAAATCCCAGGACAGATGCTGAACTCCATTAAAATGAAGCACATGGTCGCACTAAGAGGGCGATAGAGCAGACAATAGAACTCCTAAAGGCAAGATTTAGTTGCCTGCATCTTTCTGGATCAGGGTTCTGCAAAGTCGGTCCTGGAGAGCCGGGTCCATGGCAGATTTTTTGCATATCCACATTTAGAAAAATGCAGATTTCTGAAACCTCTTTTTTCTAAATGTGGATATGCTAAAAATCTGGAATGGAGCCGGCTGACTTTGCAGAACCCTGCTCTGGAGGATCCCTGTGCTATGGCCCTGACAAGGTGTGTCAGATAGTGGTGGCCTGCTGCATGCTACACAACTTGGCTGTGAGGAAATCTATCCTACTTCTGGAAGACGAGGATGCTGTCCAACCACCCCTGCCACCTCAGAGGATGGATGAGAGTGATGGAGAAGAAGTGGGGGAAGACATCAACTCCGGAACCCAGATAATCCGGCCATACTTCCAGTGACTCTCGGGTAAATTTTCTATTATGCGAATGGATTACTGCATTGTTTCAGGGTGACTTATGTTCTAAGTGCTGTGGTGTACCTTACCAGTGATGTTGCAACTTTATAAATGAAGAAACAGATGTGTGTTACAGCAATGAAATACAGTGTGACATACTTCAAACACAACAGTCTGCCAGACCCCCCCTGCGATTAAAGCAGCATTATGATAGAAACTGGCTAATACATACACATTAACATGAGCTTGCTGACATTAAATGAGGCCAGATTTTTTGTGTGTACAAGTGTATATATTTGAAGATAAAACATACATGAGTGATGGGACAATGGAAGGGAGTGGGCACATGGTGAACAGTATCCTCAGGTACATTTCCACAGCTGTTGGTAGCACAGGGGCAAAGTCCATGGGGCATTGGAAGATGGTGAAATGGCAGTGGCATGTCAACAAGGAAGCTCAGTGGCACACAAGGGAGACAGTTCAGGGCAGAGTCAATTCCTGGCGGTGGTCTTGGTCTTGGCTGGTGTTTGACTGGGATGTCTGGGTCTGATGCCAAGTTTGCAAGGGTTTACCTGGGCTGCACGAGAAGGGGTGCTGGTGTCCTTTGAGTCCTCTGGAAGTGCCAATACTCCAATAGCTGCTGCAGATGTTGATGGCAGGACAGTGTCCTGGCTAGTGGAAGGGGCGTGCAAGCGGGTGGAGGACTCAGGCTGGATGTTGGTCTGGTGCTGCAGCACCCTTGCAATGGAGGCCATGGTGGCATTGAGCTGTTTCCATAGCTCACCACCAGGAGGCCATGGAGCAATCTGCGGCCTCTGGTCTGCTCCAATGTGGCCAGGATCTGGCCCATCCTGTCCTGGGAATGGCGGTATGCACCCAGGATCTCAGCAATGACCTCCTGGGCAGAACCATCCCTCCTTGGGCCACCCCAGGCCACTGATACCCTCCCACTGGCCCTAGCCCCCTTGTCACCTGCACAGGTCTGGCAGTCCCACTTGCACTGGGCCCTTCATCATCATGACTGGTGGTGGGTGGAGACTCGAGCCTCTGTACATGTGGGCAGCCAGTCCGTGGCCTGGAGACACTGGTGTAGGGGTGTTGGGCCAGAGCAGATGGTGGTGGCTCAGTGGTAGGGGTGTCAGTAGTATCCTGGTTGGGGCTTCTGGAAGGTGACTGTCCAAGACTGTGGGATAGGCCAGGGATCTCCTCTGTTTCCAGACATCCCTCTGCATTCTCCTGAGTGGGGCCTTCGTCTTCAGGTGGGGGACTAGCACTCCTTGATGTCTTCATCTGGGGGGCCATGAGTGCTGGTACCTGTGTGTGAGAGAATAGAGATGTGGGTGTCCTGCACTTTCTTGTCCCTTGCAGCACTGGTCAGCAGTAATTGGTGGTTACATTCCCATGTAGTAGCATGCAGGGTCCCTTTGTGGTGTTTTGATGCATTTAGTGAGGGGGTGGTGGTACATTCTGGATGTTGTAGTGCTCCTGACATTACATGTATGGTTTGGTGACTGTGCACAGGGGGCTGGATTGTGATTTGTATGGGGTTTTGTGGGCATGCTAGAAACATGGATAGGAGTGTCTGGGTGTTGTGGGCTGGGTAGGGGATAGGGGCATGGTGTTAGTGAGAGGGATGGGGTAATACATGTATTACAGGTGTGGTGACTGTCAGGGTATTATCGTTGACTTAGCTGAGTCCAGTCCTCCAGGGAGTCCCTCTGGGTGCAGGATAGCTGAGACCTTCTCCTCCCAGTCGGTGTATTCGGGCAGAGGAGGTGTGGGACCACAGCCAGTCTTCTGTACTGCGATGTTGTGTTGTGATCCCATGGAGCGCACCTTCCCTTTCAGGTCGTTCCATATCTTCCTGATGTCATCCCTTGTGCATGGATGGGTTCCCACTGCATTGACCTTGTTTATGATTCATTTGCCATCATCCTGGCCAAGGGTGTCTGCTGCACCTGTGCCCAGAATAGCTGTGGCTCTGCCCTGAGTATCTCGTCCACCATGGTCCTGAGCTCCCTGTCGGTGAAGCGGGGGTGCTTAGGGGATGCCATGGTGTGTGTTGTGGGTGGTGTGTTGTAGGTGACTTGGTGACAGTGCTGTTGTGTGGTTGAAAGTGTGTTTTGCTGGTGGGTGTGCAGTGTTTGTGTTTTAGTGGTGATTTTGTGTGTGACTTGTGTGATGGTTTGTTCAGTGTATGCATGTTGGGGTGTCAATATGTGTTGTGCTATTGGCGTTGAAGAGGATTGTGGGTGTGTATGTGGGTGTTTTATAGTGCTGTGGATGTGTGTCAGGTGTGTGGTTTTCAAATCGACCAATGTGTGCATTTGTTGTTGGCAGTTCCCATTGCTGACCGCGGCAGTTGGTACCGCCAATGGTCGTTCTGCTTTCACTGTCCACTGAGCTGATTTGTGCATCGTTATTTGGTGGGTGGGGGGTTTGTGTGCGTGGCAGGGTGAGGTGTCCTGGGTTTCTGCCGTCATTGGCCCTGGCGGTGGGCGGAGGTTGACATTTTTTTGGTGATTTTCATTTTTGGCATCTTTATACAGCTGTATGCCATCCACCACCACTGGCGGTCTTTTGTTGGCCGTCAGCATGGCGGTCGGTGGTGTTTACCGGCAAGTTCATAATGAGGGTCTAAGTTACGTGCATTAGCATTGATAATATAGGGATATGTAGGGAAATAAACCTAACTTTTACATAAAGATGTGGTTATTCATAGCGGAGAGGTCATTTTGTGTGGAATTACTGACTCCTTTTCATTATTGATGTCATTGACTGTTGTTGTTCTGTATTGGTACGAGATACATGGTGGCAACCACAAGAATTGCAGTCAAAAGGTCCATCGGCCAATACGCGTCTCCCTTGTAAGTTTACTTAATAAGGTCTGACATGCTAACAGAGATGGTAGCAGAGGATAGTTTGTCTCCTTAAGAGTCCATCATAGAGACCCGGTACAGATTTGTCTCCTTAAGAGCCCATCATACAGTCCAGAGATAGGTAATAGAGCCCAGTATTTGGTACCAGAGATAGTAAGCAAGGTATAGCAGGTGTCCCCAGAGATGGTAGTAGGGTGACCCTACAGAGAGTAAAATAAATTGCAGATTTTGAGAAATTGGTGACATTTTAGATTTTTCTAGATTCGATGATACAAAGTGGAAAGAAAATGTGCCCCTGAGTACTTAAAATGACTTTCCCAGAATCTTGGAGCTTGCCAATGATTATTTGAGGATGTTCTCAGCGTTCTAGTGACGGTGTGAATGAAGTAGGTTTTACACTTGCACAGCTTATGCAAATTGCATGTGAATTGTGATGTTTGTGAGTTTAGGGAATTTGCGTACTCCAAATGAAGTTGTAGAAGGAGTGTGCGTACTCAGAAGTGTGAGAGTAGGGAAGTCGTCAAACTTCACATTTGTCTGGTGCTTTGTGCTCAAAAATTGTCCACTTGGTTGTTGGTATACTGATCCTGCGTGGTCTAAGACTCCGGAGTATATTGAAAAGTGTACAAGACACTTGTTTTTTTGTTGTAATTTGTCTAGATTAATAGGTCGATCGGGTGTGGTTGACAAATCCAAGTGTGAGTCAGAGTGAGTGAAAGACATTTTGGACTGAGATCTGGCGAGTTCTATGTGTACAAAGACAGACCCATTGATCAGTTGAGAGTGAAATTTGCGGTTCAGATTTTGCTTGCGAATCTGGGAAACTGAAAAAGGAGTAGCTGCTAGTACGAAACGCCGTCAGTGAAAAATCCATAGAGTTTCTGAAGCGATTGTGTTACCTTACCTATAGTAAATGGACATATTGGGTTTTGATTTTGCTTAGTGCTTGCAATAATTTTGCATTAGTTTAGTATGAATCTGAGTTTGGGAGGACAAGCCGCAAGACTTTGTCAGCCACAGTACGCGGGAGTGTGACATCATTGGAGCCGTGCTCGGATAGGTTGGTTAGTGAGAAGGGTCGCACACGGATTGGCAGCTGTCCATGAAGCGCAATTGGTTGAGAAGGTGGGTGAAGAGAATTCTGGGATTAAAAGTCACTTCCTGATTTGATCTATAATAACATAAAGGTTGTAAAATGACATTTTTCAAAGCTTTAAAGAGTGCTTTAAGGGGAGATACATACATTACATCGAGTATAGGGGATATTGCACCACCAGAAGGTGTCCAGCTTACATTGTAATCGAAGAGCAGGGCATCACGCCATGTCTTTGGTTGAAGCAGTGGTGCAAAGTGACAGAGAAGAATGGGAGCTTAGCATTTCCTGCCACAGAACATTTAATTTTAAGAGCATAGAGAATCTGAGGAGGGTGCTGTATGATCTGAAACCCCCTCTGAGACCAACACAGTTAGAGGCATTAGCAATCTGGGAGTTAGTAGCCAGAAAGCAACAGCAACAGAAATTCGAGAGGCAAATGAAAAAGGAAGAAAAGACACTAGCGGAGGCTAGATAGGCAGTGCTCAGAAATTGTGGAGAGCCAAGACTTTACAGGGGATTAAACTGTTTCCAGCGATTACATAGCAAGGGAGAAGGAAGGAAAGCTACCAGAAAAACAAACAGTAGCCCTTCCGAGAGTAGGGAAAGGAGACCAAAGGAGTCTAGAGGATAATTGACATTTGAGGAACAGTCAGACCATAATGAGTTTATTTTGCAGTTATTGAGAAATCATCCCCCACCTTACACAGCACAAGAGAATGTTCCAAGCACTAGTGTAAATCCTTTAGCACCGACTCAGGTTAACATGACTACAAGTCCAGTGCAGGTTTATCAATGCACCTTTTGTTCCAGTAGCACAATATCAGGTGCCACAGTCAAATGTCCCGAGACTTTACCCTGATGTACCCATAGTGGAAACTGCCACAAACCTAATAGTGCCAACAGGACTGGTTTTCCCGAAACCGATGTTGGTTCAGACAGAGCCAACTCCACTTTTACTGCCTCAAGTGCAGTCACAAGCAGTGCTAACATGCGCGCCGGTAATAGGGACACAGTAGGACAGGTCCGTACTGATGATTCAGAATATGGGTACTACTGACCCACAGAACTTGAGTGTTAGACCAAGCCCAGATGCTGTATCTGTACCTGATACCATTAGTTGTACCTTTGTTCGCACAAGAGAAAACCAGTGCAGATGGGCATGGAGTCCTGAGTCAGAGTTCAATGAGAAGAGAACTTAATGAGAATATCCGAGTAGTCTTCTGTGGGACAGACCTTTGACGGATCAAGATCATTGCTAGATCCTAGTGCATTCGGAGTTCCCCCGGATACTGTGATAAGTTTGAATGTTAGTCAGAGACTGAAATTAATTACACCGCAGTACCCGAATATAGTGGCACAACAAATGCCACAGGCCCAAACCAACAGTATTTCGCAGCAAGGTTTGACTGCCCAACATACCTTGCAGAGACTAGGAATGGAAGCGGGTGAGCTCATTGAGGAAACTATGGGTGTGAACAGATTAGAGTGCTGCACAGAAGCAGAACTGAGATATCTGTGCCCCAAAATTACGAGGGAAGTGAGCAATGTGCATCAAAGATTAGCAGACTTGGCAGAAAAGTAAGGCATAGAAATAGAGAAAACAAAACATTTGAAAAGGAGTTACAGGTTAGATTTTTATGCAGAGGACTCAGAGCACATGAGATCTGCAGGGATGAAGGCCCACCTTAGGGGCTTACTTCAAAGTGTCCAGACATGGGGAGCCTTATGGGGAGCCTTAGACAAATAGGAAGGCAGATGGGCAAAGAAAAGAGATAAGAGATTCTGCAGAGCTGACTGCAAATGTGCAGCAAGGCAATTATCCAGTGAAAATATTACCAATGAGAGAGATTCCAGGAGGGAGTTTTATTCATGTCCCTCGGAGTAGAAGTGGTATTCTGTCTTTTACAAATGCCTATCCCAGGTAGAGAGAGAAGCCATTAGAATGGTACCAGCAGACAGACAAGTTTATGAAACTTGCAAAATGCCTGTGGGAAGACTTGAACACTCCACTAGAGAAAGTAGTTCCAGCCGATTTGTGGATGGAATGTAAAAGTATTACAGATTGGCCACCAAAAGAGCCAGAGAGAGATCCTACTACCGGTGCACCATCTCCTGAAGTAATGAAATATTACTATAAAGTGATTTTATTTTTGAAAATGGGAATTTCGCCCCAAAACATTGACTGGCATAGAATAGACAGGCCAGCTCAAGAAGCAAGAGTCGATACATGCGAATTGTGAGAGATTGTTGCAGGCGTTCAAGCATTACAGTGGTACGGATACAATTGAGCCAAAAGACATGATTCATTTTGTGTTTAGATTTGTGAAAGGGTTGAGACCTGAAATTAACCAGGTGATTAAGAGTCATTTGATTTGCTGGCAAGCAAAACCGATTGATGAGGTGTTGCAGTAGGCAAAGTACTATAGTGACAAAATTGAGTTGAAGCAGAGACAAGTGAAGGAAAAGGTGATGGTAATGCAGATTTTCCACAGCAGCAGCGAAATGTGTTTCAAAATGAGATGAGAGGTAGAGGTCGTGGAGGAATTGGTAATGGAAATCGCGTCATGATTTGTAGGGGTTCATAATGATGTGCAGGGAATGCAGAGAGTGTTGCCTTGTCACCCTTATGGAGCGGTCGGACATTGGAAGCGCGAGGGTCCGATGATGGTGCAGGAAGGTCTCGTTCAGCAAACAAGTGACATCAAATCATTCCAAAACATGAGAGGACCAAGAATGAGAGGTCATAATCAAAATTTTCCTAGTAATGTGAATCAAATGCAGAATTTTCCACCCATGCAGCAGGTGCAAATGCCACGTGTACAAATGACACAGTTACAGCCAATGCAACAGCAGGTTAAAATGGTACCTAGACAGCAAATTCAAATACCTCAAGCCCCAATGGAACAGCAGCAGGTGATGCTTCCTCAACAGGTCATAGGCCAGAAGTTTAACCAAAGTAATAACACAGTTCACCAATTCCCGTTACACAGTAAGAATGGAATAAACGATGATTGGGAGAGCGAGAGTTCGGCTGAAGAGGAATGTGTGCTTGCAGCTTCTCTAGAATTAGATCAGAAAGGCCCATATGTGAAGGGAAAGGTAATGGGTCACAAGGTTTCATTCTTGGTTGACAGAGGAGCTACACGCTTTACTGTAAGAACTGCAGAAGTTCCAAACTTACCCCTTTCAGGAAAGACCGTTCAGATTGTGGGAGTAGCAAATCAGTATTTGACCAACCCAATTACAGAACCAGTTCAGGTTAAAATTTGCAACTTTAGAGGATTGCACAAATTCATAGTTTGTGAAACAAGGGGTCTTGAAAGGGGCCTTGAAAGAGGTGTTGAGATCCCATGTAAATCACAGATAATGGGATTGAAAAAGCCCTGTGGGAAAGTTTGAATTTTCCAGGATTTGAGAAAAATAAATGATATTGTGATCAAATGTTGCCCCATTGTGCCAAATCCAGACGTAATTCTGTATCAGATTCCATGTGATGCTCAGAGACTTGTCACAAGCCTTCTTTTCTGTGCCTCTTCATGAGGACATTCAGTCAATCAATCAAGCATTTGTAGAGCGCGCTACTCACCCGCTAGGGTCTCAAGGCGCTGATGGGGGGAGGGGGCGTGGAGAGTTGCTACTTCTCGAACAGCCAGGTCTTGTGGCGTTTCCTGAAGGTCAGCAGGTCCTGGGTCTGTCATAGGTGGAAGGGGAGGGAGTTCCAGGTATTGGCAGCGAGGTGGGAGAAAGATCTGCCACTGGCTGTAGTTCGACAGATGCAAGGTGCGGTGGCAAGGGCGAGGTTGGCTGAGCAGAGTTGACGGTTGGGAGTGTGAAAGGTGAGTCGCTCATGAGGTAGGCAGGGCCAGCGTTGTGGGGTGCTTTGTGAGCGTGGATGAGGATTTTAAAGGTGATCCTCTGGTTGACGAGGAGCCAGTGTAGGTCTCTTAGGTGGGCTGAGATGTAGTTGCGGCGTGGGATGTTGAGGATGAGGCGCGCAGAGGCGTTCTGTATATGTTGCAGCTTTTTCTGGAGCTTGGCCGTGGTTCCAGCGTAGAGAGCGTTGCCGTAGTCCAGTCTGCTGCTGACGAGGGCGTGGGTGACTGTCCTTCTTGCTTCAGTGGGGATCCATCTGAAGATCTTGCGGAGCATGTGGAGGGTGTTGAAGCAGATGAGACGGCGTTGACTTGCCAGGTCATGGTGAGCGCTGAGTCTAGGATGAAACTTATATTCCGTGCATGGTTGGTGGGCGGCGGTGAGGTTCCTAGGGTGGCCGGCCACCAGGAGTCATCCCATGCGGAGCAGTTGGAGCCAAGGATGAGGATCTCTGTCTTGTCTGAGTTTAGTTTTAGGCGGCTCCTCTCCATCCAGTTGGCGATGGCCTTTATTCCATTGTGGAGGTTGGGTTTGGTGGTGGCGGGGTCCTTGGAGTGAGAGGATCTGCTGGGTGTTGTCGGCGTAGGAGATGATTTTTGAGGTTGTGGGATCAGACGATGTTGGCGAGCGGTGCCATGTAGATGCTAATAAGGGTTGGGCTGAGAGAGGATCCTTGGGGAACGCCGCAGATGATTTTAGTGGCTTCAGAAAGGAAGGGAGGGAGGCGGACTCTCTGGGTTCTGCCGGAGAGGAAGGATGTGACACAGTCCTGGGCGTTGTGGAGGATCCCTGTGTTGTGGAGGCATGTGCGAAGGGTATGGTGACAGACTGTGTCGTAGGCAGCTGAGCGGTCTAGGAGGATGAGGGCCGCAGTTTCGCTTTTGTCGAGCATGGTCCTGATGTCATATGTTGAGGCGATGAGGGTGGTCTCGGTGCTGTGGTTCCTACGGAATCCGAACTGAGAGTTGTCCAGCGTGTTGTTGTCTTCCAGGAAGCGGGTCAGTTGGACGTTGACGATCTTCTCAATGACCTTTTCCGGGAAGGGAAGGAGGGAGATGGGCTGGTAGTTCTTGAGATCTCTGGGGTCCGCTTTGGGTTTCTTTAGCAGGGTTTTGAATTTGGCGTGCTTCCAGCTCTCCGGGAAGGTGGCGGTCTCGAAGGAACTGTTGACTATCATACGGAGTTGGGGAGCGATGGTGGGGCTTGCTTTGTTGAAGTCATGTTGGGGGCACGGGTCGGAGGGTGATCCGGAGTGGATGGTACTCATGGTTTTGATGGTTTCCTCGTCATTGATGTTGGTCCAGGAGAGCAGGAGGTTGGTGTGGCTGGGTGCGTTGGGGTTTGTGGTGTCCGCGGTGGCCGTGGGGGTCAAGGAGTTGAAGCTGTCGTGGATGTCCGTGATCTTGCGGTGGAAGAAGGTGGAGAGGGAGTCACAGAGGTCTTGCGAAGGAGGGGGGTCGATGGAGCAGGACCTGGGGTTGGCGAGTTCCTTGACGATGTTGAAGAGCTCTTTGCTGTTGTGTGCGTTGTTGTTGATGTGATCCTTGTAGAAGAATCTCTTGGTGGTCCAGATGAGCTGGTGGTGTTTGCGGATGGCTATCTTGAGGGTGGTGTGGTTGCTCTCTGTTTGTTCGTGGAGCCACTTCTTGATTTTTCAGCACTCCCGCTTGGAGGCCTGAAGGTCGGCAGTGAACCAGATGGCCTTAGTGCTGGTGCGGTTGTTGGAGGGTTTCCTGATCTGGACAAGGGTGTTGGCGCAGTCATCTATCCATTGTCTGAGGTTGAGGGCGGCTGTGTTGGGGTCGGTGGTGATGGGTGGTGGGGCACAGGTGAGGGTGGAGATCAGCTGGTCTTCAGTGTTTTTGTTCCAGCTGCGGCGGGGGATCTGTTGTGGGTGGTGGTGTGTGGCGGGTTTCTGGAAGGTGAAGTGGACGCAGCGATGGTCGGTCAGTGAAGTTTGGTGGTATGGCTGAAGGTGACGGGGCTGCTGGTGGAGAAGATGGGGTCGAGCGTGTGGCCGGCAGAGTGGGTGGGCATTATGACAAGTTGTTTGAGACCGAGGTTGGCAAGGTTGTTGATCAGGGCAGTGGAGTTGCTGTCGTTGGTGTTCTTGAGGTGAAAATTCATGTCACTGAGGAGGATGTAGTCCGTAGAGGCAAGGACGTGAGTGCTGATTATGTCGGCAATAGAGTCACAGAACTGTGGCCGGGGGGCCTGTAGCCGAGGGTTCCTCTGAGGGTGGTGTTAACGTTGATGTGAATCTGGAAATGTATGTGTTCAGTGGCGTCAAGGGCGTCATCAGTGATGGTTGAGATTCTGACGGTATTCTTGTGCACTATGGCAATGCCGCCTCCTGTTCTGTTGGTGCCGTCTCTGTGGGTGATCTTATAGCCTTCAGGGATGGCAATGGAATGGTGATGTCAGGTCGAGGAGGGGTTCATCCAAATTTTGGTGACGAAGGTGACGTCTGGGGAAGATGAGGTAAGTAGGTCCCAGAGTTCGATGGCGTGCTTGTGGATGGAGCGAGTGTTGAGGAGGATGCAGCTGAGGTGGTTGTGTTTGGATCTGGCGTGATGTTTAGCGGTTTGGGGGCAGGTGAAGCTGCAGTTCTGGCAGGAGAAGGGTCTGTGGGTGAGCTTCGGGGTGGCTTCGTAGCAGGCGGCAGAGTGGCCTGTGTGGGGGCCAGGGGGTCTGGCGCTAGGCATGGATGGGCGCAGACGGGCTTGCCTATGGGGCACCTCCGGTGCGCTGCGGCGTGCCTGCTGCGTGTGGCTGCCCAGCGGCTGCCATTAAGAAGCGGAGGTGGGAGGGAGGGAGGAGCAGCTGGGAGGCGGAAGCGGTGGGCGAATGGGGGGGAGGGGAGTGTGGCCGCAGAGACGCAGTGGCGGTAAGGGCGAGGAGAAAGAATGGCTTAGAGGAAGCCGAAAACGGGCGGAATAAGATCACAAGGCAAAAAAGGCTAACAAAGAAGAAAAGAGGCTGAAAAAACTGAGAGAAAGCAGAGAAAAAAGCACAAAAGAAAGACAGTTACAAGACAGACACACAATACTTATGGCAACCAGTAGACACCAGGGATGAGACGCAGGGGGTGCCTGCGGGTAGTGGAGGACCTCAAACTCGCAGCAGCAACGAGGGCGGGGTAGAGGGCACTGGCGCAGTCTGGTGGAGCTGCGTGGCGTGTGGAGCAAGTCCTGAAACATTCAATTTCTCTTTTGTTTAAAATCTTTAGACCAAGTTTACTGTTGTTGTTGAATTCCTCAAGAGCTTTCAGAGTCACCTTCCATATTCAATCAGATCTTGGAATCATTGGAATTACCTTTCCTATCGACCTTGGTACAGTACATTGGTGACTTGTTGATTGTAACCAAAATGAGGGATGAGTGCAAGTATGACACGATTGCCTTATTGAACCATTTGGGAAAGAATGGTCATAAAGTGTCTCCACTTAAATTACAATACTGTCAAAAAGACGTGAAATATTTGGCCACAAGATTGAGAAAGGTAATACGGAAAATATCCAGAGAAAGGGTCACAGCCATAATGCAGATGAGTCCCCCCAGCCACACAGAGATATCAGGATGTTCCTAGGGATGGTAGGCTACTGCTGCCAATGGATTCCCAATTTTTCAGTCATTTCCAAACCATTGCGGAAGCTGACCCACAAGGAGGTTACTGATCCCCTAGTGTTAGACCAGGCTTGCATGAAAGCATTTTCTGAACTGAGAGAGAGTCTGTGCAAAGCTTCGGCTTTGGGTATGCCTTATTACACAAAGTGCTTCATGTTGTTTTGGCATGAGCGTGATGCATGTTCTTTGTCTGTCTCGACGCAGGTCCATGGAGGTGTAAACCGTCCAGTAGCATATTTTTCAGCTACTTTGGACCCAGTCGTAGGAGCTTTACCAGGCACTTGCAGCAGCTAGACAGAGCCTCACACAGTATGAAGGCATTGTGATGGGACATCCCCTGACAATTAGGGTCCCTCACTCAGATAAAGTTTTACTTACCTGAACGAACACCATGTACCTGCGAGGTGCAAGATTTACACATTATGAGACGAGCATTCAAGGGTCACCAAATGTGTCATTGAAAAGATGTACAGTGCTTAACCCGGCAACCTTGCTTCCAAATGAAAATGTTGAAAATAAAAAGTTGGAAGACATTGAGCATGATTGTTGAAGTAACTGATCTGTGCTCACAACCGAGACCTGATATTTGAGATTCCTGATTGAAAGAAAATGACCAAATTATCTTTGTTGATTATTCCTGCCTAAGATACAATACAGGAGTACTGAGAGCAGGATATGCTGTGTGCACAATTACTGGTATCCTGGAAGCGTCCTGGCTTCGAGGAGTATATTCTGCACAAGTAGTGGAACTGGTAGCCCTTAAGCCCTTGCTAGAGCGTGCCATGTTTCTGCTCAGATTAAAGTTTCCACCTATATGGATAGCCAATATGGATTTGGAATAGTCCATGATTTTGGCCAATTTTGGTCACAGAGAGGTTTCATGACCTCTTCTGGTTCGCCAGTGAGAAATGGTGAGAGAATTAAAGAATTGTTGCAAGCTAGCCAAATGCCTGAAAATGTTGCTGTAGTGAAATGCAGTTGCCATCTGAAATCGCCAGATTTTCTGTCAGTGGGAAATGGATGTACAGATCAAGTCGCAAGGTTTTGCGCACTGAACTGTATTTTGTTCAAGGATAAGTGGTAATTGTTACCTGAAGAAGATAAAACATGTCCAAGTTTTGCCTTGCATGTAGTAGATACGTTGGAAAAATTGAGAACACTGCAAAATAATGTTTACATGGAGGAAAAACGATCATGGAGCAAATGAAATGTGTACAGCGACAGGATGAATTGTGGGTTTCAGTAGAAAGTCAGTTGGTTTTACCGAACAGTCTGTTGTCTCAAACGGCTAGATATTATCATGGTCAAGCACCTGTTGGAAGGGATGCAATGATTCGTACTTTCAAGCAGAATTGGTTAAATTCAAGGTTTAGACAAGCAATTGAACGTAAGAAAAGGGACCGTGATTAATTTGAGCCACATTGGAAGAGCAGGAGGTCCATTCAGCAGAATGCAAATATATTTTATTGAAATGCCTGTGTGTGGAGGTTTGAGATATGTGTTGCTGATTGTCTGCATCTTTAGTCATTGGCTTGAAGCGTACCCTACATGGAGTAATGACAGCCTCACAGTAGCTAAACTACTGCTTAGGGAACTGATACCATATTTCAGGTTTCCGATCTCTTTAGAATCAGATAGAGGAAGTCATTTAAACAATGAAGAAATTTAATTATTATGTGCAGCATTGAACATTGAGCAAAAGTTGCAATGTAGTTACCGCTCTGAAGCATCAGGACTAGTGGAAAAGATGAATATTACCTTGAAATCAAGAATGGTGAAAATGAGTGTGTCCACAAATCTGAAATTGCCTGACGCACTGCTGTTAGTTCTGATGACAATGAGAAGCACACCCAACAGGAAGAGAGGATTGTCGCCGCATGAGAACCTCATGGGCAGAGCAATGAGGTTGCCAGCAGTTCCTGCAAATGCTCTTGTGAACATTACAGATGATATTGTGTTGGACTCCTGCAAAGGTCTGGCTGATGTGGTTTGCTCTTTCTCTCAGCAGGTGGAAGCCACACTGCACTGCAACCGTCACAAGGTCAAAGACACAACCTGAGAGCTGGTGACTGGGTTGTGGTCTGAAAACATGTGAGGAGATGTGTGTGGAACCTTGGTGGAAAGGCCCTTTCCAGGTAGTTTTGATCACTACCACAGCTGTGAAGTGTGCGGGAGTTCCGAACTGGATACACGCAAGCCATATGAGAAAAGTGGCATGTCCTTTGGACAATGACGAGGAGTTGTTGAGAGTACCAACAATGACCAGACAAGCCTCAGACCCGAAAAGAGAAGAAAGAGGAACTGAGACTGGATCTGAGCAAGTTGAGAACGGTTCAGTCACTCCTGTGAGAGACGAACGAGAAGACTTCCAGGAGAGTGACAGTGTGCCAATATCGATTGAGGCAGCAGGAGAGCCTAGTCAGAGGAGGGTTCTCACAGAAGTAGATGATTTTGAGAAACAAATAGAGCAGAACCTGAGGAGGAAGGAGTTGAGGCGGAACAAAGTCAATTTGATCTGACTCCTCCTGAACCAGTTGCAGGTCCGTCAAGAGAATATCCTGCTGAGCAAGAAAAAGTGTCAAGTTCATCACTGAAAAGAGCATTGATTAAGGGTCCACTGAAAGGAGAGAAGTGGCTGGAGTCACAAGCAAAAAGGAAGAAGTTGTTGTGACGACAATCGAGGAAGAAGTAGATACGACTAGAAGAGAACACTTAAGAGAAGGAGAATTGAATGAAGATCGAAAGTTGAAAAGAAAGAGTATAAAGTCGAAGGTACGCAGGTATTGAATGGGCGTATGCAACAACAAGTGAATGGCAAAGAGAATTTTTGTCCTTTTGTTTTGATCGTGACATTCCAGGTCAATATTTTGGCACTTGAAGGAAGCGGATGAACTGAACTGTGAAAATTACAAATTGAGAGAAGTACAAAGAGTAAGAGACTGCTGAAAGTAACTGGATAAGACTTTTTGAAAACCTGATTTGACAAGCTGCTAAACCGAATTTTGACCATCAGGGTAGGAAGAACAGGAAGAATAGGCGCTGTAAATATGAGTATTGGTTACGCAATTGTATGTGTGATATTGTGTGTGACATTGATTGTGGGTATGACTGTTCTTGACAAGAGTAAATCCAACCATACTTCAGCTTTAGAGACGATTACTGCATTAATAGCGATAGAGAAGTCAAGGTTGGATGAGAAGTATCCGCACGTAGACAATGCTCAATGGGGAACTTTATTCTAATGTCTTCTATTGCTTATTGAGTCGGTATGTTGAGGCGATGGATGCAAGGAATTATTATGGGTGTACGCAGATTCCTTCATCAGTCGAAGAAGGAGTTACTTATCATAGTTTGCCTCTTATTTAGGGGATAAGTTGTAGTCTGTTACTAACAATATTTTATAACCAGGAGCACATTTAGTATTTCTATTCAAATTATGATGTAGTGTTTGTCCTCATAATTAGGTATCTGAGTAGAGTAGCTAAGTATAATGACATAGTGTTAGTGAGGGGTTTCTTTGAGCCTACATTAACTTTTGGGATCGCCTATGCACACAAGAATAATCTGACGTGCTTGCTTACACCTTTGGAAAAGAGCCTCTTCAATCAGACAGAAGACAGGAGAAAGGCATTAAGGGAGAAGTTAGGAAAGGTTATAGAGAAAAGGACTTTTAGAAATGATTATGCTTATAGTGCAATAAAGGCAGAAGGGAAATTAGCTTTAGATGCACAACACGTAGGGAAGCTTTGTGTAAATAGACCTAGATCTAGTACCAGCACTTTCTTTGTGGGAACGAGTGAATATAGACGTGTTTTTGTTTCAGAGTAAATGGACATTTATGTTGAATGGACAGGATCCAGCGATTCCTGGTATTTATTACATTTGTGGACATGATGCTTTTTACCGTCTTCCAAGAGGATGGTATGGCACATGTTATTTGGGGATAGTTTACCCAAAGATATTTCAACTTGAGGGCTTTGAAAGATTACCAGAATTGACAGAATTACATCACAGTAGAGAAAGGAGAGAGTCTCCTTCTGGCATAGTGGGAGATATATTTAGAGCAATGGTTCCTTCAGTAGGAGTTGTTCTGAATTCTATAAAGATTTGAAAGTTGTCTACTATTGTGGATAACATGCTGACACATTTTTTAGGAGCTATGATCCTGATAGCTACAGAATTGGCTGCGGAAAGAGCTATGACTCTTCAGAACAGACTTGGTTAGACATTCTTCTAGCAAAAGATGGCAGAGTTTGCAAAGTGCTTAATTCAAAGTATTGCTGCTCATATATTCCTGATAACAGTGTAGAAATTAGAAGCTTATTTACTAATCTGACTAATGAGAGAGCTGATTTGAAAGAACCAGGTGTTTGGGAGAAAGTTGGCAAAGGATTTGCTTCAGTGGGAAATTGTCTCAGCAACATTGGGAAAGGGATCTTATTGAAAATATTACAATAGATATTGATTATTGTGATTTTCATAATTGGAGCATGGGGAATATGTAAATTGTGTAGTATGATCAAATTGAAGAAAATTAAAAATGATCAGAAGAGGGAAGAAATGAAAAGGGAAAATTGGTTTAGGGAAAATTCAAAAAGGGAATGAAGATTGAAGGGGACAGAGATGACAGAATTTTAGCTGAAGCAAAAATATTTGTGGAAAGATTTAGGCCCATAATTATACTTTTTTAGTGCCACATTTGCGTAATTATTTGATGCAAAAGCGGCACAAACTTTCAAAATACAATTGTATTTTGTAAGTTTGCGCTGCTTTTGCGTGAAAAAGCAGTGCAAATGCGGTGCTAAAAAAGTATACATATATATATATATGGGCCTTAGTGTGATGACATATTTAGTCATCAGAGGAGGGTATTGTTAACGCTGATTTTATTAATGAATATTCATGTATTTTGAGTGTTGGATTTGCATAGAAAATGTATTATCGTAGAGACAAATAATGCACACATTTGAAGGTGCGCCCACCAGAGTGGCCGCCATTGTTCACGAAGTGTACTTATTAATGGCTTATTAATGGGAAATGTTGAGCTTATGTTTGATTAATGTAGTAATATGTCATATTAAAGGTTATGCATTATGTATTATCTTTATTAATTGTAGGCCTTAACTTAGCTAGGTCTTGGGCGTAGTTGCAAGGCCTCATGTCAAGCTGCATTTCTTAGGCGTTTTATAAAATCGTTGGTTAGAGAATTAAATTGTGATTTTCCACCGTACTGACCATTTGCTCGTAGCTGAAGTTAGTTCTCATGAGAAACTGCTTGTTAGAAGATGCTGTAGTTGCTAGTGAAACAATGTTTAATGTGGTATGTGTAAGACTGACCTTCCCAGGAGGAGACAATGGATTCACTGACTGGAGTATAAGTTGCAACAATATTGATACCTGACGAGCCGAATGACGGGAGCAGAAGAGGAGCCAATCATCAACATGTGAACCATGTAGTAGTAAAACTTTAGATTAAGGGTTTTATTTTCATTAGACTAATTGTAAACATGTGATTCCTTGACCAATGAGGATGTGGGAAGTAGTTTTAGGAAAATCTAACTTAGCCGGACTGCATCAAGATGAGAGAAGCAGTTCTTCCCATTCTTCTTGAGAGTTTAAATCATTATTTTCTTGACCGTCCTGAAAAGAGATGTGCTTAACTTTACTGCTTATAGAGACTTTGCTTTTTCTGAACTTTGATGGTGAATCCTGATGTCTTGCTGACCATACTGATGTCCTATTGACAAAGACTTTCACAGCTTGCTGAATCTTATTGAGGACTGGTATACTGACAGTGTTACTGATTGATATGTCTATTTGCTTTTGTTTCTAGTTACAAACCGCTATTTTTGATAGAGCCATAGTTGGATGTTTTTTCCAATTTGTGTTGACTAAATTGTTTTGCATGAAGTCCAAACATGCTATTCTAATCTGAGGATAGTTAGGGTTTTCACTGATGAGTATTGCTGCATGTAAGAACAAGAACAAGAAGCCAAGCTCCAATTCCCTTCCTCCAAAATGCCCAGATTAAATGTTAGTCAGTGGGTAATCAATAGGGGGATAGACCAATTTACTCCGACAATAATAATAAGACCGTGGGGGGTCATTACAACATTGGCGGTATAAGGCACTTACCGCCGTGCAGAAGACCGGCAATACACCGCCGCAGCCGCGGTAGACCGCCCCCCTCTATTATGACACACATCACGGAATCCGCCGAAATTCAGACACCCACACAATACCGCCATACCAAAGGTCAGCGATAAACTGGCGGAAACACATCCTCCACCTCCACGCCAACAGAAACACGCCCATGCTATTATGACCCACGAATCCAAGCAGCGGTCTTTCAACCGCGGTATTCCATTGGCGGTACACACCGCCGCGCTCAAAATACACACACATCTCCAAAACACCGCCACATTGGACAATTCCAAATACACACACCTGATGCACATAAAAACAACACTCCCACACACCCAACACTATATAAAACACACACCCACATCACCCACAAACCCCTACAACCAGAATTTCTGAGAGAAGGCCAGAGAGACAGCACAGCTATTGACAACCCCATCACACAGAGGCACACAACACCATCACCCACACTACATCCACGCACAAAACACCACATACCACTACATTCACCACACTCATCAACACATACACCACCCCACACATCACACACACCACCCCATGTCACGCCAAAGACACCCCCGCTTCTCCGAGGAGGAGCTCAGGGTCATGGTGGAGGAAATCGTACGGGTAGAGCCACAGCTATTTGGCTCACAGGTACAGCACACATCAATAGCCAGGAAGATGGAGCTATGGCGCAGAATAGTTGACAGGGTGAACGCCGTGGGACAGCACCCAAGAAATAGGGAGGACATCAGGAAGAGGTGGAACGACCTACGGGGGAAGGTGCGTTCCACTGTCTCCAGGCACAACATCGCAGTGCAGCGGACTGGCGGCGGACCCCCACCTCCTCCCCCACAACTAACAACATGGGAGGAGCAAGTCCTGACCATCTTGCATCCTGAGAGCCTCGGAGGAGTCGGTGGAGGATGGGACACTGGTAAGTCATATCTTAACTATCACATCCCCCTCCCTACCTGCATGCTATCACACACCCCCACCCTCACACCCTCCCCTATCACCCCAAATCCTCACTGATCTACCCATGACACCAACCACCCATCCCAACACCAAGCCCTGCATGACAAAACTAAGCATGGGCACCCCTCACTAAAGAATGCCCACTGCACATACCCAGAACACCCCCCCAACCATCATCACCCAACCCCCACACAGGAATGCTTGCACTGGGGTACACGCTCACCCACCCATTGCACACCATGACACACACAGATGCAATAATCCTGTTCCTATACCCCTGCAGGAACCCGAAGGACCGTCACCACACCAGAGGGTCCAGGCAACACCACTACATCCCCAGAAGAGGCCCACAGTGACGACAGCAGCTCTGCCCCACTGGATCCTGATGACCAGTCCGGACCATCGTGGGCCTCAGGACAGTCGGTTCCTCTTGCCCAGCCACAGCCCAACACCGAGCTGCCACCCTCTGGTAACACCAGCACAGCACCCACCCAGCAGGCCCAAACCTCCCTACCCAGGAAAGGTCAATCAGCGGTGTGTCCACCACTACAGGGCACCCAGGCTAACCCACCACCCCAACAACAGGGACCTGGGGGCAGTGGTAGTGGGCACACGGTCCAGGGGACGGAGGCACAGGAACACAGGGGAACTGGCAGGGCTGCTGTGCGACAGAGGGAGGACAGGCCAAGGGAACCAACTCTCCATGAGGCCCTATCCTCCATCATGGGAGCATACCACCACTCCCAGGAGACGATGGCCACGGTCCTGGACAAGTTGCAGGAGACCCTGCGTCTGCAGGACGAACTGTATTTGGGGTTCAGGGAGGAGCTCAGGACCATCAGCTCCGCCCTGGGCACCATCGTAGGGGTGCTGACGGACATTCAAAAGACCCTGAGGGACACCGTGGCACTCCAAGGGGCCCCTGACACTAGCCAGGATGACGAACTGCCCACCACCTCCGCCGGCGCTAGTGGACAGGACGCCCCGCCACAGGACCAACACACCAGCACCCCACCCCCTGTAGACGGACAACCACCACGCAAGCGGGCCCTGAGATCCAGGAACAGGACAGAGCAAGATGGCAAGACCACCGCCAGGAAATGAGACCACCCTGATTGTCCCCCCACTGTCCCACTTTGTCACCCTGTCCAGATTGGAACTGCCCCAGCTCCACTTCCAATGGCCAGATGGGCAGTGCACATGTGAGACTAATAGACTGGACTCTGCCATGGACATTCCTCCACCATCACCCATCCCCATTTTACAACCTTCCTTGATTTTTTTAGCACTTAAATAAACACACCTAGAAAGTCCAAAAAATCTGGAGTCAGTCTATGATTAGGAACTTTGTATTATTAATTACAGTGTCATAATGGGTTACTCATTGTAAGGCTAACATACCAATGTCACACATCACAAGCCCTTCAAGGATGCAAGCAGTTGACACGTAGGTAACCACACCTGTGAAACTGAAATGGAAGGGTACAACTCAATTAACAAATAGTGAGTGAAATGTAGGTACAGGATAGAGGTAGACGTGTGAAAGTTAATGTAATGTTAAACCAGAAAATTTTCTCACCTGTGTGTCACTGGAAATATTGCTGTATGACTGACTCCCTGTTGTCGTTTTCTTCATCCTCCGCTTCATCCTCATCACTGTCCACTCGCTCCACAGGCTCCACAGCTGCCACAACACCGTCATCTGGATCATCCTCCTGCAGAAAAGGCACCTGGCGTCACAATGCTAAATTATGGAGCAGGCGATGATGATGTCGCACACCTTCTTCGGTGAGTAGAATAGGGATCCACCTGTCATATGGAGGCACCTGAACCTGGCCTTAAGAAGGCCGAAGGTGCGTTTGATAACCCTCCTAGTCCGCCCATGAGCATCATTGTACCGTTCCTCTGTCCTGGTCCTGGGATTCATCACTGGGGTCAATAGCCAGGAAAGGTTGGGGTAACCAGAGTCCCCCAATAGCCATACACAATGCCTCTGGAGTTGACCCATCATATCAGGGATGCTGCTATTCCGCAGGATGTAGGTGTCATGCACTGAGCCAGGGAACATAGCATTTACCTGCGAGATGTACTGGTCTGCCAAACAGACCATCTGGACATTCATCGAATGATAATTCTTCCTGTTCCTGTTCACTCCTGCGGGGGGACCAGAGCTACATGGGTCCCATCAATAGCACCTATGAAGTTCGGGATATGTCCAGGGGCATAGAAGTCACCTTTCACCGTAGGCAAATCCTCCACCTCAGGGAAAATGATGTATCTCCTTACGTGTTTCAGCAGGGCAGACAACACTCTGGACAACACGTTGGAAAACATAGGCTGGGACATCCCTGATGCCATGGCCACTGTTGTCTGAAATGACCCACTTGCAAGGAAATGGAGCACTGACAGCACCTGCACGTCAGGGGGGATTCCAGTCGGATGGCGGATTGGTGACATCAGGTCAGGCTCCAACTGGGTACATAGTTCCTGGATTGTGGCACGGTCAGACCGGTAGGTGACGATGATATGTCTTTCTTCCATTGCCAACAGGTCCACCAGCGGTCGGTATACCGGAGGATTCCCCCATCTTCTCATATGTCCCAGCTGAAGGTGCCTAAGAAGGACAACAGCGAAGAACCAGTCACTATTCCTCCAGGTATGTACCCACTGTTACACACAAGACTACACCAGACAAAAAAGCCTTCCTGTATGTGTGTTGAGTATAGGCCTAGCTATGCGTGACGCAGTAGGAAATGAAGCCATGTGGGCCCCTAAAATGGCGGCTGTCTGACCTCTAAACTGGGACAATGGGATTGTGGGGTAACTGCGCTGGCGTTGCACACCGTCGCAGTAGGCGGTCGTAGACCGCGGCGCAATGGTGCATTGGTTAACATTGGACCCGATGGGTCCCAGGAGCCAATGAACAGGTGCGCCGGCGGTGATGATGCGCACCGCCGCGGACGTCACCGCTGCGGACCTCACCGCCATTTTCTATCTGTTCACTCACTATTTACCTGACCTTCGACAGGAGAGGACCTACACTGCTAGTGCTGCTGTGACCTCGGTCTGAAAGCGACGATGGCTGCTGCCTCTGGGGAAAGGGCCCCTGACTTCACTGCACAGGAGTTGGAGAAACTTGTGGATGGGGTCCTCCCCCAGTACACGCTACTCTACGGTCCTCCAGACCAACAGGTTAGTACACAGGGAGCAGGTTGTATGGGCTAGGCCTGGGTGGAGAGGGCTGGTTGGAAGAGGGAAGGGGCAGAGTTCATAGATCAGTTATGAATGGGAATGAATGGGCCACATGGCCAGAGTAGGGAGGGGGCCACTCACATTGACGGTGCAGTTGATAATGACTGTTCCTCTTTCCTTGTGCATGTCATGTAGGTCAGCGCCCACCAGAAGAGGGACATTTGGCGTGCCATCGCCAAGGAGGTCCGGACCCTGGAAGCCCACCAGAGACGGGTCACCCACTGCCGTAAGAGATGGGAGGACATTCGCTGCTGCAGCAAGAAGATGGCGGAGGCTCAGCTGGGGATGGCCTCCCAACGTGGGAGGGGTGCCCGTCGCATCATGACCCCCCTGATGTTCCGGATCCTGGCGCTTGAGGACATCACAGCAGACACAAGGGGGTGAGTACAACGTCATTCAGCTGACTTGGCGTGCAGTGGAGGGGTCTGGGTGGGGGAGGTGGGCTGTGGGTGTCCCTAGGCCAGGGCGAGTTAGTTAGGCAAGGCCCCTCCGTAATGTAGGCCATGTGGCACCCACCTCAGCAGAGTGCCAAGTTGAGGTATAGTTGCCCCTGTGGCATCCATGTGCGCAGATTTCCACCATTGCCATGTAGGCCATGTCCCAGAAATTGCATGTGCAGAGGTCAGGAGCACGGCGTAATGCAGGGGGCTGCTGTGTCTGTCTTGTCCGCCAACGGTAGCGGCATGCCATGCACTAAAACTCTCTTTCTTATGTCTCCCCCCCTTTTCCTGCTCTCCCTGTCCTTTTGTACATCAGCATCATCAGGCGGAGGTACAGTGGCACCGGAGCACGAGGGAGCTGCATCCCACATGGCCATGGAGGGCCACACCACAGACTCTGAATGCACGAGTGGGACGGAGGGCGAGGGGAGCTTCACGTCGGCCACCGGATCACCAACCAGCGACACAGACTCGTCCGCCGATGGGAGCTCCCCTGTGGTGGCGGCACCACCTGTGCGCCCCACCTCTACAGGTACAGCCGCCACCCCCCCTTCCACCACCGCCCTCCCAGCAGCCCCTCAGCGTTCGCCCCGTGCCCGCTCACCCAGGAGGGTGGGCATCACCTTCGCCCCAGGCACCTCAGCCCCTGCCCCAGTCACCCCTGCTGCCCTCAGTGGGGAGGCCATTGACCTCCTCAGGTCACTCACTGTTGGGCAGTCTACCATTGTGAATGCCATCCAGGGTGTAGAAAGGGAGTTGCAATATGGTAATGCATTCCTGGAGGACATTCATTCTGGTCAGGCGGCCCTTCAGCGAACCCTGCAATCTCTGGCCTCAGCACTGATGGCAGCCATTGTCCCTGTGTCCAGCCTCCCCCCTCCAACTTCCTCCACCCAGACCCAATCCCCTGTACCCCAGCCCATCCCAAGCACACCTACAGACCAGCATGCACACAAGTCAACACACACAAGAAGCTCAACCAAACATAGGCACCACACACACCACAGGCACTCACTCAAGCCTCACCCACATACAGACACAGCAACATCCACTGTCTCCACTGTGTCCCCCTCCTCCTCTTCTCCTTCCTCCCTCCCAGTCTCATCTACACACACACCTGCATGCACCACATCTACAGGCACTAGGACTCGCACCAGGACACCCAGCACCACAAGCCGCTCACCAGCACTCACCACCTCCACTGCCATTTACACGTCCCCTGTGTCCTCTCCCAGTGTGTCTGTGACGCCCCCTCCCAAAGTACACAAACGCCGGCAATCACTCACCCAACATCCATCCACCTCACAACAGCCTCCAGTACCTGCACCTGCACTCAAAACACCTAAAGTGACACCTCCTACAACCACCTCCTCTTCCTCCACTCCCAGACTCCCTCCAGCTACCCATTCCAGTGTTCGTCAGAAACTGTCCCTCTGTCAAATTGACCTTTTTGCCCCCCCCTCCAATTCATCAGTCCCGTCGTAGCGCCTCAGCCAAAAAGCCTCCAGTACCAGTGGTGCGTGTTCCAGGTTTTTGGAGTGCACCGTCCACCAGTGCAGGCAGTAGGACCCGGAGCCAAGGCACTGGCAGCCCACACCCTGTAAAGGCTCTGAAAATGGAGAGTGGACGACAGGACCATCTTAAGACCCCTGGTGGTACAACAAGTGACATGGGATCGAAGGGGATTGGTGAGTCAGTTGTAACTCCAACAAAGGTGGGGAAGGTCCAGGGGAAGTCTGCCCAGCCTGTTGTGAGTGTCACGGCGTAGAAGTGCGCCATCATTTCCGGCTGTCCAGACACAACCGCCAGCACCGTCGTCACTGGTCCAGAGACCACCGCCAGAGTCACAGCCCAGGAGGGCACAAGTATCGTTACTGGTCCAGAGACCACCGCCAGAGTCACAGCCCAGGAGGGCACAAGTATAGTCACTGGTCCAGAAACCACCGCCGGAGTCCCAGCCCAGGAGGGCACAAGTATCGTCACTGGGCACAAGTATCGTCACTGGTCCAGAAACCACCGCCGGAGTCACAGCCCAGGAGGGCACAAGTATCGTCACTGGTCCAGAGACCACCGCAGAGAGTCACAGCCCAGGAGGGCACAAGTATCGTCACTGGTCCAGAAACCACCGCCGGCGTCACAGCCCAGGAGGGCACAAGTATCGTCACTGGTCCAGTAACCACCGCCGGAGTCACAGCCCAGGAGGGCACAAGTATCGTCACTGGTCCAGAAACCACCGCCGGAGTCACTGCCCAGGAGGGCACAAGTATCGTCACTGGTCCAGAAACCACCGCCGGAGTCACAGGCCAGGAGGGGCCAGGATGCCACAGCCCCGCTGGGCAATGATGGAACATCATGCCACACACCAATGTCCAGTGTGGAGATCGTCATGCCACACACCAATGTCCGTATCAGAACCGCCATGTCAAAGCACCGCTGAACAGGGCAAAGACCGCCATGTCAAAGCACCGCTGAACAGGGCAAAGACCGCCATGTCAAAGCACCGCTGAACAGGGCAAAGACCGCCATGGCAAAGACCACCATGGCAATGCATCGCTGAACAGGGCAAAGACCGCCATGGCAAAGCACCGCTGAACAGGGCAAAGACCGCCATGGCAAAGCACCGCTGAACAGGGCAAAGACCGCCATGGCAATGCATCGCTGAACAGGGCAAAGACCGCCATGGCAATGCATCGCTGAACAGGGCAAAGACCTCCATGGCAAAGCACCGATGAACAGGGCAAAGACCGCCATGGCAAAGCACTGCTGAACAGGGCAAAGACCGCCATGGCAATACATCGCTGAACAGGGCAAAGACTGCCATGGCAAAGCACCACTGAACTGTCCTGAACCGCCATGGCAATGCATCGCTGAACAGGGCAAAGACCGCCATGGCAATGCATCGCTGAACAGGGCAAAGACCGCCATGGCAAAGCACCGCTGAACAGGGCATGCACCGTGTAGGAAGGAATGGACCGCCACGTCAGGCATCCTTCCCCATGTGCAGCTGAGACAGTGACCGGACAGGTACTTTCACGTGGAGACTCAACCAGTCTGGGCACCAGTCCCCCTCCAGAACCAGTGGAGACTGTTATCCACTTGAGAGACTGTGGCTTTACACTCCCCAGGATGGCACAGTGGGCAAACCACCCACTGTAGAGACTTGAGAGACTGTGGCTTTGCACTCCCCAGGATGGTACAGTGGGCAAGCCACCCACTGTAGAGACTTGAGAGACTGTGGCTTTGCACTCCCCAGGATGGCACAGTGGGCATGCCACCCACTATAGAGACTTGAGAGACTGTGGCTTTGCACTCCCCAGGATACATCAATGGGCATGGAGCCCCGTCGTGGATCTGGCTTCGCATTAATCTGGCTGAGGTGCCCCCCCTTCCCTTCCCCCTGAGGTGCCTGTTTTCTTTCTATATGATGCCCCGGCAGTGTTCGCTCCGATTTTGGTCAGGTATCTATTGTGGGCCTCGCCCATGCATTTTTGGACTGTTGGTGCACGGACATTGTTGTGTACATATCTGCACTACTTCTCGGATTGTATGTGTAAATAAGAGTGATTTTGAGATATATATTTCTGGATATTTTTGTATGACATGGATATTGGCACATTACAATGTTTGCCCGAATTTCGCATTGTCTTTTCATTCTTCCGGGGGGAATGTGGGTTGTTACTGTTATTTTTGTGACTGCATTGGTGTATATGTTGAGATATGCGAGGGTGGGGGTGGGGGTGTTTGGTGGGTGTCCCCCTAACTTTTGCCTCCCCGTGTCGTAGGTGCAGTACTCACCGGTATCTTCTGCGCCTATGTAGCTGTTGGTCGTAAAGGAGCAGAAAAACAAGCGCAGGGAGTATTTGGAGTTCGGGCTCCTTGGTGTCCTCGTTCCTCGTGGGATGTGTTAACGTGAGCATTTTCCCATAGCAAAAGCTGTTTCCGCCGTGTTTTTATCCGCGGTGAATCCGCCCTGGAAAAGGTGGCGAATTGGCTGGTTGTAATAGTGTGGGCGGTACATTGTCTCCCGCCTGTCTGTTGACGGTAACCGCCGCGCTGTTTGTCTGTATCGCCGTGGCGTTCGGAGTGTTAAAGTGGCTGTCTTTGTTGGCGGTTTCCGCCACAGTCATAATTCCCTTTTTTTTTCCGCCAGCCTGTTTGCGGTCTTACCGCCGCTTTAACACCGTCCGCCAGGGTTGTAATGACCCCCCGTGTGTATACAGAAATGATCTCTCTTTGAACAACAACAAATATGCCTTGAAAAAGCCCCAGGTAAATACACCACAGGGGGCGAAACACGTGTCGGCTGTTCTCTTCATGTATTTCCGAAACAATTCCTATACAAAGGATCAATAAATGCTTTTGAATTGATCAGGCGGATTCAACAAATCATTGCTTGATTACAATCCAACACTTTATCTTTCAAAGTTGGTCCTCAATTCTCTTGGTCTTTCTTTACATGTAATAACAGTTGATGTTGTTTCTTTGCTGAATCTAAATGTGTGCCATTTCATTTGGGCAGTTATCTGTGTTATTAATTTGTACTGTAACCTTAGACTGTGTAGTGACCCAGGCTTTGATTAGATTGCGATTCTTTTGTTGCTTTGGTCAGCCAATATTGTTTCTGTATGTTTATAATTTGATTTTGAGGATAAGTTACGTGACATTAGCATTGTTAATATAGGGAAATAAACATTCTAACTTTTCTATAAAGGTGTGGTTATTCATGGCCGAGAGGTCATGGTGTGTGGAATTATTGACTCCTATTGATTATTGATGTGGTTTATTGTTGTTGTTGTTGATCTGTATTGGTATGGGATATATAGTAGGAACTACTTGAAGCGCAGTCAAAAGGTCCATCGGCCTATAGGTATCTCCTTGGTAAGTTAACTTGATAAAGTCTGATGCGCTAACAAGGGCGATAAGACCCTGGCTGCGTAGAAGGCTTGGCTTTTTTGAGGAAACTTACACTTTAACTTTTGCATTAAAAAGCGGGGCAAATGCGGTGCTAAAAAAGTATAAATATGGGCCTTAGTTTTCATGGGACTTCGTCCCTGGAAAGAAATGTGTGGCTGAGGTGCGTGGCATGCCGCATAGGTGTGCCAGTAAGGTGTGCCTTTGTTGCGATGTCTCTTGAAAGTTGTTGATTGCTGCCAGCTAATACAGTACTGGGCTTTTGAAGAATATGGTGTGATTCAGGTGATTAACAACGGAATCACAGTCTCTGACCACTTATACCTTTGTGGCACTCAGTATGTCTATACTCACCTCACACAAATCTTTAAGAAAAGCACTGAACTGTCTACAACTAGAATTAGGGATCACCTGCAAGAAGTCACCAAAACAATCTCTCACACCGAAGACATAAGCCCAACTAATGGCAGTGTAAAATAACATATAAATCAAACTCACCAAATAATTACTGCCTGAGCAAGGGATGGATATAAAATAAGTTTCAGAAAGGCAAAGAGTGGCCTTCTGAATGTGATGATCTTAGGCTGCAAGAAAGTAAGCGACTTGCACATGAATTCCTAGACAAATGTGCCATTTTATAGCCTCATAATATTTGGTGAACGTTACAAGCCCTTAGCGAGGGTTGTTTGTAGAGCACATAACGTAGAGAGAGTCTAACTACTCTATGACGTGGTCAGGCCCATCTTCTCTGAAAAGGATTGACAGATACCCACGCTGCCATTTTACACTGTCTTCAAGCCAGTATGTCAGAAATAAAATAAGTACATGCATCGGGCATATTAATCATGTTATAAGAGATGTTCAGAGTACCTGTGGTTACACATGTATGTATTATATAACGAGGCTCAAACTACCTCCCTATCTTATAACCCACACTTATACTCAGTGCTGCAAGAGGATTTCGCTCTCATAGAGAAACAATTCTTACAGCACTTGACACTGCCATCTTCAAAAAGAAACCTAGTGCAAAAGAACACAGGTCTGCTCCGACATGCGGTTTGAGTGGGATCCTTCAATTAGAAACCAAGGCCCATATTTATACTTTAAAATACCATTGTATTTTGTAAGTTTGCGCCGCTTTTGCATCAAAAAGCGGCGCAAATGCAGCGCTAAAAAAGTATAAATCTGGGCCCAATAGTTTTGAGAAAACCAACAAAGAATTTCACAAACTCTATACATCTTACAAGAGTAGAAACATTCTGCAGCATGCACAGCTGTTCAAGGAATTTTCGAAGATGAAAGTCCAACCCATACAGACTCACACTAAGGTCTTATGTAATTCTACAGCTCAGGTGCACAGGTGCTGGTTGTGTTACAAGCCTGTAAAAGGAAAACCATGTAGTCCTCATCCTGATTATATGGCCTTCACCCTTTTTGTGTGCATGGGTACAACATGGATCTGTTGTACTGGTGCCTAAACAGATTCAAACATTCAAAAGGTAAATTGATCAACGCTAAAAAGCATTTGCAAAAGAACTGTTCTACATGACAAGCTTCCTCTATTACATGTTCTGCATACTGTGTCATATAGGAGTGAAGGAATTAATCCCAAAGGAAACAAAGCAATGGAATTAACGACTCAGATTGGGAATCAGACCTGCATGGTGGCCCCTGACTCTTAAGTTTGGTGTAAGGTCGATGCAGATAGCTTCATGAAATTACAGGCAACTTTTGGAGAGAATGCACCCCTATTGTGTTTCCTAAGTATTTCCCACAAGCTATCTTCAGACAGTGTGCCGAGGATGGTCAATCCTAATATTGTGAACAAACAGATAAATAACAAAAGAGTCATACAATAATTAATAAATGCAGCTCAAGAGTGGAAGGCATCGCCCCATGATTATATCAATAGCACCTTGTCCTTATTAATCAGTATTAAATATATTCTTGTTACTGTCAATTCATGCTTTAGATTTTTGTATGTACAATCACGAATGTCTGTCACCACTCAAGACATAAGCCAGAGACGCATGGCACTACAACACATCTCCCCTCTACACCAAAAGCAACAACCTAAATACTTTACAGAGCTTGATAACTATATACACAACATCTTGTGACGTTAGACTTTGAGATTATACAATAGCTTCTTTTACCACAACATGTAAATCTTCAGAAAGGTAATCTCGTAACCTACTATGTGAATCAATAGTACCATCAAGCTGCCCCATCTTAAAATGGTTAATATCTAATCAAATATCTTAATTACACGCTCACTCACAGTTTTACAAAATCCTTCCTTTGAAAATTCTTTAAGTAATCTCTGCCAAAATTTGGTAGTGCCGGGGCTACATTTATACATATGTTCTGGGAATGCAGGCTTATCAGGTCGTACCGTGAGAAAATAGTTGCGACACTGAGAAGAGTAATGTTTATTAACTTCACATCTACTCTGAAGTACTGTCTTCTGGGGTTTATCACCATACACATTTGCTCCTGCTGGGGTTGGTTCTGGGAAAGTGGTGCATTTCCATTCACTGGATAATGGAGAGAAGACCTGCAGTTATTGCCTGGAAGGAAGACATGACTGAAAGGGTACTGGCCGAAGATTGCAGACGAAGAGAAAACAGGACGGATGACAAAGCACTGGAGGACATCTCATGCTGGGTGGATATAGAGCATGTGTTAACTTCAAAGTTGGACCAGTGATAATAGGGATATTATGGATTGGGCACATCTAGTGAATATTAAACTAAGTAGGAATGGTTTACTTTTACTGACAGACTAGGACAGGAAATCAGACATGTATCTGATGTTCCTACAACATGTCGAGTGTGATGCGTGGGCTCCAGCATGTGAGATATTTAATGGAGGAATGAAGGTGGGCATTGGCATGCAGGTGTTGGGTCATTTCTTTAGGATGCATTCTGAAAAATACAGGCATGTTAATACGATATCCCACTCATGTCGATGTGAACTCAACTGTTGTACTAAGCATGATTGTTTTTTTTCTCTTTTTCTTTCTTTCTGTTTACTAAAACTAAAATAAAGAAATAAAAACGTTAATTTCTATTTTAAGACGCCTCGAAATGACATCAACTACTTGTGAAGGTCATCTAGCAAATTAAAAAACTTTTTGTGCCCTACTGTAATTTGTGGAAATTTAATTTTGTTCAGATAACAGATCTATCTATTGCCAGGTTTTTGTGTAATACCATCCCTTGATCTTCTGTTATGTGACTAGTAAATGTTTCCAAGCCCATTCACGCATCTTGTGGTTGATTTGTCAAGATTTATTAGACGGGCTCAAACTCAATGCAATTCTTCAACATGTCAGAAGAGGAAACAAAATAAATCCTTGATAGCTAAAGAAGTTTCACTATTATTACTCACAATTCTGTGGTTTCTGCCTTCCTATTACTGTTAAGAGAATACAGAGGTGTGCACTTCTAAGCAACCCCACTTTGAAGTAGAAACTCCTTCATCTTAGCATATGAAAATTTAACTCTATTATCAGTAGTTTCTCTGGTTTAAAGCACGTTTTAAGAATTTCTAGCACAGTATCAGTTGTGAGGTCTGTGCCATATTTCAACTTCACTCATTTGGAAAAGATAATCAACCAAAACTATAACATACTTCTTATCATGCTGGAAAATATGAAGTATAATATTGGCTAAAGCTTAAGACCAATGAAATATAAAATTGTGAATTTCAGTGTGTTTTGCATTTAAAATGTGACGTTATGACTGACATTCCCACCTAACTATAAGGACACTTTAGCTTATGATTTTTTCAGTCAATTTCTAGGGTTATTTTATGATGTAGAGTTATATAATATTACCGTGAGTAACTGTAGCTTAAAGTAAACTTGGGTGAATTTCTTGCAATTTTTTTACGTAAAGTAAGATCATTTTACCATACCTAATGACCACCACTGTCCAAATCCCCACGGAGCATAGCCTTTGTAAATGTGTGGCGTCAGAGAGCGCTTCAACACACAACGCAACTGACATCTGATTAGGATGAGGAGGATGGTGTGCTGGGGCGGAGGCGGCTGGCAGCCTCAGGGGCCTGCCAGTGGTGAACCGTCCTTCGCACCCTGCCTCCAGCTGTGGAGGGTCGGCCTCCAAATGCCCAGGGCTCTGCTCTGTGAGAAAACAGGGCTGATTGCAGAGGCCCTCTGACTTTTTTCCCCCATTTTTCCCTTTTTGCTGATGTTTTCCTGACTCTAATGGTGTCCTGGGTACTGCTAACCAGTCCCAGGGCCTCTGCTCTGTATATAATGAGTATGCAAATTGGGCTAATTATAATTGGCTAAGTCAACCTACCTATAAGTCCCTAGTATATGGTAGGGCATGTAGGTTTAGGGACCCAAGCATAGGTAGTGCACCCATAGGTACACTACTGAGGTGCCCATTGTCATTTTAAAGGCAGGCCTGCCTTGCTGGCTGCTTTTAAATTAAAGTTCCATGCAAATTCGACATTGGAATTTAAAATAGTTCCAAAGTCTTAAACTATCTTATTTGTACATATATCACCCCGACGGTGTGCCCTATATGCCCCTAGGGCTGGGTGCCATGTAACTATAAGCAGGGACCTTATAAAATAGTTTTATAAGCCCTGGTGAGGTAAAACAGCCAAATTCATTTTTTTCCCTCACTATAGTGAATGGTCTCCATAGTCTAGAATGGGGAGGCTTTATTTTAATTTATAAAGTCCCCTGAATAGGCAGATACCTCAAGTTTGGTATCAAATTAATTGTTATAATAAATCCCACAACTTACAATTGCTGGATTTAATATATTGTGTGCAGGTAAAGAGTTTTAAACTGTACCTAAAAAGTTGCCAACTTCAGCCCTGCAGTGTTTTGCTACTTTGCTCTGATTGGCCAGCCTCTGGCAGCCTGGCCAGGTTGCCTTGATGAGGTGGGAAGTGGCCTGGCTCAACACAAAGTGATGCATCTGGGGGATGAGATCTTCCCTCAGCAGATGGGGAGGCAGGAAGGGGGGAGGGCTACCAAACTGGTCTTCAAAGGCAGGGAAGGACATTTGGAGCAACCCAGCACCACCCCCACATCCTGCAACCCCAGACAACTAGGTGCCCCCCTGATTAGATTAGGAGAGGGCAGGAGAAGGGTGTGTTTAAGATTTTTAGCCACACCAGTGGATGGGCTCAGCCAGATGTAACCTCCAAAAATCACTTCCAGCCATGATGGATTTTTGAAGAATGTTGCTCCCTGGGATTGATTTGTGCCACACTTCCCAGGAAGTGGTCATCACAGAGGGAAGGACCCAGCACCTGACTGGTGAACCAGGAACCACCTGTTTTTCACCCATAAGCAAGGATAAAACTGGCAGACCTGCACCCACACCTCAGATTCCTACCAGATTCCAACAAGGAAGAACTACAGAAGGAGGACTGCCCTGCTGGACCCCTGACCTGCACCTAGACACTGCACTCTGGAGGACTGCACCAGCTGCACACAGGCTTCACCACAAGAAGGACTTTGCCTGGCTTCAACTGGTTCAAGGAGGGACTCCCGGTTTGCTACAGGTTAAAAATTCCTAACCAGAGTCTCCTGCACCAACTCCTGAAGAAGCTGACCTCTATCCAGTGGCCATTTTGGAGTTTGCACCAGGTGCATTCTGGGAGTTGTAGTCCGCACCCTGAAGAAGCATCTCAGAGCTTCTGGAACCTTGGGGTGAGCTGTGGACCTCTAAAAAACCTTAAAAGAACACCTGGAAGAAGATCCAGAAGTTTGGAGAAATTTTGGAAAAAAGCTCCATAAAGGGACCAACCCGCCGGGGCAACTGTAGCCAGCTTGCCTCAACCGCTACCCGGCCTGACTTGCAGGTTCATCCCAGTGGAGAAAATCTCCAAATAAGTGACTAAGTCGGAATTTAGGAAGTTGACTGGGACCTCCCAGGCAGTGTATCCGAAGAGGGCTCCAGGGACGTCGGATCAAGATTCAGGTTTGCCCAAGTCAAAGGATTTTCACCCCGAAAAAACAACTAAGTCTGAAGGTAAAAATCTCCACAGAAGGCTCCTGTGACGCGTTTCTGAGAAAGAGTTCCAGGAGGTCGGATTGGACTGGCGACTTTGTCTCGCTGAAGAAAATCTCCAGAAAAACGACTAAGCCCTAAGATAAACTTTTGACTGAGGCTTCCCACGAGCTGCAGCTGAGCAAGACTCCATCGCGGTCTGCCTCAAACTTTGACTTTGCCCCAGTCGAGGTGCGATCAGATGACCAGATTGGCCCTATTCGTTTCTAAGTGTTAAAAAGCATTAATTCTTTAAAAATACATATCTCCGGTTCCCATTATCTGATTTTATTCTTTGTGGTGTCATTTTAAAGATAAAGATATAGGGGGTCATTCCAACCCTGGCGGTCAATGACCGCCGGGTTGGAGGACCACGGGAGCACCGCCGACAGGCCGGCGGTGCTCCCAAGGGCATTCCGACCGTGGCGGTAAAGCCGCGGTCGGACCGGCAACACTGGCGGTCTCCCGCCAGTGTACCGCCGCCCTTTGGAATCCTCCAAGGCAGCGCAGCTAGCTGCGCCGCCGAGGGGATTCCGACCCCCCCTACCGCCATCCAGTTCCCGGCGGTCCGCCCGCCGGGAACCGGATGGCGGTAGGGGGGGGTCGCGGGGCCCCTGGGGGCCCCTGCAGTGCCCATGCCACTGGCATGGGCACTGCAGGGGCCCCCGTAAGAGGGCCCCTACAAGTATTTCACTGTCTGCTTGGCAGACAGTGAAATACGCGACGGGTGCAACAGCACCCGTCGCACCTTCCCACTCCGCCGGCTCGATTACGAGCCGGCATCCTCGTGGGAAGGGAGTTTTTCCCTGGGCTGGCGGGCGGTCTTTTGGCGACCGCCCGCCACCCCAGGGGAAAACTTAGAATACCCTCCGCGGTCTTTCGACCGCGGAGTGGTATTTCGGAGTTTGGAAGTCTGGCGGGCGGCCTCCGCCGCCCGCCAGACTTGGAATGACCCCCATAATCTATTTTTATAAATTGGTGTTGGATTTTTATTGTGTTTTACTTATTCACTGTTTTGTGATTTTTAAATGCTTTACACATGTCTCCTAAGTTAAGCCTGGTCACTCGTTGCCAGGCTACCAAGCATTGAGCTGGGTTTAATTTATTGAGACCTAACTGGACCTATGTGGAGGTTAGTGGCCTATTGCTAAGTGTAGGTACTTTCCTGCCCTTCCAATAATCCATTTTCCAACACTACTGATTGACCTGGAGCCTCTGCGGGCGGTGCTCCTGCCCCTGCACACGAGAAGCTGTAGCCGCAGACCTGGCGGTACAGCGCTGCCCACTGAGGCCTGTATAACTCGGACAATGTCAAAATTGCTCCGGAGTACCTGAGGCCCCATCGGCTAGCCACCCGAGACTATAATACCAATAAACTGCGCAAGTAAGGATTAACGCACCATGAGCAAGTGAGTACCCTGTAGAGGGTGGCGGCGTTGGCAGCCCACTCAACACCCTCTTTCCTCGCAGCCACACACCTGGGCAGTGGTAGATCATGGCCAGGACTATTGAAGGGTGGGGGGCCCTCCTCCAACATTACTGAGTAACAATTTGACTTGTCCGGGGCCAATTTGATTGTGACTTCTGACTGTTGCTTCTAGGGCCACCCCTCCTGGGGCCCAGGGAGCCTTGGTCTTGGCCCCTCCTGGGCCGTAGAAGGCCCACTGGCGTTGTGCTTCACTCTCTGTACCAGAGGCGGAGATACAACACCCCACGAATGAGAGACAAGGGGGAGAAACTGGAGATGTTGGATCAGTGAGGTACGATCCCTGCACCCCAAGCATCGCTGCAAGTGTGCCCCGAGGGGCTCATGAACACATCCCAAACCGTCCTCAAGTTTGCGCATTGGGGGAGAGCCCCTAATCGAAAACTTCCCCCCCACCACCTGGGACATCCCGGCAATGGGAAAGAAGAGGAAGGTGCGGCCCTTGTCCTGCCAAACCTGCATTGACAAATTCACCACCTCGGCCAGGGCTCAGCGCGGGGACACCAAGGAAAACTCAATGCTGCTACATGAGACACTGATAAAATTCTACAGGCCATTGAGTCTTCACAGGTGGTAGTTGAGCACAAGATTCGGGAGGCAAGAGTGGACATGGTTTTGATATGACAAGACCTTAAAAAAGTCACAACACATATTACCGAAGCAGAGGAGCGTGTCTCCTCAGTGGAAGATGAGGTTTGAGTTTAAAAATAACAAGGTAAATTGCCTACTCACCCACACGTATGAGTTATAACGGTGTGCAGAAAACGCATTGGCCTTCCGGTAGGAGCCGAGGGTTCCGAGCCTGGTAACTGCTTCAAGACATGGCTCAAGTCATGGGTTCCCTCAGATAAACTATCCGTGTAGTTCACCATGGAACGTGCCCATGGAGCACTCTCTGTCACCTTTCCACACCTCATGGCCCCCTGCCACATAATATTGTGGAGTGTCAACTGATTCCTCGATAAAAATCAAAAGGGTGGCGGTGCCGCAACATGTGCAGTATTTTCCTTCCTTCTATCCTGTTCTTACAAGAAATATATCTAATGGGGTTGTATTGCCCGTGCTTTGCCTGATATGGATTTGACCATTCGGGCTTTGCGTGCCGAGCCAGGGAAGTTGCAACACTCTTGCACCACAGTTTTCTCATGGTGGTACAATGGACATGGTCTGACCCTAATGGGAGATGTATTGCCCTGGTGGGCATAGGTAGAAGGCCACCCTATTAGCCTCCTTAGTGTATATGCCCCCACCAGCGCTTGAATCGTTCTTCACCACACTAACAAACACAATAACTCAGATGCCCTTGGGCCCTACTATCATATGGGGTGATGTGAATGCCGTCCTTGACCCGGGTTTGGACATCACAGGCCCCCCTTCGCAGAACGCTGCAGGCTACCCAATCTTCTCAATAAACAGATATTGAGTCTTGGCCTGTGTGATATGTGGCGAACTTGGCATCCTCGCTCCCGACAGTACACTCATACCGCGGCAGCTCATCACATACATGCTCGCATTGACATGCCCTTTATGCTGGCCACTGATCTTCCCAAGACACCCAGGCACAGATACTCACTCGAGGCATTTCTGACCAAGCCCCAATACTCCTGAACGTTGGTTCCTCTGACCTCGCTCTCCTATGTGGAGCCTCAATGCATGGTTTCTACAGGATGCTACCTATTCCGACGACCTCCGTACAGAAATTGAGCATTACCTTCGGGAAAACCAGGCACGTTCCAATCCAATATAATGTTGTGGGCAGCAGGCAAGACCACTATTCGTGGCCATGCCAAGGTTCTCCTGCGCCAACAAGAAAAGGGGAGGCAGGTATGCCTAACACAACTTGAAGCTCAGGCTCCGCTACTGGAATGGGACCAAAACGAGGGAAGTGAGGAGGGCCGGGAACATGCCCTGGAGCTAGTGAAAGAAGAAATCGGGATTCTCTCCCTCAAAGAAGCAAAACTGATTTGGCGTGCCTCCCAAGCACCCATAGATAACTGGGGAGACAAAAACAAACTGCTGCATTGGCTAGCCAGTAGACCATTGGCGGGGAGGATGATTCCCGAAGTGGTGGATGCAGACGGAACAACTCATACCACCCCCCACGGCATAGCCTCTACTTTTGCTAGATATTATGCCACTCTGTACACAGCTGTGCCCAGACCGACTATTGAACGAGATGCACCACTCCTGAACGAGATACCTTTGTCTCGCCTCCCGGCCTCTGTCAGTTGATCTCCAGAAGTGCCCATAACATCCAGAGACTGGTGAGGCTATTGCAGCCCTGAAGTCAGGCAAGCCCGGCCTGGATGATTATCCTGCCAAATACTATTCCAAATTTAGAGACATACTGATATCCCACCCCCATGACCTTTATAACGAGGCCCCACAAAGAGGCACTCTGCCCTATGACCTGGATCAGGCTACAACTGTAGTACTTAAAAAATCTGGGCCTGTGTGTATCTTGTGCTGCTCACCGGCCTATTTCTCTAATGAATGGAGAAGTAAAGATATACACTACTATCCTAGCTTCTCACTTGAAGACAGCCTTGCTCCATCGGATCCATCCCGATCAGTGGGGATTTATGCCCACCCGTGGTACTCGGCATTGCCTGTGAAAGCTGCATGTTGCCCTGGCACATCGACACACACTCCCCTCTCCTCTGGCCTTACTATTAATAGACTTCAAAAAGGTGTTCGATTCTGTGAACTGGGGGTACCTAGACCTTATTTTCCAAAAAAATGGGTCTGGGACGCGCCTTTCATCATATGGTGCAACTTCTATACCAAAAACTGCCAGCTCATGTTCTCATCAACGGGGTACTTTCGTAGGTCTTTCCTGTAGGTAGGGGGATGAGGCATCCCCACTCCTCTTCACCTTTGCCATAGACCCCTTGGCACACTTAGTCCAACAAGATGCTTTTCTTATTGGATGGTGGTGGGTAGGAGGAGAAGCCTGCATTGCTCTACACGCTGGCAATGTGCTACTGTACGTATCTCACCCAGCGGTGAGCGGTCCCAGATGCCTTTACTTGCTCCAAGTCTTTGAAGAGGCCTCTGGCCTCAGGGTGAACCACAAATAGTCTCTACTGGTCCCTCTCACAGGCTCACGCGAAACCGTTGACTGGCAATCAAATATCCCCATCCGGCACCTTAGCTTCACTTACCTGGGCATCAGAGTAGCTCTAGAGCTATCCATGACCTGAGCCCTAAATATCACCCCCCTTACCAAGAGAGTGAAGACCGACCTTGGGCAATGGCAAACACTGCAGCTGAATATAATGGGCCATATAGCACTGTTCAAGATGCTAATTTTGGCTTGTTTTCTTTATGTCCTCCAGCATCTCCCCCTTCAGCTTCCACAGCAGTAATTCCGAGAGATGGACACAATTACACACACATTCACCTGGCATAACGGCAGGCAATGCATCTCTTGGGACGTATGCCAATGAGGCACCTATGAGGGTGGCTTAGCATCAAACCTGTACTTCTACCATTTAGCCATGCAACTACTGACCATCAATGATTGGCTTATGGGGGGTTGGGACGACACGGCCTACTGCTTGGAGCTCTCAATGATGGGATTCTCAGGCTTCATGGATGTGTTGTACAGTAGTCCCATCCCCAGGGCTATTCCTGAGATTCCGAACCAGGACCTTAGTGGGTGGTGCTTAGCCCAAAAACATACGGGATGGTGGAGCTAGATCATCAAGCACAATCCTTTCTGGCAGGGTACACCACTGTGGAAAGTAGGGGCCCTTGAGGGATTCTCACAATGGGATGCCATAGTCTCACGTTAATGAGTGACATCTGGAAAGGCACTCCCATGATGTCCTTTCAGAACCTCCAGCAGACACATACACTGGCCAAGACACAATTCCAGAATTTCCTTCAGGTGAGACATGCACTCAAGGTACATATTCCAAAAGAGACTCTTTTTTAACTGAATTGAGCCCCATGGAGGCCAAGATGATGATGGGGGCCCAGAGCACTGGGGGAGGGGGGGATATTTCTCTTCTTAGTACTAAATGCCTCTCCATCTCGCAAGCCCTTATGCTCCCATTGGGAAACCTGGATCGAACGGATAGATGATTAGGACTGCATTGATGGCACCCCTGTATTATTACCATATCAGCAAAACTACGCTTGGTACAAACATATTATCTACACAGGGCATACCTAATCCACAACAGGCTCTACCGAGCAGGGCTATGACCTAACCCACAATGTAATCGGTTCGATCCAGGTGTTCCCACGCACCTGCTGATCTCTTCTATGTAGTCTGGTCCTGCCCCATCATCACGCATTATTGGTAGCAAATCCTGAAAGAACTCTCCACGGCATTGGAGCTTGCCCTGGAGCCCTCCTGATTGATATGCCTTATGGATGTGATGGAGTGACTTGGTAGCTCATGAACGCTAAAAACACTATTGTGTATGGCACTGCTCATAGCCAAAAGAGATATTGCTACACGATGGGTGTTGAGCACTCCTCCTTCCCCATAAAATTGGAGGCAGGGGATGGATTGGTGTGGCCGAATGGAACGGCCGGTATACCAGGTGAGGGGGTGCCCGAGGGAATACGATAAGATTTGGTCTAAAACCATGATCTAACCAGGAAATGTAAATGTTTCTTATGTGTAGGGGCTATGGTGAGGCTGGGCCACTGTGGAATATTGACCTTTTACATGACAAACTATATCATAATTTAGAATGTGAATGTATAGGAACATCACAAATTGCTTAATCTGCTTAATCCACTCTGTGACATTATCCGAATAAAACAAAGTTGTTTCTAAAAAAAAAAAAAGAAAATTATAAAATGGCTGAAAACAATTACTCCAAATCACAAAACTCACAAATATCTGAGTAAAGATCTAGTTTCCAGCCAAATTTGCTGTAATTCTATTCAGCTGGGTTTTTAGCATTGTTGTCTATAATTTCCTATGTAAAGTTGCATAGGGGAAAGAAAGGGTTTTTGAAGGCTCCTTCTCCTCGGCCCCTGCTTAGTGAATCACTCTGATATGTTTTTGGGTTAGCAATTAATATGTATTTTGTGGTAATATGTATAGCACGGGTGATTTAGGAGCTATCAATTTGTAGACTTATTTATTTATATAATAAACAGCCTGGACATTATATCAGTAGCAGTTGTCAAGATGTGATGTTTAAATAATGGAACAATATGATGACAAGATGGATAATAGTGAGTTATAGAGGTTGGCTTTTCCAAACACTGGGAGTTGGTTTTAGAAATGTAAAAATATGAAAAGAAAAAAATACTAATTATTTTATATAAGAGCAGATGATTTGTGACTTAATAAGAAGACAGCGACTTAGGTGAGTTAATTTGGAGAAAAAGATATAGTGGATAAGTTGACGTTCTGTTACTAATGAGACAACGAGAATATTATCATCTTAAGACTGGAAGGAATTTAGCCTATATTATTGTATACAGTTATTAAAGGTTGATGAAGTGTAGATAATGAATTAATATGAATAGAGCTCATTACCCTAGGACAAGTTGTAATAAACACTATGTCGTTTTTGGCTAATTTTTAGCCTTTTGTTATGTGAAGAGATACACTCCAAAATGGCTGCCATATTTTTCTTTCCTGAGGAACCTGTCTTCGAATGTAGTCCTTTGTCTATGTTTTTGTCATTTTAAGGTTTATATGTGACTAGAATTAATTTGAATAGTATTGTGAGCAAGGCTACGGCCGAAACGCGTCAATAAATGTAATACTGCTTGGCCTTGGTGTCCGGTTTTCCTTTTCTGGATTGAGAAATTGCTTTAAGTAAGATATATATATATATATATATATATATATATATATATATATATAAAATATTTGGGAATTTATAGTTTTATTCTCTTGTACCTACTGTTGTCATACATTGTTGTGGTTTTGTAGGGAAGGGCAATTCTTGACTAATCTTCCGAAGCGGAGATGGTTGTCATTGGATCCGATGTTTGGGGGTAAACAATCTATATTTTGGCTTCCTGGACAGAGAAAGATGTTCCACTGATTGTTTTTTTCATGTATACTAGCATTTTAAGGCAGGTTGCCAGTGGAGGTTTCTTAATGGTATGTATTATGTGATTTTCATTCTGATAAAAAGTGGTTATTTGCAATGTATTACTTTGTGATACAAAGCAGCTTGAAGGTAGATATTCTGGCAACTGTTAATCAATGTAGGGCCCTCAAGGCAAGGGAAATACGTGCTTGTGGCTTTACATGTAGGAGTAGTCTGGCAACAGAGTTGCAAATTCTCTGTAATCTTTTCACAGTTGGTGTAGGTGAGCCCTGATATAGACCATTAGTGTAATCTAGTTTTGATCGGATGAGAGAGATTGTTGGTTGGACTTCATAGGGGAATCCTAGGTGTGAAAAGATGCATTGCAGCAGTTTCATTGTAAGCTTAATCTGGCTACCTTACCAACTTCGTCATTCACTGACAGCTTGGAGTCCATGTTAATTCCAAGGTTTCTTGCCTCCTCCAATGTTTTTGGTAGGGATGCCAGATAGTCAGACCAGTTGCATTGAGGGTCATAACTTTTCCAGTGTGAATTTCTGTTTTGGAGCATTCTAAATGAGGTGGTTCCATGTCATCCACTGATCAATGACATGGAGGCAGCTGAAGTGTTTAGAATTTCTAATGTCCTTGCAGCTTTCCAATTTAAGAAGTATCTGTGTATCATCTGTATTTTTATAGCAAATGAACTCAAAATCCTGATCATTCCTAGTAACTATCTCATGTAGATGGGGGATAAGTATGGGTAAGATGACAGAGCCTTGAGGGACTACTGCTTTTATGCTATTGGGTTGGGACGAGAAAGGAGAAGTACGGATGACATTTGTTCTATTGTTTAGGTAGGGCATGATCAAACTAGAGGGGTACTCTTTAAGGCAGCTTCCTCGAGTCTTTGGGTTAGTGTGTCATGATCCACTGTGTCAAAGGCTGTTGAATTGTCCAAGAAAAGTAGGGTAGCAACCCCATTCTGGTCTACTGTGCTTTTAAGGTAATCCGAGGTGGCAATTAGGGCTGATTTAGAGTAGAATCCCACTTGGAAGTCTGAAAGTAGAGAATTATCTTCAATGAATTGTGGCATCTGGGTGAGGGATGCTCTCTGTTTACGTTTGCCCAAGAATGGTCCATTTCAATAGGTAGATAACTGTTGGGGTCTTAAGAGGCCGGTTGGTTGTCTTTATTAACAAGCAAATATATAGCTTATCAGTCTTGAAAAAATCCTTTTGTTAATGAGTTGTGATATTACTGGGATGGCGGCTGAAGCTGAGTTTGTGATAGTGCTTTGAGGGAATGCAGAATCTGTGTTAAGGTACTCCTGAAGGGATTTTTTTGGAAATGGGTTAGTTGATCTTCCTGATGGTTAAATATGAATCCAACATGTCTGTTTTGGTTGTGTAATGATTTGCTAGTTTGTCACTAACCTATTGACAAATAGTATGTGTGTTTCTTCTGTGCATTTTGGTTTAAACATTCTGCAACCATTTTATGAAATTTGTTTTTTGGTACATTTAGAATTGTGGGATCTGTTGGAATAGTAGATTTTTTGCTTTTCTGGTTGTTGACTTGTACGTTCTGTTATCTCTGTGTAGGTGTATTTTTCTTGAGGGTTGTTTGTTTTGATGCAGGTATGTTGAAGCTGAGCAATTTGTTATTTTATCTTTCTTAATTCAGCATTCATCCAAGGGACTTGTTGTCTTTCCTCATGTTTATGTGTTTTCGGTGGGATTAAGATATCAAAAGCTTCATGAAGTTCTTAGGTGTGTTTGAAATGTGCATGGGTTTTGGGATGAGCTAATGTAGGTTGTGTTTGCTAGGCCAGTGAAGTCCTTTCTGGGCTGGAGCATATTAGGTTTGTTAACCAATATGTTCAGGTCACCAAGGATACATACCTTGTATCATGTAAGAAGGTTTAAAACCGTGTTTAAAAGGTGTCTGGGAATTTTTCTTTTCAATGTGAAGGTCTGTAAAGGAGGGGACAGTAAAAGGAGAGGTTTGGGGTAGGATTTCACCTGACAAGAAGAGCCTCACAGTCATTGTGAATTTGCTAACTTTTGTCAGAATCCCTACAATCCATACATGACTTTCAAACACTTCTGACCATATATAGACACCACTGAACTGATCTGAACAATTTTTTAATTGCAGCCCCCCACCCACACACATCCCAAATGTCTTTTTTGAACCACTTTGGTTATTCTCATCTTCAAAGTAAAAATGTTATTCCTCTCAAAATAACCTCACCTTCACAGGTTATGAAGGTGACCTGAAGTGGTCACCTTCCTTACCACTTGAAATGTATTTCATTTAAATGATAATGGCCTCTCCCATGGGCATCCACGAGAAATACATTCTTTCTCTTCTTAAAATGTTTTGTAAGACTTCATAGCTAGTAACCAGCCATCCTCATTCACATCGTTTTAAATAAACTCACTGTATCAAAATTATCCACATCACATTCTTCATTGTTTAAACTTAAATTTCCATTCTCACAAGAGACTGGCATTGTGGACAATCAGCCATAGAATTGAACCTGCCAGCAATATATTCAATGGAAAAGTTGCACTCATAAAGCTTGGACAAAGTCCTAACCAGTATCGTGGTAGCCTTTCCTGTCCTGTGTTGTCAAAGAAAAACAAGCATTTGCAATGCAATGGGTCTTGTGTTTGGTCAAGTTAGAGCTATTAACGTTGTAAATTCCTAACTGGACTTTTCTTGCCGTATAAATTGAAAAGGCGAAGTAAAACAGTTGACAACGGAAATTTTATGTTTTGGATCTGGAAAATAACTGTGGCGCTCCCGTTGGTGGCCGACGGAGTGTGGAACTCTTCCTGTTCCTATCACGGCCACAAAAAATGTGGGTGTCATGTTTGACAACTGTCTCTCCTTCAAATCGCATGTTAATCTTATTGTCAAAACTAGTTTTTGGACACTGAAAATGCTTAAAAATATTTTCCCTTTTCTTCAAAGAGAATGGAGAGTTACAGTGATTCTGGCATTGGTTATGTCCAGGCTAGACTACTGCAATGCTCTGATGCTCAATTTGGATAAGGTATCTCTGAAGAAACTTAAGCTGATTCAGAACACTGCTGCCCGGGCCATCTTAAATCTACCCCATTCAGCCTCGGCCAGTAGCAGTTTGAAACAACTGCACTGGCTACCTGTGGCTAAACGTATCATTTTTAAGATGTTATGTTTGACTTATAAAGCAGTACACGGAAATGGATCTTAATATCTGGCTTCCCGGCTATGGTGGTATAATCCCAATTGGCAACTCCGTTCAAGGGGAGCTTTCAGCATTCAGGTTCCCTGGACCCATAAAGTAAAATGGGGTGACAAATCATTTACTGTGGCTGCGACTAAATCCTGGAACTTGCTCCCTCTGTTTATCAGGAGGGAGCATAACTTCTTGGCCTTTAGGAGGTTGGTTAAAACCTGACTTTTTCCGCGTTAAGTTGTCTTGATTCTCCGGCACCTCACTTTGCCTCTGAGCACTTCGATACCTAGGCCGGAATGCGCTATATAAATACAAAATACAAATAAGCAAGTCAGTTCAAAGTGCCACGGCTGCCGTATGCGCGAACAAGAGACACAAAAGCAAAAAGAAGTTCGGTCACAGTCAAACATGTTGCAGACATGCAATTATCAATGTAACACGGTTGGTCCCCAAGGCGTTTTCAAAACTGCCCAAGGAGGGACAAACGTAAAGCATTTACCAATGTCATCAAAGAATTTTTGAAAGACAAGCCCACAAATTAATGAAAGTGATGGACGTGAGGTGGGCGTGGTTAAAAGCCCACGTAGATGCTAACACACTGGAAAAGCAGCGCTTGCACGCTGCTATGCTTGACCTAAAACTGAAGCGTTTACCGTGATTTCTAGTATCAAAATGCCTACCTCACAGGAATGTCTTGACATGTTTTACTGCCCACATGAAACTCAAAGCTTCTGTTAATAATTCTGCCCCTTTGCTCAGTTGAAGACAAAGCTCTGGAGGCAACAAAATGTGCATATCTTGCATCTACCCTTCTGAATAACCAAGGTACTTGAGCATTCACTATCCTCAACCAGGTTTTTCTATGATATGTGCTTTTACTAGACGTCTGTTCAGTCCAAAGAAATTTATAATTTATTCACCAGTGATCTCATAAATGTTCAGAAGCATGGAAAATCTGTTATCAAAATTAGTTTAAGAGATCTTATCTTAGCACACAATCTGACTTCAACTATTTCCAAGCTAAACCAATGAGAGAACCCCCCCTATGAGGATTCTAACAACTTCAATATGACCTTCTTTGCACATGTCTTTTAAGATAGACACTAGTCTCTTTCTGAGTCTTAAAGGCACACTTCTTAGTGCTATTTACATAGATATCAAAATAAAGGAAGGATATGGGTTTCGACATCTGTTGCTTTGGTTCTACATCATCCTTGTGATCTGAAATGCTCTAACCTATATTAACTCTAGATTCTGGGGCATCATTTTTAGCCTTCTGTCTGGAATTTATTTTCCTATAGGAACTGTTAAAACATTTGTCAAATAATTGGGTTTCTTGCTTTTGTGAAACTCTCTTTTCTTGAAGCAAGATAATTCTTTTGGAAGTTTGGGTACTGGAAAGGTGGCATCTGCTTCTACCAGAAGATCTGGCTAATATTTTATGTATGGCCTTGTTATTGTCTTCAATTATTTTGAGTGAAGCTTTGCTTCTCACATCACAGACTTCTCAAGATGGTTGCCTATTGCCAGCCATTTTCTTGAGAGATGGAATAGAAATTTTTGACGCCTTTACCAAAGTCAATAGTCCCTTTTTGGAGATGGGTTTCTTTAACATAAAAGTTGTTCCTGATTTTCTTTATTAAAGCAATGCACAACAATCTGCTTTCCTTTGTAAATATCAATAGTGATGCCAAATTTACAGATCCTTAAAGTAAAGCTGCAGCATGACATTCAGTGAGATTTAGGAAGCTAATAACTGGTATAAAATTTGTGTCTTTCAATAACAATATATGGATTGTCAGTGAAATGTAACTTGAGATGATCAATTGTCTCTACAAATTAGTTATATATCAAGCTGAGATAACAGGTAGAGGAGAGCATTAGGTAAATATATTTAAGTTCAACTATATCTCGCACCTGTTTGTTTAATAGATTCAAAAGAAGTGTTTTTTCCTTTTAACATCAAACATTTTGCCATCAATTGACATCAGATGATTGATAAAGAGTTTGAAACATCATCCCGAATTCATGCTTGCTTCAGTTTAATACTCTAAGGACGATGGTGGATGATTTCAACTCTGCATGTGTGATTTGATGTCTGATGCAACGAGATACTAACAACAAAATAGCCTTGGGTATACTTTTCACCATGTACAATACTTCAAACCTAAACTAAAAATACCTGATGGCAGATAGGAATGTTAAAAATATGATGTTGCTCCGCTTTAATATATATAAATGGAGTGCTGATGATTTGATTTTTAAACTTGGTGCAGCACAAATAAAGTCAGTGAAGTCCCCTTTAGTTGTGTATAGATACATAGGAAGTTTTTACTGTTTGTGGGGTGTAGGAGGCTGGCCTGGCTTATAGTGGGTACCTTGTGGTACTTACACCCTGTGCCAGGTCCAGTTATCCCTTATTAGTAGAATAGAGGTGTTTCTAGCAGCTTAGGCTGATAGAAGGTAGCTATGGCAAAGCAGCTTAGGCTGAACTAGGCGACATGCAAAGCTCCTGCTATACCATTTATATCATATAGCACAATATCATAAGAAAACACAATACTCAGAATTACTAAAAATAAAGGTACTTTATTTTTATGACAATATGCCACAAGTATCTCGGTGAGTACCCTCAGTTAGAAGGTAAGTAATATACACAAGTTATATGTACACAAACCCGAAACAGGTAAGTAACAGTAAGAAAAGTAGTGCAAACAATGTAGAATCACAATATTATGCAATAGGTGAACATAGGTCTAGGGGCAACACAAACCATATATTCCAAAAGTGGAATGCGAATCACAAATGGATCCCAGACCTATGGGAGCTTGTAGAGGGTCGCTGGGGCTGTAAGAAAACAGTCAGGGTGTCCGAGATACACCACCAAGGACCCTAGAAAGTAGGAGTGAAATGACCCTACTACCCCAGAAAGACACAATAGTCGTGATAGGGGGATTCTGCAAGAACCACAAGCACCAGCAAAACACTGAAGATGGATTCCTGGACGTGAGGACCTGCAAGGCAAGGGGACCAAGTCCAAGAGTTGCGATAGTGTCCAGGGGGGAAGGAGCCCAGGAAACCCTGGATGAAGGTGCAAAAGGTCTGCCTCCGGATGGAAGAAGCCAAAAATTCTTCAACAACGAAAAGGGCTAGGAACCTCTCCTTTGGATGGAAGATGTCCCACAGTGTGCTGGATGTTGCAAAAGTGTTTCCATGCAGAAATACCGCAAACAAGCCTTGCTAGCTGCAAGGGTCGTGGTAAAGGTTTTTGGGTGCTGCTGAGGACCAGAAAGGACCAGGATGTCGCCCATTGGACGAGGAGACAGAGGGGGCACTCAGCAACTCAGAGAGCCCCCACAGAAGCAGGCAGCACCTGCAGAAGTACCAGAGCAGGCACTTAGAAGATTGGTGTAACCGGAGTCACAAAAGGAGGGTCCCACGACGTCGGAGTCCAACTCAGAGGGTTGAGCACTGCAAGATGGAGTGCTGGGGACACAGGCTAGGCTTTGCACAAAGGAATCCTTGGAGAGGTGCACAGAAGTCGGAGCAGCTGCAAATCACGCAGTACACAGGTTTGCAGTCTAGCGTGGGGAGGCAAGGACTTACCTCCGCCAAACTTGGACTGAAGGATCACTGGACTGTGGGGTTCACTTGGATGTAGCTCCTATGTTCCAGGGACCACGCTCGTCAGGATGAGAGGGGACCCAGAGGACTGGTGATGCAGTCTTTTGGTGCCTGCGTTAGCAGGGGGAAGATTCCGTTGACCCACAGGAGATTTCTTCTTGGCTTCCAGTGCAGGGTGAAGGCAGACAGCCCCCAGAGCATGCACCACCAGGAAACAGTCGAGAAAGCGGGCAGGATGAGGCGCTACAATGTTGCTGGTTCTCGTCTTGCTACTTTGTTGCGGTTTTGCAGGCGTCCTGGAGCAGTCAGCGGTCGATCCTTGGCAGAAGTCGAAGAGGGAAGTGCAGAGGAACTCTGGTGAGCTCTTGCATTCGTTATCTGAAGAATACCCCCGAGGAGAGACCCTAAATAGCCAGAATAGGAGGTTTGGCTACCAAGAGAGGTAAGAGCCTATCAGAGGGGGTCTCTGACGTCACCTGCTGGCACTGGCCACTCAGAGCAGTCCAGTGTGCCCCCAACACCTCTGAATCCAAGATGGCAGAGGTCTGGGACACACTGGAGGAGCTCTGGGCACCTACCTTGGGAGGTACTGGTCAGGGGAGTGGTCACTCCCCTTTCCTTTGTCCAGTTTCGCGCCGGAGCAGGGCTGGGGGATCCCTGAACCAGTGTAGACTGGCTTATGCAGAGATGGGCACCATCTGTGCCCATCAAAGCATTTTCAGAGGCTGGGGGAGGCTACTCCTCCCCAGCCCTTCACACCTATTTCCAAAAGGGAGAGGGTGTAACACCCTCTCTCAGAGAATCCTTTGTTCTGCCTTCGTGGGCCGGGGGTGCCCAGACCCCAGGAGGGCAGAATCCTGTCTGAGGGGTTGGCAGCAGCAGCAGCTGCAGTGGAAACCCCGGAAAGGCAGTTTGGCAGTACCCGGGTTCTGTGCTAGAGACCCGGGGGATTATGGAATTGTCCCTCCAATACCAGAATGGTATTGGGATGACAATTCCATGATCTTAGACATGTTACATGGCCATGTTCGGAGTTACCAGGGTGACGCTACACATAGGTAGTGACCTATGTGCAGTGCACACGTGTAATGGTGTCCCGCACTCACAAAGTTCGAGGAATTTGCCCTGAATGATGTGGGGGCACCTTGGCTAGTGCCAGGGTGCCCACACACTAAGTAACTTGGCACCCAACCTTCAACAAGTAAGGGTTAGACATATAGGTGACTTATAAGTTACTTATGTGCAGTGAAAAATGGCTGTGAAATAACGTGGATGCTATTTCACTCAGGCTGCAGTGGCAGGCCTGTGTAAGAATTGTCTGAGCTCCCTATGGGTGGCAAAAGAAATGCTACAGCCCATAGGGATCTCCTGGAACCCCTCTACCCTGGGTACCTAAGTACCATATACAAGGGAATGATATGGGTGTACCAATGTGCCAATGAGAATTAGTAAAATTAGTCACTAGCCTGCAGTGACAAATTCAGAAAGCAGAGAGAGCATAAACACTGAGGTTCTGGTTAGCAGAGCCTCAGTGATACAGTTAGGCACCACACAGGGAACACATACAGGCCACAAACTTATGAGCACTGTGGGTACTGGCGAGCAGGATCCCAGTGACACATGTCAAACACACTGACAACATAGGGTCTTCACTATGCTCACTGGGCCCTGTCTAGCAGGATCCCAGTGAGACAGTAAAAACACCCTGACACATACTCACAAACAGGCCAAAAGTGGGGGTAAGAAGGCTAGAAAGAGGCTACCTTCCTACAAGGGGGTTCACAACAGATTTGTTTTGCCAGTGAGGCAGAGCCCTAATAAAGTGAGCCAATTAGAGGGCTGCCACAAGTGCCTTCATGACTGAGTCTGATATGGCTCATGAAATCGTCACAACAAGAGCAGAGCTACATAGGTGGTATCAGTGCAGTGGTCCTGCGCACAAAGGAGTGGGCCTCTGGCAGGACCGCCTGGTTCTGATGTGGCAAAAATAGGAGCAACTTGAAGGTTAACAGACTGAAGAGGTTGATGGAGATTAGAAGACGTGGACGGATGTTAGAGACTCCTTGGAAGAACACTTGTCAATACATATGCAAGGATTAATTAGAGTAAACGTTACTGTCAGCTGCTCAGCACAGCAGATCCAGCAAAGGCATTTGTTGAAATACCAACTGTTATGTAATTCCCTCCACTGGTATGAGACACAACACTCTCTGGCTCCCTCCTCTCTCCCTCCTTTCCTCCCACAAGGAAGGCACAAGACTTAAAACAGCCGCAAGGAAGACGTGACATAACAAAGTAGTACCTGAGCCATGTGCCACTACAACACATTCTCACAGCTGTACCATTCACTTTTGAAAGGTCTCTTATACAAGAATGGCATGCTTCTAAAGCTATGTACATCAAGCTCAGATAGCCAGCAGTAATCTGATGAGAAGTGACACGCAAAATCACCCTCCCGGTGAGGTGCTATTTGACACACACGTTCATGGCATTGTGGATGTAGGACTCCATGATGAAGCATGACACAAATTGTGATTAAAAGTTCTTTTAAACCACAAGGTGGTTTTTAATAGTGGGTTCGGTATTCTGGATTAACCTATCTGGTTCTTTTTGATTTCTTATGGTTGGCTATATCTTTATTGTATGCCAGTGGCAGCTGGTGAAATCTGAAAATGGAGGGACAGGAAGAACACAAGTAAAATTTACTGAAATGCAATGAGCAATTGAAGCATGCCTCGACTCTTAAAAGAAAGAATCAGCACTACTTATGATTGTGTTTGCCTACCTTGATGTGTAAATGCAATGGAAACACTGCACTTTACCTCATGCCATAATTTAGTGAAGAGCTGATGTCAAACATGGATTCATTTTGATTATATTCAAATACAATAAACATAATATGCAACAGCCCAGAAGGTGGCGCTGTTTGATTAAAACATTTTCAGAGCGGCTTTGCTTTGTCTCACATAAAAGGAAAGAGAAGCGTAGGAATTTAAATATAGTAATACAAAAAAAATTACTATTTTCAGCTTCCAGTCCGTAAAATCACTCAAAGTGCTACTGACATAACTTACTGTGAAATAGGAACAATGGCATATGTTCCTAAGACTCATGTAGCACCATTACTGAACTTTGTAAATTCGTACGTAAATTGACCACGTCCTGCAGCACTTAGTGGACGTTTCTGATTGCCCTGTATAATCAGCTTTCCACAGCAGTCAAAATATACAATATGTCATCCATTAAACATTGCAGATGGACCGCTACAAAACCGATGTCCCAGACTGTATGGGAGACGTGACTGATGAAACGCATAGCGCCCAAGTTCTCAGACTGATCATGTGTGACATATCCATGGCTTCAGTGTGCGTATGGGTGACGTTCCATTGCCAAATGTATGAGTGACATTCGAATGCTAAATGTGTAACATGTCTAGTGACACATTAATAGAAGTAGACCAAACTAGGAAGTCTATTTAAACAGACAAACATCGTAAATGACCCCCTTTGAGCAATATGAAGCTCTTGAAAAGCCCTGCCCAATGTGAAATCCCAGCTTCCCAACTTCACCAAACTCTTTGATTGTATGCAAATATTTAATTTCAATGTTTCTCCTTTTTATTCGTGATCACATATTTGACTGCCTCCAAATATATGAGTTCATTATATGCTCTGTACAAAAACATTATTTTGTTTTTTTAATGGAATATAATGTAGATTTTCCTATTAATTTATGAAGAAAAGTCACGCAGGTGAGTATTATGCTTTCAATTCTTGCTTTATTTCGAATAGCAGCAGTCAAGATAACAAACTACAAATCCCATGGAGAAAATGAAAGCAACTAATGGGAAAAGACACGTAGTACAAATGAACCAGCTTATCACAACCCAGAGACCTCCTATAATACCTAACTTGACTGAGAACATTCCACCTTTCTTGTGCGAGAAGTTAGTAAATATCAAATAATGGAAGAAGGGAAACAATAATAGCTAATGCCATAATAAAAGAGAAGGATTCTTGAAAAAATGTTTATCAATCCGGGACTCCTGGAGGTAGCTGAAAAGTCATGAAGAAACGGATCTTCAGAGGATGGTGAAGAAAAAGGAACAACCAAGGAATGAGAAGGTGAAGATGATGTTGTGAAATCCTTAGGAAGAAGTAGAAGGCAACGCCGGAGCCGCTGTCAGGGAGGAAAAGAAAAACACCACTTAAATGTTGACATGGGATAATACTCGCCTCCGTGTCTTTAATAAAATTAAGACTTTCCTTAAAAAAAATTTAGGAACATCTACATTTTATGTCAAGACTGGAGGCTCCTATTATGCTTATTTAAAGCATATTAATAACGACCGAAGCAGCAGTATGAACGAGTTTGCAATAAAACATTCTAAACACATTATCCTTTGTCAGCTGATCTCAGAATGTCCTGAAGTCTGGACCCTGCCCAGAAGGCTCGGGAAGCCATGGCAGCCCTGGAGGAATGAGCATCAGAAACTTTGCCTGCTAAGGACATAATCCATCTGACCCAGCGAGCCAGAGTGGCGACGGAAACTGGAAGATGGGGTTTGGGGAAATAAATAAGTAACTGGGAATGAGAGGACGTTCTGAGAGCAGCAGTTTGTTGTTCATATACTTTGAAACATTGTCCAACACATAATTTGGGATAATCCAGTGCATTTATTAACATTAAACATTGCTCGATTAGGGGTATATTGTCGAGAAAATACATCGAACACTTCAACAACTGATAAACATTTAATGGAAATTAGACATAACAACATTGTAAGTTTTGCAAAAAGCATTTTTAGAGACAAAGCTGTATTATCAGGCCAAGAAATAAACAACTTCAAAACCACATTTACGTCCCACAGATTATTATACTTTGGAAGAGAAGGTTTAGAAAATTGTACTCCCCTCAAGAGACGACAGATGAGTGGATGTTCTCCAACTGGTTTACTATTAATGTGGGAATTATTTAGTGAGATTGCTAATCTATGGAGGTTTATAGTTCTATAAGATTTACCTCCTCCTTCTGCTGCTAGGAAATTAACAATATACGTTATATCTGTCGAAAAAGGATTGATGTGTTTTCACACACACCTGCTAGACCATAAAGACCAAGGTGACTTGTAGGCCTTTGTGATTCCGGGAGCCCAGGCTTTGCTAATGAATCCTGAAGCCTCTGACGAAAGGAGATGGGAATGTTGGGATGCCCAGATATTCTCCAGCCGACAGAGTGAGAGAACGGTCATAATCAGATTGTGTGGATGACCAGGAGGGTCCAATAAAAGATTGGGGAAGGATGAGAGAATGACAGGACAATCAGAAGTCAGTTCGAGGAGGTGAGGAAACCATACCTGTGACTGCCAAAAGAGGGCTACAAGTACCAAACAGGCTTGCTAGTGTCTTACTTGAGGCAGGGCTCTGTTGATCATTAAAAAAGGAGGAAAAGCGTAATTGGTTGACTGAGACCAATCCTGCAAGAACACATCTGTAGCTTGGGCTGGAGAATCTGGACACCAATGGAAGAACAGAGAAGGTGGGAATTCAGACGCGAAGCAAAAAGATCTATGTGAAAGGGACTCCCTTTTTGAGACAGAGAACGGAAAACAGAGGGGTGAAGTTTCCAAACACTGAAGTCAGTCAAAAGATGAGAATGCCAGTCCGCTATGGAATTGAGATTTCCCATAAGATATTCTGCTGGAACCGAGACTTTGTTGCACAGACAGAATTCCCAAAGACTCTTTGCTAGCTCTGCCAGGAGTTTTGGATTTGGTACCACCCAAATGGTTTACATAACAAACCACTGAGACGTTGTGCATTCCCACAAGGATAGAGCATTGAATTCTGTCTTTTCTAGGCTTTAGATCGCAAAGGAGCCTGCAAGCATCTCCAAACAATTGATGTGCAATTTGGATTCCTCTAGAGACCATGTACCTCCAATCGAGATTAAACCACAGCGAGCGCCTCAACCTGTCAGGCTTGCATCTGATTCTAATACAAGATGTGGGGCTGATGCCAAGATAGTTCTGCCTTTCCAAGTGTCTAAATTGCCTATCCACCATTGGAGTTCTAACTGGAATTCAGGGTTGATATTGATGGAATCGGCATAAGTCAGACCTCTTTGAAGATGACTCTTTTTTAATCTTTGATGAGCTCGGTAATGAAGGTTCCCGGAAAAATCACCTGAATGGAGGAGGAAAGAAGACCTACTATCCTTGCAGGGGACCTGAGAGAAATTTGAGAACTGCGAAGAGTGAGAAGAATCTTGTGTTTTATTGCTTTGACTTTTGTTTGAGAAAGATGTAGAGTAGCGGTAGCCGAATTTACCAAGAAACCTAGGAATTTAATTTGTTGCATGGGAACCATTGTTGATTTTTCTAAATTTAGGCGAAAACCGAGATCCGACAGAAGAGCACATGAAAAGGTAAAGGTGATCGCGTAAGGTCTGAATGTTTTGGTTCAAGAGTAAAATGTGTCTAAGTATATTATAAGTCTGATGCATAAAGACCTGAGGTAAGCCACAACTGGTTTCATTACCTCTATGAAGCACCATGGTGTTGAAGAGAGACTGAAGGGAATGGAGGGAAATTGGTAAGTTTTACCTTGCCACTGGAACTGAAGAAATTTCCTGTGGAAAGAATGAATGGGGATTGTGAGATAGGCATCTTGTAGGTCTAATCTTACCATCCAATCGTGTTGACAAAGAGAGTCTCTGAAGTGAATAACAGTCTTTATGTCACGATTCGCCTTTCTCTTATCACATCTGTTGGATGCAAGTGGAGTACGGCTTTGGATTTTTTGCGTCCTGGTCTGGCCAAGATAAGGGTGACTCCTTCCGGTAGCCACGGTGCTGCTGGCAAGATGGAAGCCTAAACAGTCCATGCCCTACAGAAGGAGCTCCAGCGGAAAAACCACCAGGGAAAAAACCTCCAGAAGGGAGCTCCAAAAGATCAGAAAGGCACAGTAGAATTCAGGGCTCCAAGAACTGGAACATCAGGACTCTACAAGAAAAAGCAGACAGGAACAATCCACAGCAGGAACACACATGAGAGAGGATCACCACCAACCAGAGCATTGCAACGCAAGGAAGAAAGAAACTCAAGCTCCTTAACTACCAGAAAAGAGGAAGTGAGCAAACAGGAAAAAGGAAAAATGCCATATTAAGGTGTTAAAGTGTCATAGGAAAAACTAAGCAAAACACCATCTTGATAAAGGACTAATAAAAGGTGAGAACAGTGCTTGTTGGGAAGAACAAGCATTCTGGGACAAAGAAAGCATGGCCCCCAAGACCAAAGAACAAACAGCCCAGAACCAAAGGAACAGATAAGTATGATACATGTGTTGCGGGGGCCACCCACGAAGCAAGAACAGAGCATGCAGTGACCACAGTGAGATTCAACCTTGGGCCGTCCAACCTCGCCCCTGCACAAGATGAGGACGGTGCATGCAAACAAACAACCTGCGGCAGGCCTGACGAGCCGAAAATCAGACCCTGGGCCTCACCGCAGGGGGAGAATGGAGCGCTGTGGGCAGATTACCGACCCGCGGCGTAACACTTTATTTTGAAATGACAGCATACTACAAATTGGTTGAGGTATCTGAGGTTGATGACTGGACAGATCGTTTTGTTTTTCTTCTGAAAGAGGGAGCTGAAAAACTCCATATGATCTGGAAGATAAACTTGATGGCTTGTTTTTGTAAAAGAAATTGAATTTCCGATGAAATTAGAATGGTTATGCCTGAGGAAAATTTGGGAGGAGAAGGGAGGATGTTTTGAAAAGGTGGAGCATAAAGCTCTATAAGATAATTTTGAATGGTGTTTAAAACCCAAGGGTCTGCAGTTATCATTTGCCACTTTGAGAGAAAGAGCTGAAGCCTGCCCCCTACAGGAGGAAGGTTGGAAAGAGAAATCACCTTGTTGATTGTTGTTCCTGACGTTTCTCTGTCTGCGACCTCTATAAACTCTACCACTTTGCGGGTAGAACTGTGGCTTGTACTCTTGGTAAATATAGTTGGTATTAAAGGAGCCTCTTGATCCTTGATTGCGAAAGGAACAGCCGGTAAAGTGGCTCCTGCCTTTACCGGCCCTTGCAAAAACTCATTGGGAAAACATTTTTCTTAAAGATTGTTGAGCCTTGTCAATCAAAGAAAAGGTTGTCACATACCTACTAAGGTCTTTGACAAATGTATCTCCAAATAGGAGTCCCTCTGCTTTGATTTCTGGGTCAAGAGTAGCTCGGTTAGCTGGTTTGAGATCCAATTTTAGTAGGAGTCCTTTTCTCTATTCATGTGTGATTGCAGAGTTGGCATTTCCAAGTAGGCATAAAATTCTCTGAACCCACATGGAAATATCCTGAGGATCGATATCTAAATTGTCCAATATGGCTGCCCCCGCAATATCAAATATAGGGGCCAAGGGACCCACCACATCCAGCAGTTTCTCTTGTCAGGTGGTCCAAGTCTTGTTGACACCTTTGCAAGGATCTTTGCCAAACTTTGAAAAGAAAGTAAGCAAAGAAGGGTCAATAGAACGAGCAGCAGTAATATTGGCAGGCAAAGAAGGTCTTGGGCATTCAGATTTTAAGTTACTGAGTGTTTGTTTATCCAGAAGGAGTCAAAGTCTAGAAGATATGTAATCTTCTATATGTGCCTCAGGGAGCAACTCCGTAGAACTCAGGTGTTGAATAAAGGAAGGATTGAACATAGCAGACACTTCAGCATCCAGGATTGTTTTGGGCAAAAAGGACTCTGATTTCAATTTTTATGGAGGGTGACAGAGAGGAAGAGGAATTTCCAAAAATATTGTTAATGTCATCTGCTTCACCCATGTCATCATCAGTGTCTAAAATAGAAGAAATGACTATTTGTTGGGGAGCTTCTTGTGCATTTTGCACATTCTTAATTTTGGCTTTACATTTTATAGATGTGTTAGAATTCCCCTCCTTTGTAGGAGACCTGGAAGGAACAAAGTCCTCACTCTGGTGTGAGGGAGCATCACTGTCCAACAGAGTCAAATCAATAGATATGACTTGTTTATGTGATGATAATGACTTTCACTTTCTGTTTCCCCTACAGAATGTGTCAACAAAGATTTTGACATTAAACTCCTCACAGAGTTCTCAATATTGTTTGACATTTTCTCCATAGAGGCTGAAACAGCTTGTTCCACAGAAGAATTAATGAATTCATTCAGGTCATTATTTAATGCTTCCCCATCATCACATTCGGTATTGTGTAGAGGAGATCTAACTATCTTTATTTGTTAAATAGTTAGGCAGAAAAAGTGTTAAATTGAGGCGAAAAGGAAAAAAGGGAAGAGACCAGGGGCTGAAACACTCTCACTGGTCGTTGTCATGTGAGGAAATCCCCTGAGAATGGCAGAGAAACGGAGTATATGCCGCACCTCCCTGGTGATGCTTAGAGGAAATGTAATAAAGTGAAACACTGATAAAGGGAGACTCAGAGTAGTTCAGAATCTGCTCCAGGGGCAAAGTCTTTCGAAGAAGAACAGCAAAGGAATACGGGTGCGACAAGCCAGAAAATGGCAGTTTCCGAGTGAAGAAGGCTGCAGTGGTGAGTGCACAGCACCGCAATGGATGGAGAGAGCGCGTGGCGCTCACGGTAAAAAGAAGGGAAAAGCGAATAGGTAGGAAAACTGAATTATAGTTAAATGACTTGTATAACAATAAATATAACCAAAAAAGGTATGAACATGAATTTTGAAGATTCTTATCTTGACTGCGAGCACCACGAAAAGAGGTCTGTTCACAGTCAAGTTAGGTATTATAGGGGGTCGCTGGGTTGCCATTGGCTGGTTCATTTGTACTACATTTCTTTTCCCCTTGGTTGCTTTTATTTTCCCCATGGGATTTGTAGTTTGTTATCTTGACTGCTGCTATTCGAAATAAGGCAATAATTGAAAGCATAATAGGAGCCTCAGGTCTTGACATAAAATTTGTCTCCATCTATAATAAAAATATAGACCACTTACAGAGTGTAGTGAGAAGTCTCCTTTCCAAGTATTAGACTTTTGTGACTGCCGGAGTACGAGTTTGACAAAGGATCCTAGGATTATAGCAGCCAGCCAAGGGGCAGAGCACAGGCTTCTCATGTGCACCAAGGCAAATGAGATGTTTATGATTTCCTACAGCAGTTAAATGAGGAGGGTAAAGATGTGCCAAAATCCCTGCGACCAACAAATGTGTCATGAGAAGTTGGCAGTCTATCCATGGCAACCTTTCTTTATCTTGACCTGGGAGGCTCTGACCTATCCAGCAGCAACAGACTCTCAGCTGACACTGGGAATCCCACTGTTGTGTTAAGAAAGCATCACGTAAGTTCAAGGGGCAGGAAGGAGCTGTATATGTGTGACAGTGCATTTCAATGCGGTGATGCAGGAATGTGATGCGTGGCACTTGGCAGGGCTGATTACACAGGGATTTGAGTGTACACAGCCCTGTAAGACAGGATTTTCTTAAGTGATGTCGTTAGCTCTGCAGAGACTTTCCTATTACAATCAAGGGTAAAACGATAAGCTCTAAGGGAGAGATTCCTACACATGCTTGGCTAAACTGCCTAGTGATGCTTGGAACCAAAGAAATATGAGGCAGCCAGCGATGTGTAAGTAAGATTAAGGGAAACATTTTACTGGGCACACAATTAGAGGGGCTGAGCCTCAAAGCCCTAATGCAAAGACCACCTATGTTTTGTGCACATGTAAGGAGATTGCAACACAAAACATATCAATACTAAAAATAAGGAGTTTTGTTTGCTTATCTGTTTCTTGAAAAAACTGACTACCTAAAAATGTGACTACCTTAAGCTCTAAATTTAACTTTTCCGATTTTTTTAGAGTAATTAGATTGAAGACTTTTTTTAGTAATGAGTACCATTATTCTCATACCAATACTACTGTCCTTCAGCCCAGTCATGGCTTGTGTGACAATGAAGGGGCAAGGCAGAGCGTGGGGGGGGAATAACAGGGGGTAGGCATTAGGGAGGGGGGAATGAAATTGAAAATAAAAATAATCCACTTACCTGTGCCACCGCTGTCTTCACTGCCGGCCCGAGACGGCCGGCCAAACATACATGCGCTCTGTGAGCACGCCCCCTCACACTTGTCACCCCTGAGGCCCCGCCCCTTTCCCACAAAAACGATACTAAACAAAGTTTAGTATCGTTTTTGTGGAAAAGGATTGCAGCTGACGCTGCTGGCGGGGGGAAACCGACGCTCCTCCGCCCTTATGGAGGAGCCGTCCCTGCTTCAACCACCACCTTTAAACACCCTCTTTTAATGATTTATTTTTGAGAAAGTTGGACTGAAAAAAACAGTTCTGAATCAAATTACAGATCAGCCACGTAAAACCACTTCATTTCCTTCACTATATCATAAACAGAGCTCCTAGCAGTGCAACACCTTTAAGTGAGGCACAACATTGGCATTGAACCAGCAAAGTTGGAAGCATGGTTATTCAAGACTTACAAAAATGACATCTATAGACAACTAAACAAGAATGAGCATTAAACCTACTAAACGAGTAATTCTTTAAAAGAACTAAGTATTATGATTTTATCCTTAACCACCAGGAGTCTAAAATCCACTAAAAGCCCCAAAATCCACAAGCTCTAGAGGGCAGTGATATGACAATTAATTGATGTCACCATCATTCCCCTAGAGACGTGAGAACTGCCTAATGCTCCTAGGTACATGGGGAGCCATGCATGTAACAAGTAACAAACGGACATTGATTAATTTGGACTTTGCAGCCAAGAGGGATATGGCACGATATAGGGAGGCATAAATGTACCCCACACCTGGTATTGGAGAAGATGAATGGATAGTTTTATGGTGATTGATAAACAGATCTACAAAGATAAGGGATAAACCCCAAAATTCAAGAAGATCTGGTGTGGATGGGTAAAGAGGTGAGGAGAAGATACAGAATTAGATTCCACAACTATATGGGGAATAGGATACGCCACAGTGGGATCATGGTAATTTGGAGTGCCCCTCCCCGCCAATGCTTTGTTTGGTATTTGTACTTCTAGATATCTATATGGCCCATATGTCACCTTGTGACAAATTAGTTATTCAAGTAAAAAGAACCTTGGTGTTTTTGTAGAGGATGCCCCTTCCAAAATGTCAGAGAATGGCCAGTCCGCAGAAAAAATCTAAGTAATTGTTAAAGTTAAGTGTACTGTGAATTTTTAAAGGGGGCTTTCACCACTGTCTTAACAGTTAAAATAACCTTCACACAAAACATGAGTTGCTTAGTGACACCATAATCATATTCATTTTGGCATTCTGATTGTTGTTGCTCTGGTTGACCTCACAGCTTACCAATGCAAAAATGAGATCCCGCATGCCCCGACTAATTTATGACTCATTTCTTTTTTGATCACACTCTACCTTGCTGATGAAGATTTTTGTCAAAACAATTTAATTGTTTGTTTAGCAATCAATAATGTTGGTGGAGTTCATAACATAATAGTTCCTTGCATAAGTAAATGAAAAATCACCCAGACTTAATTTAATATTCCAGCTATATCTGTTTCTAAGATAAATATCAAGCTGTGGAATTTTTTCCATAATTCTTATATAAAATATGGTTAATTTAGTCATCAGAAATTATGGTTTATGAATGTGTGGTTTTGCAGTAGCTTGTGTGTACATCACAAATTGCCACAGCCTACAGTGCAAAATAATGTTTCATTTGGTAGAAGTGTTTTTTAAAGCATTAGGGTCTGAGTGTAACATCAACCATAATCATATTAATAACTAACTTAACATTAAACTGCGTTACTTTCATGTATGAAGTGTACCTGCCTTTCTGCTGGACCTTATAGTTGGTTGTAGTTGTGATAGCCCCCTCCAAAGGAGATTGTAGTGTGTCCTTTGTGAAGAAACCTGCACCGGAGCATAGAGGAAAGTTCCAAGTAAAATTTAATGAAGGTTTAAGAAGCATAAAATACCATCCAAAAAAGAAGTCCACAGAGTGCAGGCAGGAGCCTCAGGCAAAAGCTGTTGTCCAGTCAAGCAATCCGAAATTGAATGCCTGATGGACAACAGCTGAAACTAAGGCAATAGAACAGCATGCAGAACAAGATCAAAAGCAAACAAATACTTAAAGTAACATGCAGTGTAATATTCTAGATGAAAGTAAATAAAATGCTAAAACCCAAATACAACAGAGATCTGACTTCTACACAATGAAAACTCACAGACGCATCTTTCCACAGCTTGGATTTCCTCAAGAGGTACAAGCCACATCACTCACCCTCTCAAAACTTGATTATGCTAGTGGACCATACCACAGCACCCCACTCATAAATATCAGAAGGCTACAAAGAATCCAAAACTCATCAGCAAAACTGTTATTAAAAGTAAATGTGCAAACCAACATTTCTCCACTGGTAAAGGTTCACACTGACCCCCTATACCAAGACAATCCTCTTTCAAACTACTATGCCTCACTCAAAGAGCTATTAATGACAAATGACAAACTAGTTCAAGCAAAAATCACAAAATATTCCCAACACAGTAACCTATCTTCCAGGCTGGCACAGTGTTTAATAATTCCTAATTACAGTAAGAAAAACATTGCTGTCACTACTTTCTCTGTGAAAACAGAAATAAATGTGGATTTACTTTGCTGAACACATCTGAGCCGCCGGGAATCACTTTGAGTTCAGAAGGATGGTTAAGACCTGGTTAATCCCAATGTACTTCAAGAAAGAATCCACACATTTTCATTTCCTGCCCAGAGACAGATACCCTCCTGGACCCTTTAAAATCAACAAAGGGCTAAATCAGAAGAATCCCTTAACAAACACCCACTACTATCAAGGCGAACCACATCCCTCTTGAAATTAAACACCTATGCATCTTTTGCAAACACAAACAGTATGATCAATGCAAATCCTATTAAATTCCCACTACTCCAAATCTAAAAAGACCTATCTAAGAACCTGCTATTTGGACATAACCAATACCTCATAAATAAAGTAAAAAGTCTGACAGTTTCCGTGATGGTCAATATATATGTCAATATCTATGTGGAAGAGAATTTTCATGATCGTGCTATTGGGTTTCAGTTGGAACAGCGTAAGATAGAACAGCTTACATCACCTGACCACAGGTAATCAAATATCAGTCTTTCTTTCTATTTTGCTTCCTCAGATTGCTTTTTTACTTCAACATTTTAAAACTTTTCCATGAAATATAATTATTATTCTTTTGTGTTCCTATTAGAATTATATTCTCCTTACACTCCATCCTCTGCATGCTTACTGCTATTGTGTTTACCCTACCCTACTTAATGCCTAATTCTGTACCAGGTTGCAATTCAATAATCACATCTTCTTTTTAACCCCTTCTCTTCCAGGCCTTTTCCCCTCCTGTTCCGAGCCTTTTTTTGGCTTTTGGGGCAGTTCATGCTTAGGCCCTCATATCTTTTTGTCCACATAAGGTATCCACTCCAAATTTGCATCCTTTTTTTCCAACATCCTAGGGATTCTAGAGGTACCCAGAGTTTGTGGGTTCCCCTGGAGGAGACCAAGAAATAAGCCAAAATACAGCGAAAAATTAGTTTATTAAAGAAATGGGACAAAAGGGCTGCAGAAGAAGGCTTGTGGTTTTTCCCCTAACAATTGCTTCACCATCTTCCCAGCATTCAGGAACAGGCAGACTTGGATCAGAAAACCACATTTTCCAACACAATTTAGGCATTTTACTGGGACATACCCATTTTTACTATTTTTTGTGCTTTCAGCCTCCTTCCAGTTAGTGACAGAAATGGGGGTGAAACCAATGCTGGATCCCAGAAAGCTAAACATTTCTGAAAAGTAGACAATATTCTGAATTCAGCAAGGGGTCATTTGTGTAGATCCTATAAGAGTTTCCTAACGAAAATAACAGCTGAAATAAAAGAAATTATTGAAATTGAGGTAAAAAAACAGCCATTTTTCTCCACATTTTACTCTGTAACTTTTTCCTGCGATGTCATAGTTTCAAAAGCAATATACCATTACGTCTGCTAGACTCTTCTGATTGCGGGGAAATATAGGGCTTGTAGGTTCATCAAGAACTCTAGGTACCCAGAGCCAATAAAGGAGATGCACCTTGCAACCGGTTTTCGGGGTGTGGATCAGGGGTAAGTGCCCCATCTGCCCTCTGGTGGGCAGAACAACTTTGGCCCATTTATTTGGGGTGGGGGTATGGCCATACCCCCACCCTCTTATTTTGGAGAAAAAAATCTTCCTTGGTCTCTGGTGGGCTTTCGGCCTTCCAAAAATAGACCAATCTGCCCCCAAAGGGGGCAGATATGGCCAACAGTAATGTGCCCACATGGGGAGCGACCCTTACCCAAGGGGCTGCCCCCTAAAGAAAACACACACATACACACACCAATCCCTGGTGCCTAAGTGGTTTCTGACCCCCCGGGGGCAGATCGGCCTAATAGAAATACGCTGATCTGCCCCAAGGGGAGCAGAAATGCCCTAAAATAAATTTGTCCACTAGGGGAGCAAACCTTGCCTAAGGGGTCGCTCCGCACCTCCAAAAAAACAAACAAAAAAATGAACCCTGACGCCTAGAGGTTTTTGCCACCCCTGGGGGTAGATCGGCCTAATAACAATAGGCCGATCTGCCCCCGGGGGGCAGAAATGGCCTAAAATAAATTTGCCCCCCCCTGGGAGCGACCCTTCCCAAAGGGGTCACTCCCCTTGCGTGAATTCGCCTTAAAAACAAAAATTAAAATTTCCCTGGCGCCTAGCGGTTTCTGCCACTCCTGGGGGCAGAGCGGCCTGATAACAATAGGCCGATCTGCCCTGGGGGGGGGGCAGAAAAGGCCTTGAAAAAAATTGCCCCCCTGGGGGGCGACCCTTGCCCTTAATTTTAATTTCATTTGTCAAATAAATGCCTAGTGTCTAGTGGGCATTTCAGAAGTCGGATCGCTTCACGATCCGGCTTCTGAAATGCTCTGAGAGACTTCAAAAGGAAGGAAATTCCTTTCCTTCCCTTTGAAGCCTCTCAGGCCCCCATCACATGATCAGAAGAGAAATGCTGTGCATTTCTCTTCCGATCGCCCTGGAAGCTGAGCTACCAGCGCAATGGGGAGGTGGCCTCTAATGAGGGCAGCGCGATCGCACTCTGGCGTCATCAGACGTCACTGGGGGGGGCTCGGGGTGGAAGGGGAAAAGCTTCCCCTTCCACCCCTGCTTTGGAGGGTTGGGAGGGAAGCCCACTGAGGGAGCGCTAGTGCTCCCTCCGAGTTCATGTCCAAGGACGTAATGGTTACGTCCTCGGCACAGGAGCACTGTGCTGGTGGACGTAACCATCACGTCTCCGGCACAGAAGGGGTTAAAACTTCATAAACTTACCTTCAGACTAATAGTTCCTGCAACACTAAACCCAGTCTAAACTATATACACTTCCCACTCCCATAAATCACAATGTTTTTTTCTAATTAACCTCTTCTTGCAATCTCCCAATATTTAATCTCCCTCACCCTACTTTTCCACCTAGGTTACAACAATGAGGAAACAAAGATGTACGAAGTCGGGGGCTTTCTACCATGAAGGTGAGGCATCAGTATTTTACTGGTAGGCAGGTGAGGTGAAGTGTTGGTTCCGTAAGGTTGAAGGGGAGGTGATGCTGTGTCGGTGACGAGGGGTCGGTTTGTTACGACCCGGTGGGGTCGATGAATACAGCAGGTCAAGATGCGAGGTTTTCACTTCACCGTGTCACAATCACACCATATTGCCACAGGTCCTGCGGTGGAGCCGGATGTTATGGGGGTCAGGAACAGGGCACTTAGGACTCACACTGTGGAGGTACTTTAGAGGCACTGCAGCAGCATCGGGCCTGCGGCATTGGTTGTGGTCATTGCACTCAGAGGGGACCACTGCTCCAGTGCAGGCAGTGCCATGGAGTAGGACAGCGACGCCGGTTCCGAAGTTGCTCTGGATTCAATGTAATTGGTTTCTTCTTGGTTGCACCAGAAATCACTCCCAAGGGTGCAGGAACTGGATTTGCCACCACTTGGCCAGTCAGGACTCTCAGCAAGAGAGCCCAGGTGCTGGCAGATGAAGTCTTTGATGTACCTGAGACTTCTTAACAGGAGGCAAACTCAGTCCGAGCCTTTGGAAAAACATTGGAAGCAGGTTGTGGAAAGGAAATTCCAGTCCTTTCAATCCCAAGACAGAAGCAGCACCCAGCAAGCAGCAGGCCAGCTCAGCAAAGCAACAGGCAGAGTAGCTGTCCTCCTACAGCATCCAGCTCTTTTTTCTGGCAGAATGACCTTAGTCCTGAAGGATGCTAACTCTGCAGTGTCAGTGGTGCAGTATTTGTACCCTTTTCTGTCTTTGAAGTAGACACACTTCAAAGAGAAGTCTCTACAGTGCACAAGACCCTGATCTTCCCTGCCCTGGCCCCAGACACACTCCAGGTGGTTGGAGGCTGCTTTGTGTGAGGACAGGCACAGCCCTGTGTAGGTGTGTCAACTCCTCCCACCACTCTAGCTCAGGAAGACCCATCAGTCTGGTGATGGGCCATCATAATATGGAGAGCGCACCCCAGCTACCTTTGTGTGACTATCTAAAGTGAATGCACAAACAGCCCAACTGTCATTCTAACCCAGATGTGTATTCAGCAGATAGGCAGAAGCAAGAAAATGCCAACTTCCTAAAAGTTGTATTTTTAAATTGTGAGTTCAGAGACCCCAAACTCAATTTTTGATTTGCTCCCGGTGGAAAATTACACCTAAAAGATATTTCAAGGCATTCCCCATGTTACCCTATGGGAGAGATAGGCCTTGCAATAGTGAAAACCTAATTTAGCAATATTTCACTATTAGGACATGTAAAACAGACCATCACAAGTCCTACCCTTTAAATACTCAGTACCCTACCTATGGGGCTACCTTGAGCCTACCTTAGTGGTAACCTACAGGTTATAAAAGGGAAGGTTTGGGCCTGGCAAGTGGGTGCACTTGCTAGGTCGAAACAGTAGTTTAAAACCGAGCACACAGACACTGCAGTGGCAGGTCTGAGACATGTTTTCAGGGCTACTCATGTGGATGGCATAATCAGTGCTGAAGGCCTACTAGTTGCATTTGATTTACAGGCCATGGGCACACATAGTGCACTTTACTGGGGAATTACTATTAAATCAAATATGCCAATCATGGATATACCAATCACCAACACGATTTAGACAGAGAGCATGTGCACTTTAGCACTGGTTAGCAGTGCCCAGAGTCCTAAACCCAAAAAAAACAGATCTGAAAAAACAGGAGAAAGAAGGCAAAATATTTGGGGATAACCCTGCAAAAAGGGCCAGGTCCAACAACCCATGTTACCAGTTCAGGCCCAAAACATCATCTAGGCCAGGGCTATGAAACATTTCCCGAGACCCACTCTTGATTACTCACAGTCATTGTGAACTACTAAAGGCTAAACAACCTGTACAATCCTTGCACATAACCTCACACACAGGTACATTAGCTTCATGCCTAAACTCCTAAGAGTCCGAACCCATGGTTTGCATCACTACAGTCACTAAGAGCAGTATGGACGGGCAGCTATATGTCAGCGAGAGGATGGATTTGGGGGATCTATGAACAAGTGTGTGTAGGAATGGGCATACTTGTGTGCACGATTGAGAGCCTGTGGTATTTGAACTTGCAGCACAGGAAATAACTTTCCCTATTTGTGGCACCATGGCCTGTATGAAACCATACAGAGCATTCTATTCCACAATATGGGCTGTAATGCCACTTGATTGGACAGCATCAGACAACAGTACTTATAAGTTTAACTTATGTTGTCAATCAAACTACTGGTATACAGTCTACTGGTCGCTAGTAGTAAGGCATTACAACTTATCCTTTCAGGTGACTTTACATTTCTATGCACAGACATTTCTAACAGTGACAAACAACATTCTGCCTCCAGTTAAATCATTCTGTTCACTACACTCCAATCCCAACACTTCACCCATGAACAAAAAGGTTCAAATTAGGCTGTGGACCAAAAATGAACCAGTTAGTCAAATATTTCCCATTCACATGTACCTGTTTCTCTGGAGTCCCAAAGAGCTGGCTGTTCATGGTCAGGACCTCCCTGGTAAGGAGCTCCAGCTCATCCATGCTAAAGGCAGGGGCCCTGTTACCCCTTTGCCTGGCATCCTTGATCCTAGAGGTCTGTAACAGCAGGAAAGAACGAGGGGGTCCTGTTGGCTGCAGTGTTAGGAGGCAAGTGAGCTTTTTTTAAGAAGCCGCATACAAGTACACTGCGGACGCAATATGTGACGGAGACAGACACAGCCTTTGGCTTTCGTGTGTAGCCGTCACACATGTTCGCTTATGGCAGGGTCTGTCATGGAGGGTACCACTTACTGCACGGTCATCTTCCACCTACGGCTGTTGGGTAGCCAATGTCCTGACCACAAGGTCTGGCATCCATCATTCTAGGGCATGAAGCTGTGCATTTTTCAATTGTTAGTCCTTCATTTGGACATTTAAACGTTGTGACATTTGCAGTGAAATGTTGCTGTTGGAAAGTACAAAGTGAGCATATGTTGATCGTAGGACAGGTACCTACTTCGGATGGACAGATCTTGTACAAAGACAGCTTGCACTGTGATTGAATGGAAGTTCAGAAGACCAGATCAGACCTGTTTTCTGTGTGATGGTGCCATCAAGGAAATCTGTGCCACTTAACTTGCTCAAACTACACAAGTATGTCAAGCCATGGCATACAGTTCTTCCTTCACATTGGCTAAATCTTCAATTTGTGTTCAGTGAAGGTAGTTGTTGATGTGTCTCCTCATAGTTGATAGAACGTTTTTTAGCACACCACTTAAGGGTGGTTGTGTCATTGCACCAGATACTGCCACTGTGTCCTGTAATGGTCATGTGGCCTAAAATTGTGTTACTGCCATGATGTAGGCTATTGGTGATATTGATATAGGAGTCCTATTCTGAGGGCAGGATGTATGGCTCCAACTGAGGTCATGCATCAATGATAGTTTGCCTATTTAATTTGATCCCATGCGATATTCCCTTTCTTTCGTGGTGTTAAGGTCGTGAAGTGTCTACCCCAGAATGGCACAGACTATTGGGGTTATGCATGGTTTGTGAAACTCAGCTCTGATTTTTGTCTAAGACGTGTTACATGTATGTTACCAATACATTTGGATTTTGCTTTGTTTTGTTTGAACAAAATGGATAACACATTACCTATTTGTCATTTCTAATCTTCCTTTGCAAATAATTGTTCAAAAGATTTGACAAAATGATGGTAGAAGACAGACATGAAAAACGAAATGCTACAATAAATGCAAAAACAGTCTTGTAATTTAAACTTGGTCTATGGAGGTCTGTCTGATAAAGACACCAGTGCCCCCACTATCCTGTGCCCTGGAGACAGTGTGTCCCATCCCACTGGGTACTGCCACAACTGGAGACGGTGTTGGTGTTGTCTCAAAAGCAGTTAGGACTGGGGGGGCGCAAGATCGGTATGATGATCCTTTTTTACACATAGGAAGTGGAGGTATCCATTGGCTGAGGTGTTATTGCAGCTAGGGTGGGAAGTGAAGGTGTGGAACTTACTTGAGCTGTCTAGTCAGACAAACCAGATTGACCAGCTAGCTCATGAGCATCCATACTTGCAGGAGTGGAGTTCTCAATGAAAGCATGCTCCTAGCCAAGAGTGTAGGAGTCTTGGGTGGCAGACGGTGGTCCACTGGCCCGGGGGTTTGGACCATGAGAAGGATGCAGAGAATATGCAATTAATAACTAGTTTGTCCATTTGTACGTGTCTTTATCCACAAATGGGGCAACCTAAAAAGTAAAAGCAGACTGATAAGCTGATCAGGCCTTAGTGTGATTTTCATTGTTTTACACATACAGGCTGAAAATGACATTGTAGAGATGTCCTGAAATGCAAAAGTGTTATTTCTGAATTGCACCGTACATGTAGCAGTCATTCAACCCAGCACACAGTGGTGAGCAGATTAGAGTACTGGACCATTCCAAGGCCTAGCAATCTAGAAAACATTTGAAAAACTGTGATTCAAAATAATATTGAAACTGTCATTGGACATCATATGGACAGTGCAATGTCAATTGTCTGTGGCTACTACTTCAATTTATCATGCCACATGACATTGTAGGAAATCTTGGATTCCAAAGACTATGAATTATGTGAACCTTTACATCACTTCAATGTAGCTATTAGAAGGTGTCAACATGGTTGAAATACACAACAAGGGACATTTTAATCCATAGCATGACATGGTGACTGTCAAGTTGAGCAAAGCCCTGAGAGAGAGGGTTACATCCTACAACTCAAGATCCACTTTAGGTGTCCTTAATACATCTGTTGTAATTACTGTCCATAATATATCTGTTGTCACACCAGTCACTTAGTACATCTGCTACCACTACTGGTCTAGATTTGAGAGCACTACCTTGGACGGAGGAAGATTCTTCCATAAATGCATCCATTGTTGCTTTTGTTCTAGTTTGAGAATCACAATCTCAGAGAGAAGAGGCACTCCCTAAAGAGATAAATGTAATACAATTAAAGGAAGAATTTGAGGCATTTGTAAAGGGACATTTGCCCTGGACTTCAAAACATGTACAAGACTTGGCCAAGGTTCCTGATGAGGGAGACTGAAAGATTTGCTTGAGGGGCGCAAGACAAATTGGAAGAATTTACTGAAAAGTCTAGAGTTTATTTGAATAACAATGAAAAATTAACAAAGAATTTTAGGATGTTGATGACAGAGAATGCATTGAGAAAAATATGAACATCAAGTTTGAAAGTCTATGTGAAGGTGTTAGTGGAATGCATAGAGAGTGGGGAGAACACAAAAGTACAAAGACCGATGGGCAAAGCAGGACAATAAGAAAAGGAAAGAGGACAATGGAGTAACAAAGCAGAGATCAAGTGTGAGTGAAACAAAAGTTGGAAAATTTCCATTGAGGAAAGTGCCTGAAGGTGTGTATGTTCATGTGCCCTTGAATATTTATTCATTCACCAACCAGTTTTAGAAGTTGGGGGAGAATCCTGTCAAATGGTACACTGGGGTGGACATGATTGTGAAACTTTTGAAAGTGCTTTGGGTATACTTGAATACTTTTTTTGATATTTTGGGTCCCAAGGACATATGGGCAAAATGCAAAGTGGTTGTGGGTTGGTCTGACTTTGACCTTGACCCGTTGAGAGAGGCACCTTTCAATGCACCTTTCCCTAATACCATGATCCAGAGTAATCAAGTAAATACACATTTGAAAACCCACAAAAAGAAGTAGGTTAGCCTAAACTAACCAGAAGTACTCAGAGTTGAAGGAGTCAGTATGTACCTATTATGAGAGGTTGATGCAAGTTTTCAGACAGCACACTTGTGTTGGGAGAATTTTAGTGGATTCTTGTCTCAGCCTGTTTGCGATGTGCGTCCAAAATTAGATCTCATATACAGCAGAATGTGATTTATTGGCAGTTGAAGTGGCTAGATGAGATTTTCAGATATGTGAAATATTGAAGTGACAATTTGGAGGCAAAGCAGATGACGATTAAGGAGAAGTTCCTGTCAAGACCAAGTTGGCTCAAAGAGGATGTCAGAACGGCCCATATGTGGTAAATTCAGGCTTTAATTCTGTTTCCACTGCGGGTGGAGCAAATTTAGGGAGTTGGTTTTCAAGACGGTCATCAGATGGCACAAGCAGGGAATTTTTGTCTGCAAGAAGAGACCCAGGGATAGCTGCTCACTTAAACGCCAGTCTAAACATGTTGAAGAAGACCACTGCTTGCCATATTTGTAATAAGTTCGGCCATTAGAAGTGAGACTGCAGATTGAACCTAAATTGAGTGCAGCATGATGATCAAATGCCAAAGATGAATGTGATGCCAATGCAGAATGTGCAAGTTCAAAGTCCACATAATACACTTATGCCCTAAGCCCCAATGACGCAAACAAACATGGTAAACCAAAGGTACAGTTTAAATCACACCTCTAAGATTCATCAGACTCCTGTTGCTGACAATCTCCAACAGTTACCAGTTTCTGACATTACTACTGGACTGGATCCTGATCAATCACTATGACGGTCAGAAGGAAGGAGGACTGTGTGTTTGGTGCAGTTCGAGAGGTAGACCGGAGAGAACCATTTCTGGATGGAGAGGTAAATGACCAACCCATATCACTTCTGATCAATACTGGAGCTACCTGCTCTACTGTGACAACTGAAAAGGTCCCAAACCTACCCCTCCTGGGAAAACAGGTCCAAGTTGTGGACATCTTAAACAGAGTACAAACACCACTTCATCTGATTTTCCTGTAAAAATAGGATTCCTTCCAGATGACCACCAATTTGTACTATGTGACTCAAGTCCTGTCAATCTGTTGGGCAGGGATTTACTCTGCAAATTCAACTGTGCGATCTACTGCACACCAGACAATGTGGAACTTCGGACTACAATTAAGAATATAGACTTTAAGTTGCAATCATGAGAGACATCAGTTGGGCTGTTCCCAGTCTTATCCAAGGAAAACGTACATCCCAGCTTAAAGATGTAGACTGAATGAGGAAGTCAGGGTCTTTACAGGCAAAGAAATTGGAATGATTATGCATGACAAACCAGTGAGAATCACAGTGGAACCTAATGCAGAACATCCCCAAACACCACAATACCAACTCACAGCTGAGGTGGTGGCAAGAATTATGCGTCATCAATTCTGTTGGAACAAGGCATTTTGGAGGAAATGCTAGAAAGTCTTTCTAACTGACCAGTGACAGGTTTGCAGAAACTGAATAAGAAACAAGGATAGTTCAGGACCAGCAAAAGGTAAATCACATTGTAATCCCATGTTGCCCCATTGTCCGAATCCTGCTGTGATTCTCTTTCAGAATCCATGTGATGTTTAGTGGTTCTCAGTCATTGGTCTATGTAAAGCATTCTTTTCCATTCCCTTACATAGGGACAGTCAGTTTTTTTTTGCCTTCCAACCCTTGTCTGGGGTTCGAGACCCACAGAGGTATACAGAGAGTCCTTCATTCTTTAATCAAATGCTGAAGATATACTGAAGAAAAATATGGAGACCTTGCATCTGCATTGCAATTCAGTTGTGATCCAGTACATTGATGACCTACTGGTGGCGTCAATCACACAAGACGCTTGCAAGCAAGACACAATTACCTTGCTGAATCACCTCACAGAGAATAGATACAACATGCCCCGTACTAAATTAAAGTACTGCCAGAGGGAGGTTCTCTATTTGGGACACTATATTGAGAAAGGAGCTTGGAAAGTGTCCCAAGAACTCATCTCTACAATCCTGAGAATGAACCCTTCCCCACCACCCCATCACACTGAGAGAAGTCAGGATGTTCCTAAGAAATGGTAGCCTTCTATTCTTAGTAGATTCCCAATCTTTTGCTAAGACTCTACAGAAAGTTACATACAATAATGTTTCTGATCTGCTACCCTGAGACAACCAATGCATTAGTGCTTTTCTAGCGCTCAGAGAGAAACTTTGCAGTACATAAGCACTAGGGATGCCCGACTACGACAAGGAGTTTACCCTCTATTGTCATCAGAAAGAAGGGTGTGTACTGTCTGATTTGACACAGACACACAGGAAATCAAACGGTCAGTGGCTTAGTTCTCTGCCATACTTGCTCCAGTGGCTGCAGCGCTTCCTAAATGTTTTAAGGCCATTGCTTACTGACACGCACTCAAGCTCAGCAAATGACAAACAGCAGACTCATTAAATATGAACAGATGATTTTAGCAGCAGAAACTGTTTCCCTTAGGTGGTTTAGTCTTCTAATCCCTGCTACTCTGTTGCCCCTTCCAGAGATTTACTCAGGCAATAATGAGATTGATCATGACTGTCTTGTGTTACTGAGTTGTGCAACTGGCAAGACCTCACATTCAAGATATTCCCTTGGAAGAGCTTGATTTTACCTTGTTGGTGGGCAGCTCTTGGTGAAGAGATGCACGAGGAATTCTGAGCTTCCTATTACCAGAGCATGTTGCATTTCTAACCATTTACACCAGCAGTCAGTATGGTTTTGGCATTGTACATGACTTCTGACAGTCGTCATCACAGAGAGGTTTCTTAACCTCCTGTGGTTCCTTGATCAGGAACAGAAGATGAGTCATGGATTTGCTAGAGGCTCTATTGCTGCCTAGAGGAACACCATTTGTAAAATGTACAGCACACAAAAGTGGATGGGATTTAGTTACTGCAGGAAACCGCTATGCATATGAAATGGTTAGGAAATACCCTCTTGTGTCCTGTATATACAATCCCGATGAACCATGTGAACTTGACAATGACCACATTTCAGCTATGTTAATAAACACTAACTCTTGTGAGGAATTGAGAGAATTGCAGAATGAATAGGACTAGGAAGGAAAAGTAGGTGAGGTACGGATGTGTAAAGAACCAGAATGCCAGGCTTGCTTAGGCAAGATTCTGCTTCCACTCATGCCGGTCGGTGATTAGTATGGACACAGAGGACGACGCAGCCCGGGTAAGTGAAATTATTTGATTTTTAATTGTAATATAATGCATGCTTGTTTACTGTTTTTTTTTTTTTTGATGAGGTGGGGTACTTCGCTCGCCCCACCACTTTGATATATTAGCAGTCGCTGCTGCGAACACTACTGTTAAGTGTGGAATATTAGGTCACTGAGTACATGCCTCCCATATCACAAGTGTGAGTCAAGCTGTTCAAGAAGTGGTGACAACAACCAGTGATTCGCAGAGTCAAACTTAAGCACTGAATAAACATTCAGAGGGAGGAGAAGACAGCATGCAAGGGTCTCAAAGCCAATTGGTGATAAGTGCACTATCTGGGTGAATGAGCTAAGGAGAACCACTGTAAGCTAAGCAAATGAAAACGAGGGTGTACCACCACAAACTGGAAGACAGTTCAAGTACTTCAGATGGTAAAGTGCAGAGGGGAGAGAAGTGGCCAAAAAGTGGTGAGAGACTGAGTACTGTTGTATACGAAGAACGCATTCCAAGAACAATCAGGTAAGAACTAGAGCCAATTGAACAGTGTGCTACTGAGAGTAAACCAGTATACTCTGAAGAACAAAGAGACAAGGGGCCATATTTACAAGTCCCATAGCACCACAGGAGCATCACTTTTTGTGATGCCCCGGTGATGCTGTGCATTACGCATATTTACAAAGCTGCAATATGCCACTATTTGTGGCTTAACACAGCCTTGTAAATATGCCCACCAACACAGTTTTCTGCGGCAGAGGGGTGTGCAATGGGTGTTGCTGTTGGCATTCCACTGCAACACCAATTGTTTTTGATGCTGCCCCAGATTTAAAATAATCTGTAAACTGGTGGCAGCGCCAAATTCTAATGCCACCCTACGTGTGGCATTAGCATGGCTCATCAAGGAGAAATGCTTTAATTTCTCCTGCAGCACACATAGAAAGAGCAAAACCGCCATGAATGATTGCACTGTGGTTTAAGGATGGCTTCATTGGCAATAGGCAGCTAAATTTAGCCCCGGCGCAGGGGGAAACGTAGGGGTGTGCCGTATTCTTGTAAATATGGAGCAACCCTGTATTTCAAAACTGGCGCAGCGCAGTGCTGCTGATTTTGACACTGCACCAGTTTGTTGTGAATCTGTCCCAAAGGGTGCCAAACCAAAGATTTTCGGCTCTTGAGTGGACCTACCTTGTTAAAAATAATCCTTATCTGAGAGCACAGGAATTTGCGAATCATCTAAGTGTTTTTGAAAAACCTCAATGAATAATGCTACCACTAATAAAAATTTGAATTATATTGTTGATTCATGAGTTCAAGTGACATACGTCCAGACATTGAAATTTCATATTCTGAACCTTAGGTATCTAAAACAAAGATGTTAGGTTCCCATAGATATCCAGCAACAGAGTTGAATTCCACTTTTGGTAGCCAGTCGAATATTGAAGGTTCCCACTCCTGAAGTTCACTTGAATGAACAGAGTTATAGCGAAAAGAACTGAAGGGTTTTTTTATTTGCACAGTAGTGTTATTGAATAGATTTCAGATTTTTCTTTTTCTTTTGATTTGGCTCGAAAGAACCAATAGCGTTAACTGCACTGAAAAGTTAAAAAATGTTAATTTTAGTCGCTGTATTTGCCATAGTCATTTTAATCATTGGCTTATTATTGAGTATTAATTTTCCTGTTGAGCATGCTTCAACTGAAACTATATCTAACCAAGCCGATTTAAGGAGTGACGTAGATAAGATATGAAAATGCTACACAAAGGTGGTTCCAAATAAACTTTTTTGTCAGACAGTGTACATTTTAGACTATTGCACAGGCTCGGCCCATCCTTTAGGGCAGAGGGGCCACACCCCCCCACCTTTTGCCCCTCATGAAGAGTGCCGGTCAGGCTGAACAAAGGTCAGCCTGACAGACACTATTCATGTTCAGGTCAGACAGCCAGGAGCAAGACATGCGCGATTTGTGCAGACTCCTGGCTGACTGAGCTGAACTTTGGTGGGCTGAAGAGGTCTAAGCCCATGTGGGTGTGACCTCCTCGACTCAGCAACGGTGCCTCGATCCCTCCCCCGGGTGACGAGGGAAGCGTCACCCATTGACTTCTACCTGGGCGCTTCAGGTTTAAGCCCTGAAGCGCCCAGGGCGAGTGTCAATCAGTGACACCTCGTCACAGAGTTGGGTGGGATCAGCAGTCTCACTGACCCAATCCCACTCTTTGATGAAGTTGGGACTGCTGCCTTAGGTCAGCCAGCAAGGGAAGGCAGCAGTCTCAACCCTCCTGGGACCTCCGAGGCTGAAGGTAAGTGTGTGTGTGTGATCTTTTTGATCTTTTTAAATGAATGTTTGGTGTGTGCGTGTATGTTTGAATGTGGATGAGTGTTGTTAATGGATGTGCTTGTGTGAAAGAATGAGTGTGAGTGTGCTAACCACCCAGCCCCCCTCCTAAAACTGCCAGCCGCCACTGCTATTGCATGAGTATTCGATAGGCATGGGTGAACAAAACAGCTATATGTATGTTTCTTTCCGTGACTACAAAGGCTGGTGTAACTTGTCCCTCACTTACTCATTACCCTATAGTATAATGAAAAAATGTCTAGCTATGGTGAAGGAAAGTTTCTAGTAAGGAAAAGGAGGTGAAGAGGGGCGTGGCTGAGCGTCCTTGGAATAGGAGGCACATCAGCAGGGCTTACGCCAGAGAACCCCCCATTCAGTTCCCTTGAGTTGAAATTAGAGGACCTGGGAGCAGAAATAGACAGATATAAGACCCCACTGCACACTCCGCATCAAGAGCTAAAGTCGCAAGAGACTCCCCACACAGACATTCTATACCTGATCGCCCTGATCACTTGCCAGCCCTCAAAATGGCAAACGAGGACTGCGCCTGACTGCTGAGTGGAGATGAGCCCCTGCTAGTCCTATTCTATCTGCTAGGCACCTTGGGGCCAAAGAGCTTGACTGTAATGCCTTTGTGACCGCAGTGGTGGTCCAAGAGGGCCTGCATTGGCAGGCTCGTACTGCGGCCTGGCGGCTTGGAGTGCCACGGCGACCTAGCACTTGGGCCTGTGGAGTCCTGCAGCTGGATGTGGAGCTGCCGGACTGCACCCTTCTGTGCGGCGGCCGGGTCTACCCTGCCTAGTGGGGACCTGGAGCAATATAACAGAGCGGACATCAAACCCCAAGAGTGAGGTCAGTGACATTGCTAATTGGGCCCTGGCTGCTCCCTCCTCATAGGACGATCCTAGTGGGACAGAGCACCATTAAAGGAGCACTTCTGGATCGGCGCACCAATGAACGGCTCGTCTGCAACAGGGTTCGGGTAAAACACGCAGGGGGATGGATTAAGCCTCCCCACGCACAAAAGACAAATTACATTATTGGGAGACTCAAGCCACCACATCCCCGATCGCCAAGCTGACCACCAGCACAGTGATTTCTGGGAGTACGTCCTGGCCAGCAGAATCATGGGTAGCTCCCCGCCACACTGAAATTGCCTTTCACCATTTCTGCGGGCCTACAGCAGCTAATATAAAGAATCAGGCTGCTGAGGAGCAAGAAAGCTGAGGTCATACTGCGGCCCACCCTGAGAAGGCGGCCTAATGAGTAAAGGCTTGTGAACTGCCCACTGCCTACCCAACGACCGTCACATGGGACTCCTGTGCTTTAGGAGACAGATCCTGCGAGTGAGCTTATAACCACCACACTTAGGGATACTGTTGTATTCCATTAACCACCTAAAAGTCTTGGCGAACCTAATCGATAACTACAGGGCAGGCAACCCAGTCGAATGGGACTCTGCACATTACGGTGCCTGAATGTGTTGGAAATGGCTACTCTCTCAAAAGTGTGCAGTCATGCGTCCTCTTCCCCACTCTGGATAATATCGAGGAACCAACTGTATTGATGAAGGCCCTGCTGTAATATGCCAACTTAGTCTTTTTATATCCCATTTTCTGATCACACTGCTGAGTAACCTATGGAGTCCCGGGAGGCGGCTACCAGCAGACGCACCCTAACAGACCCAACTTTGTGACTGGAAATGAGTGTTCGGACACAACTCATTGGAGAGCATTATAAACTTCTCTGGTTGGTGAACCTGCTTCAAACGCCACCCACTGTGGGGCTGGGGGCTCCTTTGCCAGAGTTCTGAGAGGCCGACCTCTAGGAGCAGTGCTCATTTCCTGCTCCTTTAATAGAAGGACACGCTTCAGTACTTGTGCTGTGGGAATGCCACCATGGGGAAGATGGCTTCCAAAAAGGACCTGATATGGGGAGCACACTTGTTGGAGATGTTAATGACCGACCCGGAAGTCTGGTCCGTTGGGAGGGCCCACTCTCCAGAACATTTTCCAGGCTATAACCACATCTAGAGAGGTTCTGGAGGCAAAGATAGACACCTTAGTGGTAGACTTTTGGATCATGAAAGATGACCATCACTGTCTGGCAGGGCGAGTCACGATAGTGGAGAGGGAATTGGCAGAACTCCCCACACATCTGGTGGCCATGAAAGAGTGACTAGCAGAGCTGGAGTTTGAAGTTCACACACTGGAACTCAGGATGAAAGATGCAATAAACAGGTTGTGATACAACAACGTGCAAGTGACAGGGCTACCAGAACGAGTGGAAGTGTAGTGTAGCCATTTTTAGTGCCATTTTTAGTGTAGCATTATGCACGTTAGGTTTACATATTAGGCCTCTGTGCACTTTACCCTAGACACGTTTTATTTCTCCTCGCACTGTTATTTTACAATAACCAGTTTACGGTCTTGTTTTATTCTTTCTATCACACTGTTTAGCCTAGTTCAGCTCTGTGTTCGCCAACACTGCATTCTTTCTCACCATGTGCTTCAGTCAAAGCTACAGTCTGGTACATTGCCGGTACACGTGGTAGAAGTTTAGTCTCTGGTGTTCGTAGACGATACACATCCTTACGTAGGGACCTCTTCTTAGAACATCTACGTGTTAGTTATAATAACACTTTCTAGTCCTAGCAAACGTCAGAGGGAGATTCCGACCAGGAACCTACAACTAGATGCTGATGCAGATTACAGGCCTTTGCTCAGGTATGAGGGTTGATGTCCTCCCGGGGGAACCTGAAAGGCAGGCTTAGAGCTTCCCATGCTGTGCTCATAATATAACTTAGAGAGAACTTAATATAGTTGCACTATGATAGCCTTATTCTTGTGCTTCACTCTCATTGTTTCTATTTTAATCTTACTGTGTTGTTTCGTTCTGGTTATTGCAGCTCATGCCTTACTATATAAAATGCAGTCGTTTTATTAAACCAATCTTTAAAACGCAAACTGCCTTTGTCATTTTTATATGAGACCGTACTGTGTATGAGAGCACCGGTTGGGACCTGAGTAACCACGACTTACCTGGGAAGTAATAAGATGTCATGCGCTCGGCTGCCCAATTGTCCCTTCCCTTCGGGAGAGATAAGGCACTGCTAGTTAGCCGGAGCATAACCCGGATTTGGGGTGACAAGGGTCCTTCACCGTGGGTCAGACTTAGTCCCTCACACTGTGAACGATCTTGCCGCCCAAAAATCCAGTAGTCTCATTAGGATAATGAGAGCCTACGCAACATGGCGCTGCCAACGTTTGGTCAGGCTCTAATTTTCGGGTCCCCGGTATATCTCGGTCTCATATAATATAATGATCCCTCAGTTCCGTATACGGAGATGTCCGTGGTACTGAGGTCTTCTGCCACTGTTGCATAGGTAACCCTATTTTCAGCGGATGGTTGTTCAAGCTTAAACCTTAGAAAGGAAATAAACAAATCCCCTTTTGGTGTGCCTCCTCTGAGTTCATGGTGCTTTGCTGATGGCAAATCCCCAGGTAATACAAATTGCTCTTCATATGAGACAGCCGCTCACGGCACATTTGCTGGCACACGGCCTTACGGCCCAGGGTGGTCCAGTCACGTTTGTGGTGGACGCCCATCCAGCCTATAGAACAGAACTTTTCTACTCTTGGGTCACATTTCCAGCAGTTGATGGGAACACACATGCATTCAATAAATATACAGTAGCGAACGCGCTTGGACAATACAGGGTGTATGCATATTTAGAGATATCTCTATCCTATCAAGACCATAATAATTGGCTTGATGGCGCCCTACCCCATACAATATTACCAGTAATGTTAGGTCCCCTGAGCAATGATAGTCCGACCTGGCGTTTATTGGCCACCTGTAAACCGCATCCTGCGGCTGCGAATATGGCAGTGGTTGAGGTTCTACGCTTATATACTGACTTAACGGCAATATATAGACCCTTAGTACAATTTGTGATGCAGACACTAACTACAAACCCATCGTGTGCTGCTCCAGCGCAACCACATGCAGTAACACCAGGTATTTATCCGGTGACTGTACATTCCATTATGGGTAAGGTCCCAGCCAAACGAGAGGAGACTCCGTTTTGGCTGGCACAGAAAATGAATACGCTGGAGGCGGTATTTCCCCATACGGGACCTAAGAACAAACATAGGATATTAACCATGTGTTTACCCTTTGGGATGGTTCCCACAGTGGAACTTCGTAATACATGGGGCACGGTGTCTGCTGCGCTCTATACCACGGCACACGGTACACCTACACAGGCTAACCTACCGGAAGTGCTTAAACAGATTCAAGATGAATACGGGGCTGCCTCGGCCTTAGATTTAGAAATGCAACTGATAGGCAATTTTGCCTCGGTTTCTTCAATGATCCTAAGCAATCTTAAAGGGGAAGCAGTTGCGCTTGCAGTGCGCATGCATCTTCGTGACATTCCGCAACAAGATCAGGAGCGGGAACTGCCTAAAATAATAGCGGAAACATATTCCAGTATTGGTCGAGATAGCCTGGGGGCTAGGCCACTAAAACCTCAGATGCAGGGGAAAATTGCTAAAAATAGTACAAAACAGCAGCCTGAGGGTACTAAGAAGCGCTGGGAGAAAAAACAACAAACACCTAAAAGGGAGAGGGGAGAATCTTCGCGTACGGAGACCCCGCAGAATAGATATAATCTCAAAAATAGGGATAACATTAAGACGCCTGATAGATATCAATATACTGATACACGCCAATTTCGTTCCTCTCAGGACTCATCAGAAAGGAGAAACGAAAGAGGTGGGCGGTCAGAGCGGAGACCAGAGTACGTGAAGCCGAGACAGGACTCACAACGCTCTTCTGAGGTTTCTGTCAAGAAGGAAGAGAAACCAGTACAACAAAAACAACAGTTTAAAAAGAAAAAGGTGGCAGCAGTCTCAGTTAGACATGTCACTCAGGAAGAGGATTCTCTTGAAGAACAAGACATGGGCTCTAGCTCTGCTAGACAGCGTGGCAGAGGTCACAATAGTTCGCAGGAATCTTCTAGAGCATCTGGAGGTGGAAGCAACTGATGACTTCATCCAAGTAGAAACAGCAGACATGCGTGTCTCCAAACCCAATAGGGTGTACACGGTAACTTTACAGTTGGAAGGGGACATTGAACGCACTATACACGCAATCTTTTGGGATCGTGTAGTTAAGATATATGGCATTTTGCTGGCTGAGCTGGATTGGCTGCCCGATTTTGTCCGCATCTGCCCAGCTGGGGAGGGGGTTATTCCTGATAATAGCATTACTAATAGGCACCATTCACCCTACATCCCTCACCCCACCCCCCCAACCCCACCCCAAAACCTAAAACCCCCTAACCCTCACCCCCTCCCCAAAACCAAAAACGCCCCACCCCCCAATACCACCCCAAAACCTAAAACCCCCTGACCCCCCACCCCCTCCCCAAAACCAAAAACGCCCCACTCCCCCACCCCCAACCCAAAACCTAAAACCCCCTAACCCCCATCCCCTCCCCAAAACCAAAAACACCCCACCCCCCCAACCCCACCCCAAAACCTAAAACCCCCTAACCCCACACCCCTCCCCAAAACCAAAAATGCCCCACCCTCCCAACCCCGCCCCAAAACCTAAAACCCCCTAACCCCCCACCCCCTCCCCAAAACCAAAAACACCCCACCCCCCCAACCCCACCCCAAACCCTAAAAACCCCTGACCCCCCACCCCCTCCCCAAAACCAAAAACGCCCCACCCCCCCAACCCCACCCCAAAACCTAAAACTCCCTAACCCCTCGCCCCCTCCCCAAAACCAAAAACGCCCCGTCCCCCCAACCCCACCCCAAAACCTAAAATCCCCTAACCCCCCTCCCCAAAACCAAAAACGCCCCCACCCCCCCAACCCCGCCCCAAAACCTAAAACCCCCTAACCCCACCCCTCCCCAAAACCAAAAACGCCCCACCCCCCCAACCCCGCCCCAAAACCTAAAACCCCTAACCCCCCTCCCCAAAACCAAAAACGCCCTACCCCCCAACCCCACCCCTGCCTCAAAACCAAAAACGCCCCACCCCCCCAACCCAACCCCACCCCAAAACCTAAAACCCCCTGACCCCCCACCCCCTCCCCAAAACCTAAACCCACCACTTACCTTAGTCGACCCCTTGTCACCTGCGTCGTCCTCCTTCACCAACTCCCTTCTTTGTACCTTAACCACGCATGTTCGTTGTTCAGAACATACGTTGTTAAGGCACAAAATAACGGAGTCGTGGTTAAAAAAAGCATTGTTGCGCTTTCGTTAACCATGACTTTCGTTAAAAAAAAGTCGTAATAAAGGATGTTTCCCAAACCGGACCATTCGTATCGAATAGTCTTAGACTACAGACATCTGAATGGACATACACGCACATATGATATACAAAATTCACATAGCACTGCACTAATGAGCAACATTGTGCGGAAGAAATATAAAACAATCTTGGATATCTCAAATGGATTCTTCTGCCAGAATATAGCCCCTGAAAGCAGGGATTTAACCAGCTTTAGCGCACTAGGCTCCCATAAAAAATTCTGTCATTTGCCTCAGGGGTATAAGAACAGCCCAGGACTGTTTACAGCTCGTGTGACTGATATTTTGCACGAGCTCGACCCTGAAGCGTTGCCATATGTGGATGATATATATCTCAAGGATGACGAGTTGCTACAACATTTAAGACGGGTAGCCCGCATTGTTGTAGGATTTGCCGAAATCGGCTATAAATTTAACTTAAAAAAAATCGAAGATTGCCTTCCTCAGCGTCATATTCCTGGGATATGAGCTGTCAAGTGAAGGTAAGAGCCTAGCGCCACAATTTTTTGAAAAATGTGCACAATTGCAACCACCAAATACGATTAAGAAACTCCAATCATTGTTGGGCTTTCTAAATTTTGGCAGAACATACATTCCTGATTATGCTACACACATAAAACCTTTATATGAATTAATACGTCCTGATTTTTCGAGCAAATTCTGGACAATTGAACATAGACATACTCTTCGGGAGTTACAAGCAGAGATGCTAGCAGCAAAACATCTACACACACGGGACAATAGGACACATTTGGTCATCAGGGTGATAGTTGGGGCCATTGGGTTTACTTATGTCACATTTAATGAAGGTGAGACAGTCCCCATATCATACACGTCACACTTGTATTCAGCTGCCGAGCAACGATTTGCACCCACAGAGAAAATTCTCACTGCTGTACAGATGGCTGTTCTTAAAGAAAGACCTCTGGCCCAGGGAAAATGCATTATTGTTGTTTCTCCTGTTTCGGCACTTGAGGCTGTTACAAAAGCTAGCGTCCCGAACGCAAAGGCACTCCACCCAAGATGGATACAATGGGCCACGTCACTGACAGCCACTGATGTAAACTACATTTTTGACCCGAAGTTACAAACTCAGGAATTTCTACAATATGAAGTTGAATATCCAGTTCCCGCTGACACATTGCCTATTGCCCAATATCAGGTAGTCATGTACACCGATGGCTCTGCGCAACCAGCGATAGGAACAAAACATCAATATTCTGCTGCGTGTGCAGTAGTGAGCGGCTATATGGAGGGGGGAAATTCTGCCCCAACATACTTATACCCAGACCTTAGGGGATAGTACTGCACAATTGGCTGAGCTAAAAGCTCTACTAATGGCACTGGAACATATGGATCCGACGCAGTACACACTGATTGTTTGTGATTCGTATTATTGCGTCCAGTCTTTTAACGAATACTTACATCACTGGCGCTTCAGTGGGTTCAGAGATTCAAAAAGCAACACCATTAAACACAGACTACTGTGGGGGAAGGTAGCAGACCTGAAAGAGACGCTACCCAAAGTCCATGTTGTGTATACACTTGGACACCAGCGCGTTGGAATACAAGTAGCTAGTAATACTTAGGCTGATGAAACCGCAAAGTCGGCGGTGGCAGTTGCCACTGTAGCTGCAGTGACTCGTTCGAATACCAAACCAGACACATAGATTTTGGCTGCCATAAGAGCTACGGTTGATGGCAAGTGTTATCCAAAAGGATTTCCGAATAAATATCAATATTTTATAGGACGTATGCTGAACGCTGAAGTAAAAATTCCTGCCGTAGGCGTACGTGACATCCCCAATAAAAATGTAAGACCACGATTGATTAAAGCACCGCATGAGGGGGTGGCATCTGCACATGCAGGCGTGGCAGCTACAATTTCACTATTACAGGCCTGCTACTGGTGGCCTGGTCTCTATAAAGAGGCCAAGCAGTATGTCCTTTGTTGTGACATCTGTCAACAAATTAAAGTTTCAACAGCTAAGCGCCCGCCGCAGACACCCCTCTTAATCTCAAACAGACCATTACAATGTGTGTACTTGGATCATTGTGGTCCATTAACACCGGATAGTGCATACAAATATGTCCTAGTCGCTGTTGATTCTTGCTCCAGATTTGTGTGGGTGTGGCCACAACGCTCGGCTGACGCTCGGACTGTTGTTAAAGATTTGCAAGTCTTTGTCGGTATATATGCAGTTGCGGCATTCCATTCGGACCAGGGCCCTGCTTTTGCCTCAAGGGCATTCAGGGACACCATGGCTTTGTTGGGGGTCCAGCTCCAGTACTCGTCTCCATTTCATCCCGAGGGAAATTCTGTTGTGGAGCGATTAAACCGCGATTTAAAGCAATCCTTAACAGCCAGGGTCTTAGGTACGGGTCGTAGTTGCTAGCCCACCTGTATGGCGTTCAGAGAGCACTAAATAACATGCTTAGAAGGGCCCTGAGGGGTCGTACTTCATATGAGTGCCTGTTCGGAACACAAATGTTTGTTCCGGATCTTGATGGTCCTGGTTGGAGGCGGCAGAGACACCTTGTGACATAAATGATCCTGTCACTGTTTTACAGGAATTACAGCAGTTCCGTGACGATAACTCTTCTGAAAGTGCTGCCTCCACGGGAATTAAGGATGTGCCAGTAACACCTACCGGCTGGATTCCCAGTGTTGGGGATCTTGTGCGTGAAAAGGTCACAGTAAAAAATGAATTTGGCCCTTCTTATCATGCACCAGTCCCTGTGTTGGGGATACATGGTACGTGAACTGTGATTCTGCCACCGTTGCCAGGTGCCAAAGAAAATCGCTTTGTTTCCATTGACAATGTCAAGTTACAACATGTGGCCAATTCTACACAGCCGACCAAGACGAACTTCCAGTAGTTCCCGAATCCCTCTCACTACTGGTGAAGACGTTATGCTTCAAGTTGTTTATACCAACACTGTTGCCTCTCCGAGCTTGGGGAGGGTGGATGATGATCTCGCATTAGTTCCATTAACAATGACCAATTTGGAAACATTTGATCGAGTCACCATGAATACGGACGTGACGGATGGTCTACACGATATCGACGCGAGAAACACCAACTCCTCCATTGCCTGCGGCAACACCTTTTGCACGAAATGCCTCTGGTTATTTTGCCAACAACAACGATGGTCTATCAGACTCGTTTGCCTCTTCGACTACTGACCTGTCAGGTCCACGTAAGCTGATGCGTTGGCTTAAAGATACGTATTTTGTTTTTCCATGGAACTATCTATGGCTTTTATTGACTGTGCTGGCGGTCCCACTGAGATCATTCAAATACCGTATGTACTAAAATTGTCTATGAATGATATAGCAATACCAGACATTGTATCTGATGATTGGGATGTAAAAACAGTTGACTCAATTTTGACATAATTGCAGTATTACACTGTCTATGAAAATGAAGATGTCTACCAGTTTAGAGACAATTATGGTGACATGTTTTGCTATAATTATTATGGGCACCATTTCATACATAGAGCGAGTATTCCCAAGACGATATTTGACTATACGCAATGGGAACATTGCCCAACTCCCCCGCATGGGAGTTCCAAAACTTATTTTGATAAATTGACATCTTTTTCTGGGCACCATCGAAAGAATGCTGAGTCATATTACTTTAAATTAACTCTGACTAAAGATAAACAAATGTTATTGACCGACACAAAATTTATATATTCGGATTCCTTTGTTTCCCAGTTGTCAATTGAAGGTTGTGAATATTGGTCAGAAAATGTTGATTTGAAAAGTGTTTGGGGAACAAAGAATTGACAAACTAAGGGTAGAGAAACACTGTTTAGAGCATGTCTCATTCCCGTTCAAATTATTTTTTTAAATGAAACTGTACAGCAGACCAGCTGCTTGGGTTTAGCTACAATCAGAGAATTAAACATGGGCAGTATTCCTGTCCCTGCAAAATTTAGTAACTGGCAACAGTACACCAATGCAACTTTTAGTGAGGTTAGTGAATGGGTGAGTGGTTATTGTGGCCTATAGATGCCAACGGGTGTCATCAACGTTTTGTCACTTCCTCTGGGGGTTTCCGAACGAGTAGGTCAGACCCTCGCTATATATCACCAGAACATGTTGAAATAGTTACGACATATAGGTGGTCATTACAACCTTGACGGATGGTGTTAAAGCGGCGGTAAGAACGCCAACAGGCAGGCGGTAAAAAAAAATTGAATTACGACCGTGGCGGAAACCGCCAACAAAGACAGCCACTTTAACACTCCGACCGCCATGGCGGTACAAACAAACAGCTTGGCGGTCACCGCCAACAGACAGGCGGAGGACAAAGTACCGCCCACAGTATCACAACCTACCAATCTGCCACCTTTTCTGGGGCGGATTCACCACGGACAAAAACACGGCGGAAACAGGACTTCGAAGGGAAAACGCTCAACTCTACACACCCCACGAGGAAACAGGACGCCATGGAACCAGAGCTGCAGATCCTGCCAGCCCTTATCTTCTTGCTCCTCTACCAGGAGCACGAACGCCGGCGGCGAAGACCACAGTGAGTACTGCACCTTCGACACAGGGGAGGGGGGAAGGAAAAAACAGGGAAACACACACGCAACACCCCCACCCCCACCCTCACCCACTACAACACACACACTAATACAGCATGATACATTACAGTTACACGCTCCTAACCCCCCGAAAGAATGCAAAGAAAAAAGGGAATGAGCTGAACGATTGTAATATATTAAAATCCAGTACGCAAAAATATACATATATACACTATAAACAAAATATACACCAAGAATAGTAGTCCAGGTAGTGCTCCATTGAAGTCCGTGAAACACTGGGCCCACACGGTATGGGTGAAGCCCACACAAGATCCCCGACCATGACGGAGAGAACACTGCAGGGGCATCAGATAGCAATAAAACAGGCACCTCAGGGGGAGGGAAAGGGGGGGCACCTCAGCCGGTTGAGTGCACAACGCCAAATCCACGACGGGGCCACATGCCCACTGTTCAATCCTAGGGAGTGCAAAGCCACAGTCTCTCAAGTCTCTAGAGTGGGTGGTTTGCCCACTGTTCAATCCTGGGGAGTGCAAAGCCACAGTCTCTCAAGTCTCTACAGTGGGTGGTTTGCCCACTGCTTTCTCCTGGGGAGTGAAAAGCCACAGTCTCTCAAGTCTCTACAGTGGGTGGTTTGCCCACTGTTCAATCCTGGGGAGTGCAAAGCCACAGTCTCTCAAGTCTCTACAGTGGGTGGTTTGCCCACTGTTCAATCCTCGGGAGTGCAAAGCCACAGTCTCTCAAGTCCCTACAGTGGGTGGTTTGCCCACTGCTTTCTCCTGGGGAGTGCAAAGCCACAGTCTCTCAAATGGATGTCTTTCTCCACTGGTTCTGGAGGGGGCTTGGTGCCCAGAGTGCTTCATCCTGCCAAGGACTGAGGTAGTGGATGTCTTTCTCCACTGGTTCTGGAGGGGGCTTGGTGCCCAGAGTGCCTCATCCTGCCAAGGACTGAGGTAGTGGATGTCTTTCTCCACTGGTTCTGGAGGGGGCTTGGTCCCCAGAGTACTTCATCCTGCTTGTGACGGACTCAGTAGAGTCAGTGCCCTTGGCGCTCATGGGCCAGCGGTGCATGTGGCGGCGGTGCCCTGTTCAGCGGTGCTTGTGGCGGAGGTGCCCTGTTCAGCAGTGCCCTGTTCAGCAGTGCTTGTGGCATCGGTACCCTATTCAGCGGTGCTTGTTGCGGTGGCGCCCTGTTCAGCGGTGCTTGTGGCGGCGGTGCCCTGTTCAGCGGTGCTTGTGTCGGCGGTGCCCTGTTCAGCGGTGCTTGTTGCGGCGGTGTCCTTTGCAGTGACTCAGCTGCTGGCGGTCCTTCATGGCCCAGCGTGGCTGGTGCTGGCTGTCCTCTCTGGCCCAGCGGGGCTGGTGCTGGCGGTCCACTCTGGCGCAGCGGGGCTGGTGCTGGCGGTCGTGTCTGGGCCAGTGGGGCTGGTGCTGGCAGTCCTCTCTGGCCCAGGGGGCTGGTGCTGGCAGCCCTCTCTGGCCCAGCGGGGCTGGTGGTGGTGGCCACTTGGGCAGCAGGGCGGGTGCTGGCGGTGGCCTCTTGGGCAGCGGGGAGGATGGCAGTGGCCTCTTGGGCAGCAGGGCAGGTGCTGGCGGTGGCCTCCTGGGCAGCGGGGATGATAGCAGTCTTCTCTGCCTTGGAAGGTGTCGCAGCTGAATCCACACTCCCACCTGGACCCCTGGGAGCGGCTTTGGTGGCTGGAGTCTTCCCCCTCTCCCGCCGGGCACTGGCAAACTTTTGATGCTTCACAGGTGGGGGACTGTCCATTGCTCTGGCTCCGTGCCACACTGGCTGCCCTGGTGGCCGGTGCACTCCAGATTCCGGTGACTATAGGCACCACTGGTCCCGGAGATGTTGTGGCTGAGGTGCTAGGTTGGGACCTGGAGAGTCGGGCCCTAGGAGACGGACGGGGTGGGGTAGGTGTGGGAAAGAGGTCAAGGTTGGACAGGAAAAGTTTTTGGGAAACACTGGGACGGGTAGCTGGAGGGGGTTTGGGAGTGGAGGAAGAGGTTGTGGTTGTAGGAGGTGTTCGTTTGGTGACTTTGGGGGAAGGTGCATGCGCTGGAGACTGTTGTGAGGTGGATGGCTGTTGGGTGGGTGTGTGCCTGCGTTTGTGTATCTTGGGAGGTGGCGTCACAGACACACTGGGAGGGGACACAGGGGACGTGTGAATGGCAGTGGGAGTGGTGACTGCATGTGGGCAGGGTGTGGTGGTGTGTGTGCTGGTGATGGCAGTAGTGGCTGTAGATGTAGTGCATGCAGGTCTGAGTGTAGACGAGACTGGGAGGGAGGAGGGACGAGGAGGAGGGGGAAACAGTGGAGGCAGTGGATGTTGGTGTGTCTGCATGTGTGTGATGCTTGCGTGAGTGCCTGTGGGATGTGTGGTGCTTATGTTTGCCTGAGCTTCCCTTGTGTGCTGACACGTGTGCATGCTGGTCTAAAGGTATGCTTGGGATAGGCTGAGGTAGAGGGGATTGGGTCTGGGTGGAGGAAGTTGGAGGGGGAGGCTAGACACAGGGACAATGGATGCCATCAGTGCTGAGGCCAGAGTCTGAAAAGCTCGCTGAAGGGCCGCCTGACCAGAATGAATGCCCTCCAGGAATGCATTTGTTTGTTGCAACTGCCTTTCTACACCCTGGATGGCATTCAAAATGGTAGACTGCCAAACAGTGAGGGACCTGAGGAGGTCAATGGCCTCCTCACTGAGGGCAGCAGGGGTGACTGGGGCAGGGCCTGAGGTGCCTGGGGCGAAGGTGATGCCCACCCTCCTGGGTGAGCGGGCACGGGGCAAAGGCTGAGGGGCTGCTGGGAGGGCGGTGCTGGTAGGGGGGGTGGCAGCTGTACCTGTAGATGCGGGGGGCACAGATGTTGCCGTCACCACAAGGGAGCTCCCATCAGAGGACGAGTCCGTATCACTGGTGTCAGCTCCTGTCCCCGCCATGGAGCTCCCCTCGCCCTCCGTCCCACTGGTGAACTCCGAGTCCGTTGTCTCGCCCTCCAGGGCCATGTGGGATGCAGCTCCCTCCTGCTCCGGTGCCACTGCTCCTCCGCCTGATGATGCTAATGCACACAACAGAAGAAAGACATGTTGAGTGCAAGCATTACCGCTACCTTTGGCGGACACGACAGACACAGAAGCCCCCTGCACTACGCCGCGCACTTGGGCTCCACTGTTCAATCCCTGGGACATGGCCTACAAGGCTATGGACGACATCTGCACACATGGATGACACAGGAGCATGACTAGGTATACTTGGCACTGTACACAGGTGGGGTGGGGTGCCACAGGGTCTGCCAGAACAAGGGGACCTTGCCTACTAAACTCGCCCTGGCCTAGGGAAATCCACAGCCCGCCTTCCCCACCCAGACACCTCCACTGCGCGCAAAATCAGCAGGATGAGAGTGTACTCACCCCCTTGTGGCTGCTGTGATGCCCCCAAGCACCCATCCAACTCCGGGTTCGCCACCGCCAGGATCCTAAACATCAGGGGGGGTCATGGTGCGACGGGCACCCCTCCCATGTTGGGAGGCCATCCCCAGCTGGGCCTCCGCCATCTTCTTGCTCCAGCGGCGAATGTCCTCCCATCTCTTACGGCAGTGGGTGCTCCGTCTGTGGTAGACCCCCAGGGTCCGGATGTCCTTGGCGATGGCACGCCAAATATATTTTTTCTGGTGGGCGCTGACCACTATGAATTGTACAGGGGGAAAAGAAAAGTTACTACCAAATGCACCGTCACAGTCATTGGCCCCCATCCCTACCCTTGCCATGTGGCACATGCACTCATCGCCGTTTAATGCACTCCTCAATGTCCCCGTCCCCCCATCTTTCATCCACCCCACTCCACACAGGCAAAGCCCATACAGCATGCTCCCCGTGTACTTACCTGTTTGTCTGGAGGATCGTAGAGTAATGTGTACTGGGGGAGGACCCCATCCACGAGTTTCTCCAACTCCTCCGATGTGAAGGCAGGGGCCCTTACCCCAGACACTTGAGCCATTGTCTCTTCCAGACCGAGGTCACAGCAGCACTTGCAGTGTAGGTCCTCTCCTGTCGAAGATCAGGTATCGAGTGATTGAACAGATAGAAAATGGCGGTCACATCCGCGGCGGTGCGTACCGTCACCGCCGGCGTACATCGTCATTGGCTCCTGGGACCCATAGGGTCCAATGTTAACCAATGCAGCATTGCACCGCGGTCTTCGACCACCTACCGCAACAGTGGACAACGCCAGCGCAGTTACCTCACATCCCATTGTCCCACTTTACAGGTCAGGCAGCCACCATTTCAGGGGCCCACGTGGCTTAATTTTTAACTGCGTCACACATACCTAGGCCTAGCCTCAACACACATACAGGCCACTTTTCGGATTATGATTAGTGTTCTGTGTAAGCTGTAGGTACGTACCTCTGAGTTGGTTGACTCTGTGCTCGCTGTTGTCCTTCATAGGCACCGTCCGCTGGGACATGTGAGGAGATGGCAGCATCCTCCGGTGTACAGACCGCCGGTGGACCTGTCGACAATGGAGGAAAGACATGTGATCATTACCTACAGGCTTGACCTTGCCACAATCCAGGAACTGTGTGCCCAGCTGGAGCCAGACCTGATGTCAGCTATCCGCCATCCCACAGGAATCCCCCCTCAAGTGCAGGTGCTGTCAGTACTCCATTTCCTTGCAAGTGGGTCATTTCAAACAACAGTGGCCATAGCATCAGGGAGTGTTGTCTGCCCTGCTGAAACACATGCGGAGCTACATTGTTTTCCCTCAGGTGGAGGATTTGCCCACAGTGAAAGGTGATTTCTATGCCCTGGGACATATCCCCAACATCATAGGTGCCATTGATGGGACCCATGTGGCTTTGGTATCCCCCGCAGGAGTGAACAAGTGTACAGAAACCGGAAGAGTTATCATTCGATGAATGTGCAGATGGTGTGTTTGGCTGACCGGTACATCTCCCATGTTAATGCCAAATTCCCTGGCTCAGTGCATGACGCTTACATCCTGCGGAATAACAGCATCCCTTATGTGATGGGTCAACTCCAGAGGCACTGTGTGTGCCTATTAGGTGAGCACCTGGAAGCAAGTCAGTGGGAATGGTTGTTTGTGTCTGGGGATATCCCTACAGGTTAGTGTGTGTCTAACAGTTGTCCCTCGCCATTTGCAGGTTACCCCAACCTGTCATGGCTACTGACCCCAGTGCGGAATCCCAGGACAAGGGCAGAGGAACGCTACAATGAGGCCCATGGTGGAACTCGGCGGATTATAGAGCGGACCTTCGGCCTCCTGATGGCCAGGTTCAGGTGCCTCCATATGACAGGTGGATCCCTATTCTACTCACCAAAGAAGGTGTGCCAGATCATCGTGGCCTGCTGTATGCTTCACAACTTAGCTTTGCAACGACAGGTGCCTTTTCTGCAGGAGGATGGTCCAGATGGCGGGGTTTTGCAGCGGTGGAGCCTGTGGACAGTGAGGACGAGGAAGCAGAAGAAGAGGACATGGACAAGAGGAACTCAGTGATCCTGCAATATTTCCAGTGAGACACAGGTAAGAATACAGACCTGCCTACTACATGTACTTTAACACTACTACCTCTCTACTGTCTGTCGTTTTCACCCAGTGTATGGTCTCTGAGTTGTCACTTTCCCTTACGATTTCACAGATGTGGGTCCCACAGTGTGACATCTGCTTTGTTTCCTCATGGACTAGAGTGACATAGGTATGTTGACATTACAATTGAAAGAGCATTTTAGCACTGTAATTGCTAATACATTATTTCAAAATCACAGACTGACTCCAGATTGTTTTGTGCTTCAAGGGTGTTTATTTAAGTGCTCAATATTGGAGGGGGTTGTAAAATGGTGAGGGGTGATGGTGGAGGAATGTCCATGGCAGAGTCTAGTTTATTTGTCTCACAGGTGCAATGCCCAAATGGGCATAGGAAGTGGAGCTGGGGCAGTTTGAGGATGGACAGGGTGACAAAGTGGGACAGAAAGATGACATTCAGGGTGGTCTCATTTCTTGGCGGGGGTCTTGGCATCATTCTCTGTCTTTGTCCTGGATCTCAGGGACCGTTTGCGAGGTGGTTCTCCCTCTGCAGGGGGTGGGGTGCTGGTGTGGTGGTCCTGTGGCGGTGCCTCCTGTCCACTAGTGCCAGCGGAGGTGGTGGGCAGTTCATCGTCCAGGCTAGTGTCAGGGGCCCATGGTTGTGCCACAGTGTCCCTCCTGGTGTTGAGTACTTCCTTCAGCACCCCTACGATGGTGCCCAGGGTGGAATTGATGGTTCTGAGTTCCTCCCTGAAGCCCAAATACTGTTCCTCCTGCAGGCGCTGGGTCTCCTGAAACTTGGCCAGTATTGTTGCCATTGTCTCCTGGGAGTGGTGGTAGGCTCCCATGATGGAGGAGAGGGCCTCATGGAGAGTGGGTTCCCTTGGCCTGTCCTCCCCCTGTTGCACAGAAGCCCTCCCAGTTCCCCTGTGTTCTTGGGCCTCTGTCCCCTGGACCGTGTTCCCATTACCACTGCCCCCAGGTCCCTGTTGTTGTTGGGGTGGTGGGTTTGCCTGGGTTCCCTGTAGTGGTGGACACACTGCTGCTTGACGTGTCCTGGGGACAGAGGTATGGGCCCGCTGGGTGGGTGCTGTGCTGGTGTTACCAGAGGGGGGAAAGTCTGTAGTGGCCTGTGACTGTGTCAGGGGAGCCGACTGTCCCGAGGTCCCCGATGGGCTGGGCTGGTCATCTAGATCCAGTTGGACAGAGCTGCTGTCATCACTGTGGGCCTCTTCTGTTGGTGGTGTGGACATGTGTGGACCCTCCTGTCTGGTGACGTTGGGTAGGGGTCCTGCAGGGGTGTAAAAGCATGATTATTGCATCTGTCTGTGCTGTGGTGTGCAATAGGTGGGTGACCATGTACCCCAGTGCTTGCATTCCTGTGTGGGACCTTGTGTGATGGTGGTTTAGGGGGGGTGTATGGGTATGTGCAGTGGCCATGCTTTGGTGATGGGTGTCCATGCTTTGTTGTTGCATGCAGGGCTTGGTGTTGAGATGGGTGGGTTGTGATAGTGGGACATTTGTGAGGAGTAGGAGTGATGGGGGTGAGGGTGAGGGTGGGGGTATGTGATGGCATGCAGGTAGGGTGGGGGATGTAATCATAAAGCTTTGACTTACCAGAGCCCATTCCTCCATCTTCTCCTGCGAGGCCCTCAGGATGCAGAATCGCCAAGACCTGCTCCTCCCATGTTGTTAGTTGTGGGGGAGGAGATGAGGGTCCGCCGCCAGTCCGCTGAACCGCAAGGTGGTGTCTTGAGACCACGGAACGCACTTTCCCCCATAGGTCGCTTCACCTCTTCCTGATGTCATCCCGATTTCTTGGGTGCTGTCCCACTGCGTTGACCCTGACCACTATTCTTCGCCATAGCTCCATCTTCCTAGCTATCGAGGTGTGCTGCACCTGTGATCCGAATAGCTGTGGCTCTACCCGGATGATTTCCTCCACCATGACCCTGAGCTCCTCCTCAGAGAACCTGGGGTGTCTTTGCCGTGCCATGGGGTGGTGTGGGTGATGTGTGGGGTGGTGTGTATAGTGATAAGTGGGGTGATATTTAGTGGTGTGTTGTGGGAGGTGCGTGGAAGTTATGTGGGTGATGGTATTGTGTGCCTGTGGATACTTGGTAGTTGTTTGTGGTGTCTCTCTCTGGCCTTATCTCTGTAATTGTGGTCGTAGGGATTTGTGGGTGATGTGGGTGTGTGTTTTATATTGTAATGTGTGTGTGGGAGTGGTGTGTGTATGTGTATCAGGTGTGTGTATTTGGAATTGTATAATGTGGTTGTGTTTTGTAGATGTGTGTGTATTTTGAGCGCAGCGGTGTGTACCTCCAATGGAATACCGCGGTTGAAAGACCGCCGCGTGGATTCGTGTGTCGTGATAGTGTGGGCGTATTTCTGTTGGCGTGACGGTGGAGGATTTGTTTTCGCCAGTTTATCACTGACCTTTGGTGTGGCGGACTTGTGTGGGTGTCTGAATTTTGGCAGATTCTGTGCTGTGGGTCATAATAGCTGTGGCGGAATTCTGCGGCCGCGTCGGTGTGTTGGCGGTCTTCTGCACGGTGGTAAGCGGCTTTTACCACCAATGTTGTAGTGAGAGGCCATAGTGTGGGAAAATTATGCCAGCAATGGCTGATATCATCCTCGCTGGATGCAGTTAAGACACATCTCACTCTCCTGTCTAATGACACTGACTTACAAGATTTTTTGTCAGACCCAAAGGTGCCACGTAGGAAGCGTTTCTTGTATGAAGTATACAATGAAATTTGGAAACTTTCACGACAAGAAGCTGCAGCCTGGTTACGGCAGATAGATCAGGATAATCTGAAAAAAGCATTAGCTGTTGTGGATAATGGTATGCACACCTTGTCCGACCGAATTTATACAATTAACAACATTGTTTCTTCTGCTATAGACATTATACAATCTGATATGTCATGTTTATATCATGGACAGAGTCAGATCAGGTCCATTATGCAGTTGGGTTGGACGCTTAAGACATTGAAGGTGGGTCGCGTTCCGTGGCAGCACATCAGTGCCAGGGAAATATTTTTTTCCTTTAATTTGACGCGACAACAACAACTCATGGCTAAGAAGGAGGCGACTTATATCATGCTTCACATTGAAAAGTTAGAAAGATTGCCTTTTACCGTGGCCGAGATTCCCTCTGCTGAGTGGTTGATTCACGGGGTTATTAATCTGCCTATCTCTACATTACAATTCACTTCCTGTTTGAAACATGTTCCCGTAGACAGATATGAGAAGCTAGGAGATAGTTACATCCATGAGGTGTGGGAGCTTCCCTTCTTGTACAAATGCCTCAACTGTCACTTGGTGCAGTTCAGCATCGGAGGCTCCAGAGGAACTGTATCTGTGGTCAGATTCTGACTCCAGAACGCAGATAACCCTCTTGAAGGATATCAGGCTTGTTTCACTGCTGCTCAGAGTCACTACAACTGCCACTGCTCTTTGCTGGTCTTCGCCTAGATGGGGCCACCTTAGTGTTGCTGGTATCCCTCCGTCTTGATCTATGTCTCTTTATTTCTCTATGAAAGCTGTAAGCCAGAATCCGATTGTGGATGTGAATCAATCCATTCCCATACCTCCTGTGGAGTTTGGAAAAATTGCATTCCATCAGGGGCCACCATTCGGAGCTGGGCAGTAAACGTCATGGCATATGTCAGACCCATTTGGCAGAGGCATATCTTTGCTTCCGGGAATGTGGAGTGTTGCTTTTGCACAACCCTGGTGAAATCCAGGAATATCATTACTTTACTCTTCACCACTCTGACATCCCCTCACTGCTGGCTTGACTCAGGATGTGGTCCCGATCCTTACAGTGCAACAGTCTGACGACCACTGCCCTCGGGGATGCTCCTGGCAACAGGAGCCTCACCTGCACTCTATGTGCTCTCTGCAGGGCATAAAAAAGAGAAAGACTCTCTGGTTCTACTCGAAACTGCAGATAAAATCATATGACATTGATGCAATAAATACAGCATGAACTGAACTTAATATTGACAGTATTGGCATTATAGTGATTGGTGGGAATCATGGGGAGGATGTAATGACCCTCAGTGCCTAGAATCCTTCTGCTTTCAATTCTACTGGGGGGGGTTCAGGTGGAACTCCCTGAACCACCATACCTTCACTGTTTACAGTTTGCATGCGTTCTCTTGTGAGTGTTAGTGGCTTGACTGCGAGTTTGGATGCAGGGGTTGTTTCCTACTTGTCCTGGTGAATGGGGGTTGGGTAGCCTGTTTTTTTTTGTTGAAGGACAGAATGTAAGTTGCGTCCTATCAGTGATTTGTGCTGTGTTCCAGCATTGGCTGAGTGCGGAACTGATTGGAGTTGACATCCAGGGGAGTTGTAATTGGATATCTGTACATCAAGGCAATGGTGGCCCCTGTTTTCACACCTCAATAGACGGAGATTCAAATAGCATTTCTACAGGAAACACATCTGATGGCTAAGAAAGCGGCGGCACTTCCAAGGAGATGGATGGGACAAGCCTATTACACCACTTGCTCAGCTTATGCAAGTGGGAGATTGATATGAATATGAGCGGGGTTCCCTTTCGACATACGGGGGATCTCAAAGACCAAGAGGGAAGATTTGTAGTGGTAACAGGCAGACTCGAGGGGTGTGTTATCACGCTGATCAATATATATGCCCCACATGTAGACCAGGGAGCGTTCTTTGTGGAATTATTAAGGTAATTGGCTCCCTACCTGGTGCCTTCTGTCATTTTGGGTAGGGATTACAATTGTTTGGGGGATCCAACCGTAGAACTCTCCCACCCCCCCACTACAGGACTCCCCGGCCATAAGAATGGCTCAGATATGTTCAGACTGGCAATCACAGTGGGGACTAATTCGTATGTGGCATTGGACTCATCTGATAACAAGAGACTATTCCTTATTTTTTGAGTTTGCGTGACCTCCATGTACGTCTAGACACGTTTCTTTGCACCCTAGATATACATGGCATGGCGCACGAGGGTGAATCCCACACTAGACCACATCAAACATAATCTGATCCTTCTTCATTTAAATTGGTGGGAATGTCTAAGGCACTGCATTCCAGCATGGAGACTAAAACCTGAGTCTCTGGATGACCCGCTCTGCTGTGACTTTATAGGGGAGTCCATCCGGTAGTACTTTGAAGATAATACAGCTACAGCGTCGCCTCCCCCCCATGGTGGAATGGGACACATTTAAATCTGTGCTTAGACGGAAGTGCATAGCAGAATCGGTGGGAGTAAGGCCGCTCTATTGCTTAATGTCATGAAGGCAAAAGACAAGCTGAAGGCTTCTAGAAAAGAGACGATGGGGCCGGGCCGAACTACAACAACCCTTGTTAGATACTAAGGGAACAGTAGTGATGTACGTTGAGACAATACAGTGCTTCAACTACCGAACATACATGACCCTAGCTCATGCAGAGGGTGACCGCACTGGCTCATTGTTAGCTTGGCTTGCCAACCCTGCGAATCGGGGATCTTTTATAGTGGAACTTGAAATGGCCCAGGGTACGAGGTATCAACCAACAATTATGCATATACCACTCTGCACTACACATATACCATGGCATCTAGGAATTCTTGCCACCACCTCCTTTTCCAGCACTTATGCCTGAAGCAGCTGAGGAGATGGGAGGAGATATCACATTACAAGAAGTACGAGCAGCTATAAAGATATTAGCACGAGGTAAAAGGCCAGGAATGGATTGGCTTTAGGTTGAGCCATATGCCACATACGTGGATGAGTTGGCACCTAAATTGGTAGAGTTGTACAAAGTGGCTAAAGATATGGGCCTTTTGCCAACCTCCACCCAAGAGGCACTAATCATACCATTACTGAAACCAGGCCTATCGGCACATGATATGAAGGCCTACGCACGCTATTGATTCTCAACATCGACTATAAAATCCTCGGTCAGATCCTAGCCACTAGGCTCCTGCCTCATATGACAAAACTAGTCCATCCCGATCAGGCAGATTTTAGCCCTGGACCAAACACTGAGCTCAATATTGGACAGCTCCTAACACACCTGGAGGCCTGTATTTATGGTCGAACTGAACCAGCGATCTTTGCGGTGGACATGGAGATGGCTTTTGACAGCTTAGAGTGGAGCTTTCTCTTTTGTGTGATGAAGCGCTTCCAATTAGGACATGGCTTTAGAGCTTCGACTTGATACTATACGCAGACCCCATGGCCAGAGTCAGAACTGGAATAAATATCTAAGAGAGCTACAAGGTGGGTCGTGGGACTCAAGTGGGATGCCCCTCTCCCCCTTGCTCTTTGCCCTGGCTGTGGAGCCAATGGCTGCTTAGGCCAAGATGGGAGACAGGTATCAAGGAATAGATGCATCGGAACAAATCCATCACACTGCCCTGTATATGGACAACCTCTTAATATTTTTAAGAGATACAAATGTGGACCTGAGAGGGGCTGGTTGGTTACAGGAAAAATTTGTCTATCTGGATTACAGGGTCAATTGGTAGAAATCGAGACTGTTCCCAGCAGAGGCGGACTGAGTACTCCCAGGAGAACTAGAACTACTGCAATGGGAACCAAGATGTCTATAATACCTGGGAGTGCACATCTATCACAAACTAGCTGACTAATTAGACGGAAATGTGGGGAAGGTGATTAGAGTGCTCAGAGCGAGTCTTCACTTTTGGAAAACTCTTCTCTGTAGCAGGGTGGATGGCATTGCTCAAAATGATAGCAATTCTCCGCCGACTATACCTCTTTTTGGCACTCCCAGTGTGGATCCTCAAGCACTTTTCAAAGAACTCGACTTGCTCTTAATTGCTTTTATCTGGGCGTCAGGCAGAAGATGTGTAGCCCTCACCATGTTACAGTGACCTACGGAGGAGGGCAGATTAGCCATCCCCGGTTTTGAATTTTATTACTTTGCTGCACAGCTGCCACAATGGGTAGATGGAAGACAAACACAGGGGCGAGAGATGATAAACTCTAAACCTGAACTCCTTCCAACTGTCCAGAGTGCTGCTCAGACTGCAATGTCCCCACAAGGATGATACCACTGAATTTCAAGTGATGTAGCACAGTTGGATACGATGCATGTAAAAAATGTGGGTGCAAAGACATTATTTACCTGAAATACCTTTGACTATGCTTGAGGCATTGCCACATGAGAGGGATTGGCATGGCCTTCAGGAACAAATGGCAGTGGGGGTGTCAAGGGTGGAGGATATGTTCCGATAGGAGGTGCTCCTTCCATTCAAGGAATTTAGCTCAGGTCCATTTCTTACTATATGGGGCGGTAACGAACACAATGTGCAGGCACTGGGGAGCCAGTCTCACTGAACCACCCCAACATAAGAGTTGTCAGTACACAGTAACTGTTCCGGGCACCTCCAAGCTGGTCACCTGTTTATACAGAGCAATACGGGGAGACATAGGGGGTCATTCTGACCCCCGCGGGCGGCGGAAGCCGCTCGCCTGGCGGGAACCGCCAGAAGACCGTACCGCGGTCAAAAGACCGCGGCGGTCATTCTGACTTTCCCGCTGGGCTGGCGGGCGACCACCAAAATGCCGCCCGCCCGCCCGCCCAGCGGGAAAGCACCAGCAACGAGGAAGCCGGCTCCGAATGGAGCCGGCTGAGTTGCTGGTGTGCAACGGGTGCAGTTGCACCCGTCGCGATTTTCAGTGTCTGCCAAGCAGACACTGAAAATCTTAATGGGGCCCTGTTAGGGGGCCCCTGCAGTGCCCATGCCACTGGCATGGGCACGACCCCACGACACCCGTTCCCGCCATCCTGTTTCTGGCGGTGAAAACCGCCAGAAACAGGATGGCGGGAAGGGGGTCGGAATCCCCATGGCGGCGCTGCTTGCAGCGCCGCCGTGGAGGATTCCCTGGGGCCGCGGGAAACCGCTGGTTTCCCTGTTCTGACCGCCGCGGTCAGAATGGCCCCAGAAGCACCGCCAGCCTGTTGGCGGTGCTTCCGCGGTCGTTGGCCCTGGCGGTCCATGACCGCCAGGGTCAGAATGACCCCCATACTGATGCCCCTTAACACTCCACGGGCCAGCTGGGGAGAAGACCTGGGAATCCCTGTACCTGAGGGTGACTAACTGGCTATAATGGAGGGGATCCCCAAAACGTCAAGAAATGCCTCATTCAAGTTCATTAACTACTATGTCTTACATAGGGCATACCTTACCCTGGCAGAATCATTGGACACTTTCACACAACAGGGAGCGGCATGCCTAAGATGTGGTTACGATGGAGCAGAGTTCCTACATATGCTGTGGAATTGCCCACAATTTACGGCGTACTTGGCAAGGGTCATGGATGCAGTTGCGATCATTATATCGAAAGAGGTACCCTGTGGGCCGGGGCAGTGCCTAGTTGGTTGGTTCCCGCATACTGCTAAGACCAAAGCCACAAATACGTTTCAAGATTTATCCTTTATAATAGCCAAAAGGAAAATCACCAGGAATGGGTAAGCTGCGGGGGAGCCCAGAGTGGAAGCATGAAGTGGAAAGCTTGAGAGATGGGCAGGTTATGAAAGTGAAGTGCTGCCGCGGGAAGCCAGATGGTGACGTGACTCATTAGCTATGGCCAGGGCCTGGGAAACTCTAGTATTTCATTTTCATTTCAAATAAGCTTTATTTCGGTAGATAACACCATAAAATCACAAAACATAGACAAAAAAACACCACATTTCATGTACATAAAAATAAGTTAAAACAAGGATAAAATCGATACTATAATAAATACCACTGGTCCTAAGACATAAAGCCTAAGGTTTGTGCACAGAGTACTCTGGCACCATATACATAAAAATATTAAAGTTATAAATCGGTGCAAAAATGCACTAGTTTGTTCAGCGATCAACGCCAGATACAGTACTAAGAGAAGAAGCACTTTCCCAGATAATTTACATAGTCAATTGCAAGATTTCACGATTTTAGGCCACAAATCCAATATAGTCAATACACACCTTCTTTGGTCCAAAAGCAATGGAAGCGGTAAGTTCTTTCCACATGGATACAGTTGTCATGTAGCCACCAGCTGCAACATAGCCCTTCTTAAGCTTAAACAGAAGGTCATGAAATCTCCTTTTGGGTGGGATTACATTAGCATCCATGTCTTTCATAGAATTAAAACTTTCCTTCACAATAGGATTTTTTTCATTTTATGTCAAGATTAGGGGTTTCAGATTATCCTTTTTTAAAGCTTACTTACCACCATATATGCCAAACTCATAACAGGTTTAAAATAAAACTTCTTAAATGTTGACTCTGATGACCAGTCCCCACTATCAGGAAATCCTCCAACCGGCTTCCCTCCATGAAGGCCTTAGAAGGCTTGTCTCCCCTGGAAGACTGCACCCAAAGGATGAGGTGTCAATGCCTGCTTATGACATCACCCAGCAGACCCATGTGGCAATTGTGACGAAAGAAACTAGTTTAAAGGACTTCTTCTACTAAGTCACAGTTGTTGGGTACTGGCTGGTCTGACCTTTCCCGTGAGCGCCTCATAAGCTATAATACATTTGACTGCATCAAATTTAGGATAAACTGGAAAAGATGGGTAGTGGGCCATCCTAATGTTGGTCTTTGTGCTCTGTGACACCATACAGGTAGCACCTTCTGGTGCAATAATCCTAGAAGACACATCCAGCACACTCACATCGGAAACCTGTATGCAAGAGATCAAACACAAAAGCATTGCAACCCTACCTGTAAATTCCTTTCGTGATATATAAATATTATCTTGCCAGCAGGGCTTAATTTGTGCTTATTGTTTCCGGTGCTGAGCACTGGCACTTATTTTTGAGGGCCGGCGTTTATTCTTCTGCCTCAAGCATTTGCTGCGAGCAAAAGATACATATGGGAGGGACAGAAGAGAAAAACGAAAAAGCATCACAATGGGAGAAAGGAGAACTCTGCAAGAGTGAGCTGAAGGGGCAGGGAGTGGCTGTAAATGGATTGAAGAGGCCCGAGATGGCTTCAGGATTACTCTGCCTCAGTATTCCGTGTTCCCACATTTAACTTCAGCAGCCACGTGTTTAAGAGGACAACTTTGGGCACCGTCATGTTTTTAATTAGAAATTAAGCACTGCTTGCCAGGACTCAAATAGACGCAACAACAAATAGATGTCCTGTAGCTGAGAATGTTGACACTGCAGAGGATTAGAGAGATGCACTACTCTCAACAACTTACACTCCAATGGACGTTCCCCCACTGGAACACTGTGCCATGGCTCGTGACCAGCCAAGATTGCTGAACTATTTGTATTATTTGCATGAAACACCAGAACCCTCTACACTAGTTATGGCAAAAAAAATCAAAATATTGACTACATTTGCCTCCACAAGATCCAAATTCCTTCTAAAGCACCAACTGTTTCACCTGCACCAACAAGAGCCATACTTTTTCAGAAATGCTCTCTTGATGAGATCTGAAGGCCCTGGAGGCCCAAGCATCCCCAGTAATCCTCCAAGCCATGAAACTGAGTGAACCGTCCAGCACCAGCTAGTGTATGTCGCACTCGGCGTCCTATTTCTATAGAAAGTTGCAGAAGAATTGCAAACCATGCTTGAGAACTGCCAGTATCAAGAACGCTTTCTGGCATCTGACTTCCACTGTAACCCTGATGATCATCGAAAAGGCCAGAGTGCGCGGCCCCAGATCTGACTACAGTCCTGCATGAAGGCATCCATCACTATTGCTAGGGTGGTCCGGCCTCCAGCTGAAAACCATGGAAGTTGGTGGTTTAGGTGAGACACAAAGAGGCTCAGGTCGCAAGGTCGGCACTTTTCTATGATCACCTTGACTGTCGATGGATCCTACTTTCAGGTGCTAAAGTCCTTCAAATGCCAGGAGTTCTGTTCCATGGTTGAATTTCCTCTGAGACCAATACTTTCCTATCCAGACAAAAGTGCCAGAAATCCCTTGTGAGTTTTGCTAGTGCATTCAGTCTCATTCAGCTGAAGTGGTTTATATATTGGACTGTTGACACATTGTCAATTTTCAGCAACATGTTTCACAACACCTTGTCTCTTTTGAGGGATTGCACCATGAAGGAACCCACAAGCACTTCTAAGCAGTTGATGTGCAACTTTTATTCCTGCTTCAACCAGGGGCTTCTGGTAGTAACCTACCCGCATTGAATACCCCAACCTAAGAGTCTGCCATACAGTTCAATGACCATATCTGGTACAGAATCAAAAATGGCTCTGCCATTCATGGCCATTAAATGGTCTAGCCATCACTGCATCTCCTTCTCTGCCTCTGCTGATCGCCGGACTAGGGCCGAATAAGACGGTCCTTCCCATAGATGAGCCACTTTCAGCCTCTGAAGAGTCTTGTAGTGCAACAGGCCCTGAAAGACTGCCTGGACAGAGGACACCAGGATACCTAATCACCTGGCCAGATAGGGAAGGGAGACAAAATACTTCGCTATTGTGAGCCTCATCTCCTTTCATATGAGCATCAAGTTTTTTTGTGAGGAAGGTTCAAAACCTGCTGAACTGAATCTATGACAAAGCCCAAAAAACACATTGACTGTTAAAGAGTGAACTCTCAGTTCTGCTCATTGATAACGAAACACAGAAATTTTAGGAGAGACCAAGACAATTCCAGATATTGAATAAAGGCTGATGGACCCTAAAGTAGTATTACCCAGATAAATGATCAGTCTGGCGCCCCTGGAACGAAAAAGTTCCACCACTGGTCGCATGACCTTGGTGAAAAACCAACTAGAAGTTGAGAACCTGAACAAGAGTGCCACAAACTTGTAAACCTGATTGTCCCAGATGAACTGCAGGAATTTGCAGTGTGGAGAGAAGATCAGGATGGTGAATTAAGCGTCCTTGAGATCCAGCCCCACCTTCCAGTCGTTCAGATAAAAGGATGTCCCACAGAAGATGGAGGCCCGCCATCTTGTTCAACTACTGAAAGAACTCCCCTAAATGTATCACTGGCCACATAACTTGGTCTTTCTTTTGACCAAGAACAAGTTGCTGAGGAAACCTCAGGGCTCTAAGACCATGGGAATGATCGATCCCTTGTCCAAGCGGTAACTTACCACCTGGGAAATCAGGTTACTGTCTGAAGCTGAATGAACAGTGGAACAAGGTCTTCTGACCTGGACAGAGGTTCCATAGAATTCTGACTGGAAACCCTAAATGTTTTTCAAGACCCACAATTCCCCGACACCTTCTTCCAAGCATGAAGGAACCGTCCCTGTCGACCTCCCACTTTTTGTTTCCTTACCTGATGCCCTGCCTGAGGTATTAGCTGCTCTTTGGAAGCCTCCTCTGCCTCCGTGATCCCTGCCACAGATTGGAAAAAAGCCACCAAAATGATTCTGGTCTTCCCTTTGGTATTGCTGTAGGCAGCCATCTGGGAATCTTTGGAAGCCCTGGAGGAGCCTCAGTTGGCCCATCGAAAAACCTGCTTCTGGAACACCCAGTTACTATACTGCTGGGCCTAATCCGAACTTGTAACAAACTTGTCCAGTTCCTTTATAAACTGTTCACCAAAAAGTGCCCCATCAGCCATTGTGCCAGCTTCTGAGCTAGCCAATACTCTCAACTTGAGATCAATTTTAATGAGGAGGCAATGTTTTCTCTCCGACAAGAGAGTACAATATCCATTCCCCATGAAGCATATTACTCTCTGCACCCTGCTTGACAGGACCTCTGGGATAATGAGGTTGCCAGCATCGTTGACTTCTTTTGCCTTGTCCATTATTTTTGTTAAAGGGCCCTAGATGTCCATCCTTCCAGGAGAAGTCAATCCCCTGAGGGATTTAGTTAAGAAAGTGGTCATTTTGTCGTCAATTTCCAGTGTCAGAGTAACTTTTTCTTTCAGGCATGGTTGAGGACATTCTGCCCTAAGGTGATCTCTGATCTCTTTGTATAAGGGCTTCCTGATCGATTGGCCACATACTGGGCTACTCTAGGGACCCATTCCACAGAAAATGCAGCCTTTTATTATTGATGAGGATACGCCCTGGAGTCACTACTCCCCTCAGCAGGGATTCATGCTGCAGTGAGCAGCCACAAATAATATCTGCCTGTTCAAAGGTTCAACAGCAAGGTAAATAGCCCTCTGCAGTGTGGCATCCACTACATCCACAAACTCGTCATTCAGGCCAAGAGGAAACTGTTCCCCCGAAATTCCAGAGTGCCTCCCTACCCTGGCACCTGTCATTGTTGATTGTGTCTCCCGTGGCAATATAAGGCCTTTTCTAAGTAAAAGGCCAAAGCAATGAGCAATACGCCCTGTATTTATTATGGGCTTTATACTAGAAGGCTCAAAACAAAGACTCACAGCAAGACCTACCGCGCTAATGTGCAGTCCCGCAACAGGAATTGCCAAGGGAAACCTGTGGAAGCAAGAGGAAGACGCACTTCTCCCCAAAAGTTAGCAGGAGATAGAGAAGCAAGCAGTCGCAGCTCACGTGCAGCAAAGTGGCGGCGTGGCGCATGGCAGGCAGGGGGAACACACAAAATAAATGGGACAACATTATTATTTTTAAAAAAATACTAACCTCACTGCGGCCCACTGCGCCACTCCGTGGGTTCCGCGGGCTCCACTTGCAGGCACAGGATTCCAGCCTGTTCTGAGGCTAATGCTAACGCTGCTCTCATGCTGCTGGAAGCATGAAAGCAGCATTAGGGTTGGCTGGAGCACCCTGGCTTGGTGCACCCTGGCTTGGTGCTCCGAGGCAAACTGGGAGCCTCTGCCTGCTGCCTCCAACCCAGCAACATAGTGCCGGGTTGGAGAGAGCTCAGTGTACATGTGTGATTGGCTGGCCCGAAGGGGCCAACCAAACACACATGCCCCGTCCCTTTCACAAGAAACAATAATAAACATAGTTTATGTATTTTTTTAGTGTTTGAAGGTTTGCAGCTGCTTATCCTGGCGGGGGCGATACTCCTCCGACATAGCAGAGGAGCTGCTGCTGGACGCAAGTGGAGCGTGAGCATCCCCGAGCTGCAAGACCCTCTAGCGTGGAACTGCCACTGTGAAGGAGGAGACCGGGGAGACGCGGCAACCACGTGTAACATTCTGTCTAGGCAGGGAATGAAGGCTTCTCTCTGTACTATGTCTGATATTTTATCCGGGCTGGTGGAACCCTGCTGAGTGGTCCTGCTGGTGAGCAGTGTCAAAGCCAGGAAACAAGTTGTACCCCTGCCACTGAGTCACTTTGCATGTTATAGGCATCTAAGAAAAAAACTTAAACAATACACAATGTACACAAAGCACAATACATTTAAACTAGCAGAACACAAATCCACATTACATAACACAAAGTACAACACACAACACATAAAACATTCTCAAGGAAAAGTACTTATCTGACTATGGAACAGCGAAGAAAGACAAAGGCCCTCATTGCGACCTTGGCGGTCAGTGATAAAGTGCGGTAATACCGCCAAGAGGCTGGCGGTAACCACCACCAAATTATGACCATGTAGGTGATTTCTCAGAAAAGACAGCCAATGTACCACACCGACCGCCAGGGCGGAAACAACAGCCGCCACTTCGGTAGCCGCCTACAGCCAGGCGGAAGACAAAGCACCACCCACCATATTATGCCATGCCAAACCGCCACCTTTTCTGGGGCGGTACCAGTGCCATAAAAAGCCTGTCTCAGAAGTGAAAGGACTCACCATTGGAGACACAGGGGAGAACCACGCAACCTTGGAACCAGAACTGCAAGTCTTTCCGATGATCTTCTACGTTATGCTCCACCACGAACACCAACGCCGGCGAAGACGACGAGGTGAGAACAGCTGCCTAGCACACAAGGGGGGGGGATGAGAGTGACACACACACGCAGTATACACACCCCATACACACAACCAGTTGCACCAAAAAAAAAAAAAAATTATCCCCGTAAATCAGCCGAATAATGCAAGGACAACAGGAATTGACTAAAGTGATTGTAATAAGATCAACATCAAAATTAATGTTGATGTGGCAATGCAACAGATATGTACAAATATACAAAAAAAGTTCACAGGGGCCACATGGCCACAGGGCAAAGACCAAAGTACCACTCGATCCCTGCACCAATTCGGAGAGAACACTGCAGGGGCATCAATTGGCAAATAAGCAGGCACCTCAGGGGGAGGGGGGCACCTCAGCCGGATGCGAAAACAAGACCACTGGTTCTGGAGGGGACAACATGTCCTGTGCTTGGTCCTGGGGAGTGCAAAGCCACAGTTTCTGGAGTGGGTGACTTGCCTACTGGTTCTGGAGGGGGCAACATGCCCTGTGCTTGGTCCTGGGGAGAGCAAGGCCACGGTTTCTGGAGTGGGTGACTTGCCCACTGGTTTTAGAGAGGGCAGCATGCTCTGTGCTTGGTCCCGGGGAGTGCAAGGCCAGAGTCTCTCAGGTGGGTGTATTGCCCACTGGTTCTGGTGGGGGCAGGCCACACAGCAGCCCATGAAGGCTGGATCATATGGCGTCCGCCAGCGGTGACGGCAGCACTGTGGTGGTGGTAGAGGGAGGCTTCTGCTCAGCCCCTGTACCCTACGATCGCTGCACTGTGGTGGTTGTGGGAGGCTCCTGCTCAGCCCCTGAACCCTCTGATGGCTGCACTGTGGTGGTGGTGGTTGTGGGAGGTTCCTGCTCAGCCCCTGCACCCTGCGATGGCTGCACTGTGGTGGTGGTGGTTGTGGGAGGTGCCTGCCCAGCCCCTGCACCCTCCTATTTCTGCACTGTGGTGGTGGTGGTTGTGGGAGGTTCATGCTCAGCCCCTGCACTCACTGATGGCTGCACAACCACAGCTGGCGGTGGGGGCTCTGTGACAGCTGCTGGTGCAGGCTCCTTCCCCTTCTTGCTGGCTGGTGCAGGCTCCTTCCCCTTATTGCTGGCTGGAGTAGGCTCCTTCCCCTTTTCCTGGCTGGTACAGGCTCCTTCCCCTTTTTGCTGGCTGGTGCAGGCTCCTTCCCCTTCTTGCTGGCTGGTGCAGACTCCTTCCCCGTCAGTATTTGTGGCCTGGAATCCTTTCCACCACGAGTAGGTGCTGATGAAACTGGGCCTGTGGACTGTTTGGCTGAGGTGCTTTGTTTGGGTTCTTGATACCCTGGCCATATGTCCAGGACGGGGGGAGAGGTAGGGAAGAGGTCAATGGTAGAAAGGAAAAGCTTTTTAGGGACATTGGGCCGGGAAGAGGGAGAAGAAATGGGAGTGGAGGATGAGGGAGTGGTCGTTGGAGGTGTTTGTCTGCTGGGTTTGGGCACAGATGCATGGGTTGTATGCTGTTGTGAGGTGGATAGCTGTTGGGTGTCTGAGTGCTTGTGTTTGTGTACTTTGGGAGGGGGGACAGACACAGTTGGAGAGGACACAGGGGACACGTGCATGGATGTTGTGGAGGTGTCTGTCAGTGAGGTGTGTGTTCTGCTTGGTGTGCTGATGATGCAGGTAGTGGATGATGATGTAGTGCATGCAGGTGTGAGTGTGGATGTAACTGGGTGGGAGGTGGAGAAGGAGGGGGAGACTGTGGAAATAGTGGATGTTGTGGTGTCTGCATCTGAGTGGTGTTCGAGTGAGTGCCTTGGGATGAAGTGTGGTGCTTGTGTTTGCCTGTGACACTCTTGGGTGTTGTCCTGTGTGCGTACTCGTCTGGCTGTGTGATTGGGATGGGTTAGGGTTGAGGAGAAGGGGACTGGGAAGTGGAAGTTGGAGGGGAGATGGTTGAAACAGGGACAATGACCATCAGAGAGGAGGCCAGAGCGTGGACCAATCTCTGTTGGGCTGCCAAACTACTGTGAATGCCCTCCAGGAATGCATTAGATTGCTGCATCTGGGCTCGCAGCCCCTGGATGGCATTCACAATGGTTGATTGCCCTACAGACATGGATCTCAGGAGGTCAATAGCCTCCTCACTCAGGGTAGCAGGGCTCACTGGTGCTGGGCCTGAGGTTGCTCGGGCGAAGGAGATGACCATCCTCCTGGGTGAGCAGGCACAGGCAACTCGCTGAGGGGCTGCTGGACGGGAGGTGATGGTACGGGGTGGCGGCTGTACCTGTAGCTGGGGTGGTCACAGAGGTGTCCGCCACCACCAGGGAGCTCCCATTGGAGGAGATATCAGAGTCTGTATTGTCCCCTCCAGTCTCCGCCGTGGTGCCCCCCTCGCCCTCCATCCCACTGGTGCCCTCAGCGTCGGTGGACTTTGCCACCAGGGTCCTGTGGGATGCAGCTCCCTCTGTCGCTGGTGCCTCTGCTCCTCCGCCAGATGATGCTAAGGCACATAAGGACAAGATGGCAAAACAAGAAAGGGGGGGAGAGAAACAAAGGATACACTGGGTCAATGACTGCACCAACACCACCGTTGACGTACACAGCACCCTCACACACAGGGAAAAAGCCTACGCACTATGCACTGCACTACCAGTGATATTGCTAGCCACCAGCGCATGAGGAGGAGCACACACCACCAACTGCAGCACACCTGGGACCCACGCAGCACTGACCAGTAGTGGATGCTTACAAACTAGGTAGGCAGTATTTAACCTTCAGACCCCTAGCCACTAGAGGACCTACGCTGCTACGTCTGGCCTGGCCTAGGGGCACCCGCTGACACACACCAATCACCCAGATACCACCACTCTAGCTGTTTCCTTCAATGATGGCCACTGTACTCACCCCCTTGCGACTTCTGTGATGCCCTCAAGCACCCATCCAGCTCTGGATAGGCCACCGCAAGTATGCGGGCCATCAGGGGGGGTCAGGGTTCGATGGGCACCCCTTCCTAGTTGGGAGGCCATCCCCAGCTGGGCCTTCACAGTCTTCCGTGCCCAGCGTCTCAGGTCCTCCCACCATTTGTGACAGTGGGTGCTCCGCCTGCCATAGACCCCAGGGTCCGCACCTCATTGGCGATGGCACGCCATATACCCTTCTTTTGATGGGCGCTGACCTGCAGAGGCAATACAGACAGGAGAACACCATTAGACAAACAGTCCAGCCTGTAGCACGAATGACCCATCATACCTGTTTCCATTACTATTGGCACACACATAACCCAGCACTCAACGTGTACCCAGCCAAGAGGACATCCCTCCCCCTTACACAATGCCTTCACACACACCTCCATACATTCATGCCACATGCATCGTGCCCACAGTGTACTCACCTGATGGTCTGGAGGACCATACAGCAGTCAGTACTGGGGTAGGACCCCATCCACCAGTCGCTCCAACTCCTCAGAAGCAAAGGCTGAGGCCCTTTCCCCGGTCCCAAGGGCCATGGTAGGTTCCAGACACAGGTCACAGCAGCACATGCAGTGTAGGTCCTCTCCTATGGAAGGTCAGGAAACAAGTGAGGAATCAGATAGAAAATGGCAGTCCCGTCTGCGGCGGTGCATACCATGACCGCCGGTGTAGTGCACCATTGGCCACTGTAACCCATAGGACCCAATTTTAACCAATGAGGAATTGCACAGCAGTTCACGACTGCTTCCCGCCATGGCACACAACGTCAGCGGCATTACCTCACTTCCACCTGTCCCCCCACACAGGACAGGCGGACACCATTTTGGGGGTGGGAAGGCCTATGGAGTAATGCTGTGTCACAGGAGAAATAGGCACATATTTGACAAATCACACTGTCCTATAACATGTTTACAGATTGCAGACTACTGTTGTGGCTCCATTGTTCAATTTGTGACAGCCTCCTCACTCTTTTGTCCCTTAGATTCCTACCGCTGCGGATGAATAGGAGATGGAGACATACCCCCGTGTACAGACCCCTGGTGGACTTGGCTACATTGGAGGACAGGCACATAATACTCACCTATAGAATGGACAGGGCCACAATCACAGAGCTGTGTGCTCAATTGGAGCCTGACCTGATATCTGATCTCCGTCATCCCACTGGGATCCCACCTCTTGTGCAGTTCTCTTTTTCCTGGCAACTGGTTCTTTCCAAGTGACAGTGGGCTTGGCAGCAGGAATGTTACAGCCAATGTTCTCAATAGTGCTGACAAGAGTGTTGTCTGCCCTGATAAAACACAAGTGCAGCTACATTGCATTCCCCCAGGTTGAGGATTTGGCCACTGTGAAGGCCACGTTTTATGCAATGGGACATAGCCCCAATATCATTGGGGCGATTGACGGAACACATACTGCATTTGTCCACCCCCTGCCAGAATGAACAGGTGTTCAGGAATCGTAAGAGTTTCCACTCTATGAATGTGCAGATGGTGTGCTTTGAGGACCAGTATATCTCCCATGTCAATGCTAAGTATCCTGGGTCGGTGCATGATGTGTTTGTCCTGAGGAATAGCATCATCCCAAATGTGATGTCCCAACTACATATGCACAGGGTGTGGCTAATAGGTGAGCCCTAGTTCCCACCCATTATATGTTGGTGTATGCCTATGGTGTTGGCCATATAGGATAGTGTATGGCTAAATGTTGTCCCTCCATATTTGCAGGTGACTCTGGTTACCCAAACCTATCATGGCTTCTGACCCCTGTGAGGAATGCCCAGACAAGAAGAATGTTATAATGAGGCACACTGGTGAATCAGAAGGATCATTTAAAGGACCTTTGGCCTCCCGAAGGCCAGGTTCTGGTGCCCCAATCTCACAGGTGGATCCCTGTGCTACTCACCCAAGAAGGTCTGCCAGGTAGTGGTGGCATGCTGCATGTTGCATAACCTGGCCCTCAGACGCCATGTCCCTTTTCTGCAGGAAGCGGAGACTGGAGATGCCCCGCTGGCAGCAGTGGACCCTGTAGACAGTGAGGATGAGGAGGCAGAGGATGAGGTTGAGGACAACAGAACATCTGTAATCCATCATCACTTCCAATGACACACAGCTGAAACAGTGCAACTTTACATTTCAATGACTTTGGTTGTATTCTTTGTGGCATTGGCCTGCTGGTATTTTCCACTTCTATGCCCACTTACTGTTCCCTCTGTTGGCCATGTCTGCCAGCACCCCTGCTATGGCGATCAGGGTGTTGTTGATGGCCTGCAAGTCCTCCCTGATCCCCTGGTACTGTCCCTCTTGCAGCCACCTGTGCTCCTGCACGTTGTCTAGGATCTGGCCCATTGTGTCCTGGGAATGTTGATAGGCTCCCAGGATCTCAGAGAATGCCTCCTGGAGAGTTGATTCCCTGGTTCTGTCCTCCCCCTGGTGCACAGTCAGCAGTACTCCCAGTGTCCCTGTTGGCCTGTGCCTCTGTCCCCTGAAGTGTGTGCCCACTGCCACTGACACCAGGTCCCTGATAGTCTTGGGTGCGAGGTGTGGCCTGGGATCCCTGTAGAGGTGGGCACACTGATGATTGATGTGTCCTGGGTACAGAGGTTTGGAAAAGCTGGGTGGGTGCTGTTGTTTCCTGATGGGGGAGGCTCTGTGGTGGTCTGTGACTGGGCTTGGGTAAACAGCTGTCCAGTGGTCCCTGATGGGCCAGGTAGGTTGTCCAGATCCTGAAGACCAGAGTTACTGTCATCACTGTGGGCCTCTTCAGTTAGGGGACTGGATAGTGCTGGCACCTCCTTTACAGTGACATTTACTGGGGTACTTGTGGGGATGTAAATGATGTGCTATGGTTAATGTGTATGACATATTGTAAATCCCTGGCTTCCATTCTTTGGTTGGTGTTGCCCTGCCAGCTTTTACTTGTGTATGTTGGTATATGGTGTGATTGTTAGTTCTCTATGCGGTGCTGTGAAGTGAGGGGAGTGAGAGTGAGGGTATGTGATAGCATGCAGGTGGGGGGGGGTGATAATAGTAGAGAGCTGACTTACCAGAGTCCAGTCCTCCTCCGACTCCGGCCAGGCCCTCAAAATGCAGTATTGCCAAGACTTGCTCCTCCCATGTTGTGATTTGTGGGGGAAGAGGTGGGGACCGCCAGTCCTCTGTATAGCGAGCTGGTGTCTTGCTGCTATGGAACATACCTTCCCCCGTAGGTCGTTCCACATCTTCCTGATGTCTTCCCTTTTTCTGGGGTGTTATCGGACACGTTGACCCTGTCCACGATTCTCCGCCATCTTTCTTGCTAATAATATCTGCTGCACCTGTGCTCCAAACAGCTGTGGCTATACCCTGACTATTTCCTCCACTATGACCCTTAACTCCTCCTCAGTGAAACAGGGGTGTCTTTGTGGTACCATGGGTGTTGTGTGATGTGTGTTTGTGAGGGTGTGTTGGGTAAAGTGTTGGGGTGTGTGAAGTGGGGTGCGTGAGGGATGTATGGGTGTATGTGGTGTATGTATGTAGTTGTGGCAGTGGTCTTGGTGTCAGTCTCGTGCCAATGATTTGTTTTCGTAAAGGGTTGTGGGTATTGTGGGTGGGTGTTTTTTATAGTGGTGTGGGTGTGTGGGTGTGGAGTGTATATGGGTGTCAGGTATGTGTTGTTTGAATTGTCCAATGTAGTATTGTATGGTATGTGAGTGTCCATTCTGAGCGCAGCGGTATGCACCACCAGTGGTTTACCGCTGTTGAATGTCCGCCGTGGTGATTCGTGGGTCATAATGTGGTGGCTGTTGTTCTGTTGGCATAACGGTGTGGGTGTTGATACCGCCAGTTTATCACTGACCTTTGGTCTGGCGTGTTTGTGTCTATGGCTGAATTCTGTCTCATTGGTGTGTGTGTTTCATAATATGGTAAACGGATATCCGCCGCTTCTGCTGTAAGTTGGCAGCCGTCAGCGTGGCGGTAAGCGGGATTTACCCCAGGGTCATAATGAGGGCCAAATTACTGTTCCTTTCGGATGGTTTTATGGGGTGACTGGACAACCTGATTGGTGAACTTTGAAGGTGCTCAGACTCATGGGTAGTCCCTCATGTTTTTATGGTTGTTTCTGATTTTGTAGGGCTGCTGAGCTCAATAAATGAGAGAAGGTAAAAAGAAGCACCTTTTTTCCGGACTTAGAATCATTAATTTGTTTTATCATCAAGAAGGTTTTGAATATTAATTTTCAAATCTTGACATGCTTTTAGATGATTTGCCAATGATTAAATCTAAAAATCTGAATGCTGAGGTGAAATCTGTAGAGAGCTTGGTCCATTACGTAAGGCCGATCACACAACCAAATATCACTAATCCGATTAATTTTAAGGCTTTGTGCGAATTGAATAGAGCTGAGAAAGACTTTATAGAAGATTTGAATGAAAGAATACCGAAGACCGAGAAAATATAAAGAAAGGACAGAGAGTTGGTTGGGAAAACAAAGAGGAACACATCGGAAAATTAGTCTGAATTTGCAAGGGAGGGGAAACTTGTTTGTAGTAAATGGGAAAGATCAGGTTTGAAGGACAGAAATGGTGTGCTGGGGTGACTGTGTAGTACATTTTTATGTTATAGATGATCAAGGTTTGTCAGGAAATCTGTTTTACGCTTCCGTGCAATTGGCTAGGTAGCTGTTATTTAGGTTTATTGTTTCTAGAAAGTGATGTGGATGAAAGAGATGATAAGAGAGCGGTGGTTCCTAGAAAGGCCAAGTGAGATGCTTCACAAACAGTAGACTATATATTTGGTGCAAAGTTACTTTCTGTGGCTGTAGTTCTGATTTGATTATGAAAATGCTGTGGGCCTTGGTAGAGCATTTGGCTTCTAACACTGCTGGTGCTTTAATACTCAGCTTATGTCCATAAGAGTTATGGTTTTGCACAATATGCTTGCTTTAGAAATCTTACTAGAAAAAGAGGACCGAGTCTTCTGCATACTTCATGTTCAGCAATGCTGCACATACGTGCCTGATACAAGTAGTCAGATGACGGTGTTCATAGATACCATGACAGGCATTTCTCGTGAAGCTAAGGATTTTGAGGGGACAAGCACCTGGGAACCAATATGGAGAAGAATTTCAGGGATTGGTGAGTGGTTTAGGGATATTGGTGGAGGAATACCTAAAAATACTTAACCCCTATTCTAATTTTTTCGATTTGTGTGAAATGCCTATTCGGTTTTACAGTAGGGATTAAACTGATTTCAGAAAAAGGAGGGTTAAATTGCATTCGGAGAAAAGCAGCTATCAGAAATGAGAATGTGAAGAACTGAAGTGGATGATGCCAGAACCTTGTTCAGAGGGACACTCGTAAAGCACGAGCTACTGGGCCAAGCTTTTGGTGCTGAGTCCTTTTACTCCTGATATCCCAGGGCACGGCCTACTATTGGTCTTGAGCAATTGGCCAAGTACCCCTTCAGCACTTGACTCTCACCAATAGCGTAGGTTGAGCAGTTGAAAGGCTTTCCGGAGGGGGTCGAATAGAGTGGCTGACCACAACTCAAAATACGTGCAGTAATAAATGATTGTCCAGTCAAAAACTTGCTTCTATTAAAAAATAAATCTTTTATTTTACAGCTACTTCCACAAGGAGAAATACTACATCCACAAACAACTTCCACAGTCCCCTTAGGTCAGGGATCTAGTGTTTCTTAGGTGGTTCCCTGAGTCCCACAACCTCTAGTTCTAGCAGTAGTGGTTATCCCCGTTCACTATAGGCAACATTCAGGTGAAGCTCCACTAGCCTGAGTCTCGTGAGTCCCACTCTAACTTTGTATAAAAGTCAAAAGTGTTCTAGTGCCGAATTGATATCTGGCAAGCAGGTTGACCTAGGGCCAACATGCATGATGGAAATGACCAGAGTCCATTAGAACGCCACCCTATGCAGGAACACTGGAGCTGCAATGGCTATCGCTGGTAAAGTTTTGGCACGTGGCCTAGACAAATTGCATAAGGCGGACCTCAAGTTCCTCCTTGCAGCTGCAGCACCTGGAGGTTCTTCATTTCTCCTTGAAGCTGAGTAAGTTATTTTATTCTTCCATGGTGGATGGGGCAGTGCACAAGTCCTGATCCTTACTCAAGGTGCAGACCCATGTGGGGGCACCACAGTGGCCTCGTTCCTCAGGTGATGCTCCCAACCGGGTAATACTTCTTTCTTGGTCCCAGCAGCTGCCTCTGACATAAGGGGTCACTGTCTCTCCACTGCACACAGAATCTCACCCGATCGGCACAGCAAATTCCTTCATGGCAGCGCCCCCTGATGCCAGCTCACCACCGCACATGGGCACAACCCATACTGCATGGCAATCTTCATGAATGCCCCGTTTGGCTCACACGGAGTTGCTGGCTTTCCATCGCCCTTCGGCTACAGACCACTTGGTACATCAATTTCCTTCTGGCGGCCCCTATTGGCATACAGGGTCACCAGCTCCTCACCGCACATGGGTGATGACCTGTTTAGAACATCAACGATCATTGCTCACTTCACGGCCGCCCTTCTCTGGCATGCGAGGGTCCCTGACTTTCCCTGCACATGGGCAACAACCTGATCAGTGCAACAGTCATCACTTCACACCTCGCTAAGGAAATCGCTAGAAAGGATTCCCCATCGGACCTTGCTTTCCAATTCCTAACAGCTTACACTGGTCTTGGCAAACAGACAGGTGCTGGTGGTCCAGGCTACAGGGCAGGTGGTCGTGGATTTCTTGGGTGATGTCCCCTCACCCATTTGGGAGACTAGCAGGCCTTGGCTCCCAGTCCTGGTCACATGTAGATGTGTTTCAGAGCTTCTCCTCCTCACACAGCCTGGCTGGGTGCTTGACAGTTTACATTCTTTGAGGTCTCAAGCTCCCCTTCCTATAGTCCAATTCCAGGAACTAAAAGTGATTGGGAGTTTGAGTTGTTTAAGTTTATGTAGGGATTCTGCTTTCTTTTGAAGTGCCTATTCCCCTGACCTTTATTCCTCTAGAAAGCTGTCTGTCACAGCAGGAGCCACTCCAAAGCTAATAGCCCACAACAGACCATGGGAGTGACTGGATGTCAGTCACAGTGATGTGTGTATCAAAATGTTAGCCCAGGACCTCTCAAAAGGTTAGCCTAAGGCCTCAGCCTTATCCTTTAAGGTTCTCTTATCAGCTACATCTCCTTCTTGAAATGTGCCCCTTCCTTGTGAACTCTCTCTAAAACAAAGAACACCCTTTGAATCATACTGGAGCACCCTGGCACCACCTCCCTCCAGTGCATCCCACCCAGCTTACAGGAATGCATCAATACACTCATCTGCCGGGGGGATTCATTTTCCTCTGCTCCTCATGTTTCACTAGGCAGCCCCGGGGCTCCCAAAATGGAAACCAAAGTCAGCCATGCAGTGTACCATTTGCAGGCACACATACACCCAGCACATGCATTTAACATGCACACACTACACAGTACTGCATTATCCCTGTATTGTATCCTTCACAGGCACACACACACACCATTATGTGAACATCACATATGCACTACACAGCTATATAACCCAAACCAATGTAGGCCAAGGGTGAATTAAGAACTTTACATTAATGAGCCTGCAGACCTCACCCCTGTGACACAGGTTAAAAGGACCTCTTCACTCCTACTGATCACTGCACGGTACGCTGCCAAAAAAGCATTTGTGCATCTTAACTCCTGAAAAAGGTGGTAGCCTTTTACCACTATGAAGACAGCAATTTGAGTTCCGCTCTCTGTCCAACAACACCGCAGTCTGTGAGACAGGACTATGTCATGGCACACACGCATGATCCACTCTTTACCTTTATCATCCAGTTGAATAACAACGCTTCAACTCCTTTGTCAGAAGAATCTGTCTCTACAATAAAAGGCTAACTATAGTCAGATGCTTTCAGTACATGTATAGTGCATGGCGCCTTCTTCAGTTCCTCAAATGCTTTCTGACACTCGTCAGTCCAATGGATCCTTGAGCCCAGTCATACATTCTGTAGATCCTGCCCTTCACTGGAAATGTCTCCTGTGTCTATATCATGTACACAGACAGGTGTCATCCCTGGAGTCAGTGAGATGAGGTTGACAAGCCACATCAACAGCTCTCTACCTTCCCTGTGCTGTTCAGGCCTTAAATCAGGGACCAACCAATCCCTCTCAACAGTTCCACCCTTCATGTCTCTGTGTAGCAAGTCAAGAAGAGGCTCACTGTTTTCCTCAACTTCATCTGTTGTAGCCATGGCAATCACATCCAGAGGTAAGGCTTCAGTCTGTTCACATGGAACACCCTCTTGGGTTCTCTTGTGGCGTCCATAGAGTAGTTGACTTCAGAAATCTTCTGAACTACCTTGCATGGCCCACACGATTTGTCCTCCAAAACCCTGTGAAAAATAAGCTCTGGCACCAACATGTCCTGACCTCCCTTAGCTTAGCTTTCTGGTTGTACCATTCCTTCATCAGGGCTTGGTTGACCTGAAGGTTTTCCTTTGCTTAACTGATACTTTGTGCCAACAACGTCCTGAGGCCAATCACATAGTCAGCCACATCCTTTTGTGGAGACTCTGAGGTTCCTTTACTCCCTTCTCTGACTTAGGTGAGTGGAGCCAGCACAGGGTGATCATACAGAAGCTCAAAGGGACTAAACCCTACTGTTAGACTTGGTATCCACAGTGTGGTGTCCCCTAACCTTTTGCCTCTGCTTCCCAGGTTGTTGATGTGTGCTGGTCTTTGTTTTTTCTGTTTTTGATGCTCTAGGTAGTTTACCTCTGCTAACCAGTGCTAAAGTGCAAGTGCTCCCATGTAAAATGCATGTGTAAATTGGCTCATCCATGATTGGTATATTTGATTTACTAGTAAGTCCCTAGTAAAGTGCACTAGAGGGGCTCAAGGCCTGTAAATCAAATGCTACCAGTGGACCTGCAGCACTGGTTGTGCCACCCACATTAGTAGCCCTGTAAACATGGCTTAGGCCTGCCACTGCAGTGCCTGGAGGTGCAGTTTAAAACTGCCAATTCGACCTGGCAAGTGTACCCACCTGCCAGGCCAAAACCTTCCCTTTTTATACATGTACGGCACCCCTAAGGTAGGCCCTAGGTAGCCCCATGGGCAGGGTGCAGTATATGTGAAAGGTGGGACATGTACTGGTATGTTTTACATGTCCTAACAGTAAATACTGCCATATTTGGTTTTCACGGTTGCACGGCCTGGCTCTCTTATAGGTTAACATGGGAGCTGCCTTTAAATCACTTTTAAGTACAGATTCCCCTTTGGGAGCATATATAAATGTGGTGGTTGGTGTCTCTGACCTAAAAATTAAAAAATTAAATCTGTTGGTAAAGTTGGTTTTTAAATTGTCACCACTTTTAGAAAGTGAGCATTTTTTTGCGCAAACCATTCTGTGACTCTGCCTCTTTGTGGATTCCCTATATGGGTCAGACTGACAGTTAGGCTGTTTGTGAATCCCCTCTAGACAATAAGGCAAATGGAGCTGGGGGTGTAGCCTGCATATCCTGATGAGCCATCTGTGCTAGAGTGGAGGGAGGAGTGGTCACTAACACCTGAATGGAGTCAAAATGCAGTCTCCAACCCCCTGGTGTGTGTCTGGGGCCCGGCCTGGGCAAGACAGGATCTTGTGAACAGCAGAGACTTTCCTTTGAAGTATGCCTATTTCAAAGGCAGAAAGGGGTATAAGTATTGGACCCAAAACCCCTGAAAATCAGATCCCTTCTGGAACCAAGAGGAACCTCTGTCAAGGAGAAGATCTGAAGAGCTGAGGAGGAGTGCTGCCCCTGCCTGTGACTGTGCTTTGTTGGGCTACCCTGCAGTTGCTGCTTCTGCCTGTGAATGGGGACAAAGACTGGACTTTGTGGTTTATTCACTCTTGTGAAGAATCTCCAAGGGCTTGAACTGAGCTTGCCTCCTGTTTTGAAGTCTCAGGGCCATCAAAGACTTCCTCTGCTAACATCTGGACTCTGTGCTGAGAATCCAGCCCTGCCAAGTGGTGTCCAGTCCAGTCCCTGGGCTCTTGAAAGGTGAAGTTGGCAGACAAGAGCTGAAAATCCACCCACAGAATGCCTTGCAGGGAAATTTTCGACGCACCATCTGCAACACAGCTGATAAACGGCACCCCACGGGCTTCGCGGCTAGAATCAATGCTCCACCTGCATCACAGCTGGGAGATCGACGCATCGCGGCTAGAGAAACGACATGCAACTTTGGCTCGCGGCTGCTGATAACGACACAAACCCCACACAGCATACTTTTCTAACACCATGCAACAGGGTTTTCCAAGCATCGCTCCTGGGCATCAAAGTCGACTCTACTCTGCGTGGATCTGAGGTGCCCTGTCTGTAAATCAACGCATTGCTCTCTTGAGTGGGAGAAGGAACGACGCATCGCCGACCCGACCGGAGAAGAAACGATGCACAGCCTCCCTTGCGAGGAAGGAATCAACGCATCGCTGACTTTTCTGACACACGCTCGCCCATATGGCTTTATTTTTGACACAAAGCAGGTACTTTGTGCAAAATCATTGTTCCATTGTTTTCTATGGAGTAAGACTCTTATTCTTTTGAAAATTCATGTCTTGACTTGGGTATGTTGGATTTTTGTCATGTTGGTCTTGTTTGATTTATATAAATATTGCCTATTTTTCTAAACTGATGTGGTGTCCATTTTTGTTGGTACAAATACTTTACACATTGCTTCTGAGTTAAGTCTGCCTGCTCGAGACAAGCTACCAAGGGGTGAGTGGGGGTTAACCAGGTGTGTTTCCCCTTTGACCTGACTAGAGTGAGGGTCCTTACTTGGACAGGGGGTGACCTGACTGCCAATCAAAGACCCCAATTCTAACACCTACCCAATGTGCAGAATCTCTTGGTAGGTAAACAAGAGACAAGGCATAAAAAGGTCCCACTTACTCCTGAGGTTCTCTGGCAGAGTTCCCATCATGGTTTTCAGTGTCTTGTTAAACCGTTCCACCAAACTATTGGTTTGTGGGTGGTGTGCCGTGGATAAGTGGTATGTCATACCAGCTTGCTACCACAGCTCTCATGTAAGACGAGATGAAGTTGGTTTCCTGTTCATAAATAACATCCTTGGAAATCTGACCCTTGAATAGATCCCCAGGAGAGCTCTCATACTATCACCCATGAAATTATGCCCCTCAGAGATACAGCTTCTGGATAGCTGGTTGCATGATCTGACACAACCAAGATATACTTTTTGCCTGACTGTGGGGGGGGGGCAAATGGAACAATTATGTCTATGCCAAACCTCTCACTTGTAGAGGTACTAGTAATGCCTTAGTTTTCTCATCTGTCTTACCACTCATTTGGCAAATGGAACAGGTTCTACCGAACTCTGTATCGCTGTGCATCCCTAGCCAATAGAACAGAGGGTCCAACCTATCCCAGATTTTTTTAATCACTTAAGATCCTGGAAAGGGTACTTAATGGGCCAATGACAACAAGAAGTTCCCATGCACTAATGGAGCCTCTAGCCTCTTGGTAGTTTCTGGTTTTAGATTTACCCACTCACTATAAAGTCGACCATCCTCCCAGCCAACATTGTGTATTTTGAACACTTCCTTGCCCTTGCTGACCTGTTCCTGGGCTTCCTTCTGATGTCCGACAGGTGTGTAGGGCAATCCACCTGCGCCTTGCAGAAATCTTCCAGGGTCAGCCTCCCTTTTCCATTTTCCTCAACTGCTCCCCGTGCACTGAAGACTCCATCTACCACAGAAGTCTGCAGCCCTTGTGATTCTGGCATCCGCGTTTGGTCCAAATAATGCCATGCAAGGAGGTCAAGGGGTTCACCTGCTGTTGGGATACTTACCTAAATACATACCATGCTGTTGTGATTCCTGTTGCCGTCTTCTGGATGTTCTTGTTTTGCTGTCAGTCTGCCCTAGGGTTTGGGCACCTGTTTGAAGTCCTTGCTTGCCAGCTGTGGCTATCCTTACAGTGAGCCCTATAATAGTTTCTGGAGGCTGCTTTACTGCTCCAATTAAAGTCTTTGGAAACATGTAACAGAGAAGTAGAGTATTTACCACAGTGGATCTGTAGCTTCTAATTGGCAAGATGCATGCATAACGTTTCTAAGGAAATATACCTACGATAATGGATGACTGAATCTTGCTCCATCCTCAAACTTTGAACTTTCTGAATTCTCTGAAAAGTAAAGAGAAAAAGACTCTGGCCCTCATTACGACCCTGGCGGACAGGGGAGAAGTGGCGGTAAAACCGCCAACAGGCCGACTGAAAAAAAATTGAACTATGACCATGGCGGTGACCGCCATGCTCATCCGCCACTTCTCCACTCCGACCGCTGGGCTGGAGACTTTGATCTCCAGCGCAGCGGCCATCACCAGACCGCTGGCGGTATCAGGACCCTGCAGACCTCCATGGATTTCGGGTTCCCTGGCACTGATAGGGGTCTCCCCCACCCCGAGTCTTCCCCCAACACCCCTGACCCTCCTGCCACCCCCCAAAGGTGGCAGGACCCACCTCCCCACCCCCACCCCCACCCCCAACATGCACATACACACCCCCCCTCCCCACTCACACCCCCAACATGCACATACACACACCCCTACACCCACACATACACTACAACAACACATACCCGCACACATACAAATAGACATGCACACAGACCGCACACATTTCCCATACACACAACAGACCTCCCCGCATGCATACATGCACTCACACACCTCCTCTACATATTCACACGCACATCCCCATTCACGCACACAACACACAACACCCCCCACCCCCCTCTCCTAACGGACGATCAACTTACCTTGTCTATTGATCCTCCGGGAGGGGACGGGATCCATGGGGGCTGCTCCGCCACCAGCTCCCCGTCACAAGAACACTGCCACACCAAATTATGGGACGTGATTCGGTGGAAGGTGTTCTGATGATGGGGCGGTGGAGCAGCCTCCAATTCCCCGCCGACCGCCAGTATGGCTGCTGGCGGCTCTCCGGACGAAAAAGGACAGAGGGCCGCCAGCAGTCATAAAACGCTGCACGGAAAACTGCCTGCACTGGTGGTCTTCAGCACGGCGGTACCTCGGCGGTCTTTAAAAAAGACCGCCGACGTCGAAATGAAGGCCTCTGTTTGAGCATTGTTTGTAAGGAGATTACTTAGACTTGATAGTTCATGTGAAAAGCGTTTGGAGCCATATAGTAGAATTCCAGACTTGGTTTTTATCTGGAAGTCCTTGAGGGAATGACAAATTATTCCCTGGATATATCAGTATGTTACTGGTCCACCCTATAAGGTTCTAGATAATATGGGAATTACATGTCTTTGTATTTTTACTTGACATCATTTAGTGATGATTTAATTTTGTTTCTGTGTTCCTATTTGCAGAACTCCCCACATGTATACATTCCTAACCACAAAATCAACATCACAACAGTTAGAATGAGGGAAGTTATTGGTACGCAAATATTAGAGGCAGTACTTAGTTATAAATTATACTATATATCATACCACCCTTATTTACAAATTTCTATTGCATATATTAGGATTACATAAACACATACCCTAGTGGTCAGAGGAAGAAGGGCCTGATTCATGAAGGATATTGCTCTTCTTTTTCTCTTCCATCCTAATCCTCTTTCTCCTGAGTACTGGCACTGTGGATTTTTGTTCTGGAATCTGGAAGAGTCAGTGGTTAGGTGGCACAGTGATCCAACTTCTGGAATCGCATCTCCTTCCCTCTTGATTACACTACCTGCAGAAGGTAAATGTTGAGCAGGATAGTGCTAAATGTTACAGCAAACCTTGAAGCTCTGGAAGCGACCCAGAGTCCAGCAACTGGTCCACTTTAGGAGCCTCACCCTCCCTTACATCTGGAGCAGAAATGGCCATTTCCTTCCCGGAGTCTGACCTTTCCTGCAAACTATCTTGCCCTGGTCCCTGCAAATAAGGAATAATCCTAGTCTCATTCTGAGGCTGATGTGAACCCTCTGCTCTGGTCAACACAGTGTAAAGGCTTCTGGTCCTGGCACCAAGCCAGGGACAATCAAAACATTGCCCAAGAGACACACATCACTTTGCTTTTGCCTCACCGCAACATCAATCATGGCAGCTTTGCCTTTGAGCTCAATCTCAACACTGGCAAGCAGAGGCTCCATGCCCCTTCCACTGGCTACCAAACCTATGTCTTTGGTCCCAGGGAGAATCTCATCAGGCTTAAGGTACTTCTTCTCAACTATAGTGCAGAAGGCTCCAGTATTCATCAGGGCAGGCATGTTCCTACCATTGATACTAACTTCCTGCGCAAATGCTAGTGTGTTAGGATGAATGTGATTCTGGGCATCAGGGTCCTTCTCCTAGTTGTCAATAGCTACTGAGGTTAAGTGCAACTGGGTCCTCTTGGGTCCTTTCACCCATGTGTAATGTGCTTGTGGTCATGGGTGCTGCTAAGTCAGGGTCTTTCACCTTGAAATCAATCTTAAAGTGCCCCACCTTGTGACACTTGAAGCAAATCACCAACCGTGGACTTGGAAGAACTTCCCTGTCCCCCTTTCTCATGATGCTCCTTCTCAACTCCTTTCCCATTTTTCCTGGGCCCTCCTCAAGTCTCATAAGCATTACCCAGGCCTTTACTATCAGGACTGGAATCAGCCTTTGGAGAGACCCTCTTCCCCTTAGGCTTAGAGCCATGCTGCTTTACCCTTTTGTGAACCCTGTTAGATAACAACCTGTCAGCCAACACAGCAGGTTGCTCTTGATCCCTTTCTGTGAAAATAGACAGGTATTTACGTACGTGGGGTAGCACACTCCTCCTTGAGTCACTCTGTCACTATCAACTGGTTAAGGGACTGAAAGTCCTTGGCCCCATCCCTATTGTCAACTCATTCAAATCCTGCAATGCACAATGAATCCAAGTTTCAAACAGAATTCCCTCTGCTGTCTTGCAGTCCCAGAATTTCCAAAGGTAGTGGGCTCGCTGGGCGTGGTCTGGTCCTAGACGAAGATGGCTGCCTGAATAGAGAGCTCCGCGAGGCGGTAGGTTCTGACCGGGGGCAGAGGTGCCAGGGAAGCCGTACATCCTTGAGCCTGAGCTGTGAGGAGACTCCTAACAACCTGCTCCAATCTGGACGTTCTAATCGGGGTGCTGGGGGACAGGGGCAGTACTCTGCGAACTGCCCGTGAAGAGAAGCAACGGTGAGGCCTAGCAGCCCGCACGGAGCCGTGGACTGAAGTTGCGGCGGTGTGCGACCGTGGGGGCACTGTGACTGCCCTAAAGGGCCAGACCGCTGATCGAGGCGCCGCCCTCCCCTGCCAACGTATCAGGGGCACTTTGGATGGTAGGGGCCCTCTCCCTCCTCCCCCTCTGCTCTCCCCAATTGCTCCGGACTACATACGACGCACCCCTGTAGCTGGGCTTGACAGGGTTCTGTTTTGAGTGGCACTGCTCCAGATCACAGCCCAGCGGGGAGGATGACATAACCAAAGCAATGTCAAGAGAGACGACGGGAACCATGGTTTAACCTCCCTTCCCCCCTGCGCCACAAGAAGCCCTGCACCAACTTCTCAGCACAGCAGTCTAGAGAACCAGAAGGTAATTCACGGGGGTTTCTGGAGCCAAGTCCATTAATCAAAACATTGTGCAACGCCCTACCCATTATTCTCATGCCTCGCTATCAACATCAGTTGCCGCCCTTTAATCTACCCTCACGGGGTCAGATTCCTCTTTGCGCAGATAGTCTGTGGTGCAGAAGACCCAACTGGGGGCTTCCTGGAGCCATCACTGCCACTGCAAACAGAACAAACTCCAGAAACGGGTGGCTAGCTGCAGCAAGACCCTAGGAGTAGAGACAATCTATAAAATATTACAGCAGGAGTCTGGAGACACTCGTCCTTTCCCCTCCCATCTCCTGTCTGCACCGGAGAAGACCTAATGACTGGGTGACGGGCTATCCCCGGGCCCTCACAGGCTGTTTGACTGCCACAACTGCCTCTCCTTCCCCTCACGAAACCTAACCTACCCAGGGCGTCATTGGCATTGACAAGGAATAGGAGATCCCAAGCGCCCTGTATAGAAACATCACTAGAGCCTGGACTTACTCTGCTCTACTAAATCAAGAAAAAGGGGGAACAATAAGAAAGAGACTCTGCCTCCTCCCCTCCCCTCCAACTGCCCCCCAAGCACCATTGGTGCTCCAGACAGCCTCGGGTCGTGGGTCAGACAGATATCGCCATTGGGAATGTCAAAAGAATCATCCACCACCCCCTCGCCTCAACTCTCCACCGCCTCCTCGTCGCCTCAACATCATCAAGTGCAGAAACTGATAGAGTGGCTCCTGAAACCTCGGACCTGCAACTGTGCCCGTGTCCAAAGTCCTGTGATGCCTGGAGGTAGGACGGCAGGCAAACCCTCAGGCAAGCATGCAAGACAACTCCTTTTTCAGAAGCCCTACTACATTCCCGATGTGCGCCCTCTACCACAGGATCGCACCTGGCCACCCAGCCGCAAACCATGACTGACACAGCGCAGGACACAACCATGGAACGTACACTCCAAGAGATTACAGCGGTGGGCCGCAAGCTTGAGGGAATGGACTCTGCTCAAACCTTGCTGACAACGGAAACTAAATCCATGCATCTAGACATAGCGGGCTTACAGTCTCGAGTGACAGGACTGGAGTAGTGAGTATTGACGATGGAGGATCATATCAACACGGCACAAAACAGAGACCAAGAACTTTTGTATCTCCAAAGTAAGTTGATAGACTTGGAAGACAGGAGTCGAAGGGACAATGTCCGCTTTTTCGGATTGAAGGCTTGGATATCCAATCATTTCTAAAGGATGTCCTCCCCAAACTTACAGACCTCGCTTTCAACTCGCCACTGGAGTTTCAGAGAGCGCACTTACTGGGCCCATGATGTTGGGATGAGGTCCTCAGACCCCACCCGATTATTGCTTGTCTTCTGCAGCATGGGTAAGCTTGTCAACTCCTCCAAGCGGCCAGGGCACATGGACCATTTTGGGTGGAGGGATACGAGGTCCGTATAAGAGCCGAATTCTCAAAAGTGAACAATGACCGTCGGAAAGCTTTCTTAGCCCTCAGGCCCCAGCGGCGCCAACTGGGAATGAAATACGGCCTGTTTGAACCGGTGAGAATGTGGATTACCCACAATGGCGTATCCAAAGACTTCTATGAACTGGAAGACCTGCGACTTTTCCTAGATGGGCAACTGCCCCAGCCCATGGACGCAAACACCTTGATCCAGTCCAGCACTCTCAGAAATCACTGAATTCGCCCACTGACACTGGGAGAGTACCGTCCACCCCAGACACCGCAGGGGGAACAGGTTGTCCTGAAACAGACTTCCCTCCCAGAGGAAGAGACTTGGAGAGATTTTCAAGGACACATGACGACAGAGGAGAAATATTGCAAGCGGTGGCACCACACACCCAGATATCGGACAGGGACAAGTCTTGCTCCCCCTTGAAACCCATCTCAACTCCCCCCTGATACCATAGCCATGATACAAGACATTTGGGAAACCTGAGCTTTGCTTGAGGATCGGAGTACCCGCCACCAACCCAGCAGACGGATGAGTATTAATCCGCTTGATGATGTTCTGAGGTTAAGATGTGGTAATGGTATCAACTATGTTCAAGACTTGTGATAACCAGGTTTCAGATGTGCCTCATTGGTTCATAATGTCTAGCTCACCATTGTTTGACGCTTCCAATGTTTTCAGGCCCCATTCTCTCTTTCTCTCTTTCTTTCTTTCTTTCTTTCTTTCTTTCTTTCTAGCTGTATCTTTCTTACTGCTCCCAGACATATTCTCTAACGCTTTCCCTCCCCCCAGCCGTCTTCTGCCCTCCCCCCCTCCCCAACTGTTATTAAGCTAACTGCATTGTTGTTATATCAGGTTTTCACTGTTGTAGTGGAGGAGGCCTGAGGCTCGTACAAGATGCCAAGATACCTAAGAGTAGTTGATTCCTAGGCATGATGATAGAACGGCAGGAATAATGGAGAGCAAAGAGCAGCGGACCCTGGAGCACAATGCTATACAGATACGCACCTTCATCAGCGTGCCTTTTACTCATTCACCCCATCAACCTGCAGAAGTCCAAGCCCCCCAGTCCCATCACAACTGCAACAACTGTAGACCCTTGTAACATCATTGGTGCCAGTGAAAAATGAATGGTAGGGTTTTTCATACACACGGAAGTACAGCCACTATACTCCCAATTTCCCCTTCCTGCGTTCCTGTCCTGGCGGTCCCGGACACTGGAATTATACCCTTTCCTGTCCCCCTCTCTTCCTCGGCCCATCACTCTCTCGCCCTCCACTATCACGCTCAACCGCCTCTATAAATCTTCTTAGATGTGCTCAGGATGCTGGTCTTTGTGCCCACTTAGCCGAGCGTGTGGGCTCCACAGATTTGGACCTGCAGTCCACAGATCCGGTCCCGTGGGGCTTTGCTCGTTCTCTCCTTGACTCCTTCCTCTGTCTCTACATCACTTTTCTTTCATCGATTAGTGTCTAGTTCTCTCTCCTCCTCTGCCCCCCCTATTGTCTCAGTTCCCCCTGCACCCCTCGCCTTCCCCGCCACAGGTGGACACCTGGCATTTGACAGTTCCCTCACCCTTCTTTTTTCTACTACACATTGTTCCTGCCCGCATCACCCCTCACAGCTCCCAATCCTATATCCACTCGTATAACGTGTCTCTATCCCCTGTCCTCCCACTTATCCCCCTGGCCCTGTCATTACGAGTCTTATCGCCAATGCACCCAGTCTGCTACAGATAATATCCTGGAATGTTAATGGCCTGACGCACTTTGTGAAACGTAATGAAATACTTTCCTAGCTCCAGGCTAAACGGGCTGATATAGCTCTTCTTCCAGACACACATCTTGACACTGTAGAATCCAGAAAACTGCAACGAGACAGGGTAAGAAAATTGTTCTTTAGTTGCTGCCCTACACAACGGGAGTCAGGGAGTAGCATTTCCAGGAAACGGGGGTGGTGATACTGCTCCACAAGACGCTGGCCATAACTGTCATAAAAACGTGGACTGACCCAAAAGGGAAATATGTGTTTGCCAAACTAAAGATGGGAGACTCCTCGATTTGCGTGGGTCCCGTATATACTCCCACAGGTCCTAAAAGCTTGTTCTTTTTACAAATCAATCGCCTCTTGGCTGAAATAGGGGCCACCCACTATGCAATAGGGGTTGACTGGAATCTGGCTAGGGCTGCGGTGCTAGACAGGACTGGCCCTCTCGATGTAAGTAGCAACCATGACCGAGCTATTCTGCCGGATGTGATGACAGATACTGGACTGGTGGATGCACCCAACTGATAGGGAATATACTTTTCTATCACCTGTACACTGCACCTAGTCCCGACTGGATTATTTCCTTGTATCATACAGCATAGTGACCCAAATTCAAGACACCCGAATATTAGAGTCCGGTCTCTCTGACCACTCCCCAACTTACCTTCTTGTTCATGTGGGTCTAACATCCCCAGGCTGCAAACCCTGGCGCTTTGCTGTTCATCGCTATCGCACGCCCCAGGGTAAGGCACAACTGCAGGCCCATGTGTCCACATACTTGCGCGATAATATCGGTACTGTGAACTCCAAGAGGGTTCTACGGGTGGAAGCTAAAGTGACCCTGTGAGGACAAATGATGCGAGACGCGGCACTAGCCAATAGAGACAAAAGAGCCTGCCAGACATCTTTGGAGGACGACATACGACTCCTCACACGGCAATACACAGCCCACCCATCCCTCACTAAACGCCAACACCTGGAACATGCCCATATGGCCCTTAATGAGCTCTACATGTCTCAGGCCAAATTTGCATTACAACGCCTACAAGGACGGCACTATGAGAGGGGGAAAAGGCCGGAAGACTGCTGGTGGCACAGCTCCATCAGAGAGAGGCTGCCCAAGCCATCCTAGCTATCACGTCCTCTAACGGAGAGATACTTACACATCCACAGGAAATTGTCAACAAATTTGCGACTTTTTATCAACACCTCCACACCCCGGAATCAGTATCTAGCCCCACTCAAAAAGAGGCCTTTTTAAACAACACTAACCTGCCTCACTTTTCGGACACGGGCCGCGCCCTCCTCGAGGGAGAGATAAACAGGGTTGAAATAGCTCAAGCCTTCTCCAGCCTTCCCTACTACAAATCGCCTGAGGATGATGGTTATCCTGCAGAATTATATAAATGGGCTGGCGAGCAAGTAATTAGTACCGTACACAAGGCTCTTCGTGAGGCATGCCAGGAGGGCTCTCTAGGTGCAATATCCAACAGAGCAACGATAGCGGTAATACAGAAACCAGGACGTAATCCCCTACTCAGTGGTAGTTACCGGCCCATATCTCTCCTGAACGGAGATATCGAGATCCTGGCCAGTGTCGTGGCGGCCAGTTTGCAAAAAGTTATTCCGTCCTTGATCCACCATACTCAGGTGGGGTTTGTCCCGGGACGCACCTCTAGGAACCACTTGGGCACCCTATGTCATGCTCTGTGGGAATCCAGGAATTTACCAGATGAAGCACTTTCCTTATCCCTAGACGCCGAGAAATAATTCAACCTCATCGAATGGCCCTACCTGTTTGCAACCATGGAGAAATTTGGACTGGGAGAACAATTATTTTCCAAAGTGCACCTACTATATGATAATCAACTGCGGGGGTTTTCTCTCGGATCCTTTCCCAGTCCGCAAAGGGACGCAACAGGGTTGTCCTCTTTTGCCACTCTTGTTCCTACTAGGGATCGAGCCGCTCGCGGCCACTATCCTTCAATGTCAGTCGATCGCAGGAATTCCGTTGATGGGGGGACCTCAAAAACATACCTTTATGCCGACGATGTCCCACCCACCCTAACTGATCTGGAACGTTCCCTGCCGGACTTACTAGAGATCATCAAAGGATTTGCGATCCTATCTGACTACCGGGTAAACTGGGATAAGAGTGAGGCGCTGCCCCTCTCTCTGTTGACAACAAGGGTCGCAATGCATGGGTTTTCTTTCCGGTAGACCGCGAAACACCTTAGATACCTCGAGGTCTTTGTCAACCGGGGCTTAGAATGAATGGGGGTAGCCAACCTGGACCCTCTTATTGCTTGTATGAAACTGAACTTCGAGAAGTGGTCACACCTGGCCTCTCCATGTGGGGCAGAGTACAGGCGGTGAGAATGGTAACGTTACCACGCTTCACCTATGCCTTGGGAATGCTTCCTCTATAGGTGCACCTCTCAACCCTACGAACAATAGACGCAACAATCAGAAAGTTGGTGTGGGGCTCCATGCATCCCCGATTGGCGTCGGCTAAGTTAATGGCGCACCGCTCTTCTGGGGGTCTGGGGCTTCCCTCGGTGGAACACTATGCCCTCACCCTACATCCATCCCAACTGGCTTACATGATACCCGGCCTTCCAGAGCAACCGCAATGGGTGGTCACAGAGAAATTGCTGCTCTCCCATCGTGGCGGACTCAGTGGCATGTGCTGCAAAGGCCATTCAGAAACCAGTCCAGGCAGCGTCGCCTACTAGGAATACACCTTTGTTTACATGCCCAGGCCCCCCTATGGGGGAATGAGAGACTGCATTTATGGGGAGCTGCCCTGAACTGGCAAAAGTGGAGTGAGGACGGCATTGACAGCATAGCTCAGGTTATAGCAGTAGGTGGGACGCTCAAAACATTTGACGCACTACGGGAGGAGTACCACCTACACCCCAAGCAAGAATGGCGTTATCTACAACTCAAACATTGTTTACAACAGTATATGGGTGCTGCCCATTGGAGGCCTTGAGCTCCGCCAGTAGTTGCCTATCACCAGATGCGGGGCCCTCATGAAGGAGTAATGGTAGGCCTCAACGAGGTACTCACACAACACCTATACTCGCAACCCCTTCTTGAAACGCTACCCTCTAAATGGCAGGCCCGCCTACAGATACGAACGCGTCATTTATAACCTACAGGACCAGTCAGTACTATTCGAGTACTATTCGATCAGACATGGGCCTCCTTTCTCACAGAGGCTCCATAGCCCGCTCACCACCGATCATTCTTATTCTCTTCCCTTCGCTGTCACTGCTGTCATGGCATCACCTGCTTGTCCCCTCGCCCCCCCCTCTTCTTTTCAAACCCCTAATCCCCTCTGCCCCATCCCCTCCCCTATTCTGATATAGGCAGAGGGCCCGAAACTGGATCAATGTCTCTGCACTCTTCCACTGCACCGGTCCTTCCTCACCTTCCCCCCCTCCCGCCAGGTATGCCACCTCCCCATTTCTCTTTCTCTCCCTACCCCTCCCTCTTTTCACTTCTTTCCCTCCCCCTGTCTCTTTCTTTATTCTCTCCCCTCCATCTTCTTCTCTCTCTTCATCTCCTTCTTACGTATTAGGTCTCATGTGCCAGTTTTGCCGTGGATCACCTGTCCTGCTCGCTAGAGCGCACGGCCCGATACCAATCCCCTGATGTCAGTTGCTCCTCTGCATTCTCTATGTCCATGTCCAAGCTTCCTCCTCATCTTCCTCAGCACCCAGTATCTGAGATAGTAGTACGCTAAGTCAGCCCATATCCTGAATATAGGCTTGCAGATACACTTCCAGACACACTATTTGTTGTAACGAGGGGAATCACAATATCAGGACTATTAAACACTTCCCAGCACGATTGTACTTAGGTCTTCTCCACTAAAAGTGACACATAACTCCCTCAGTCTAAGGCCCCCCCATTCTCCTCTTCTTCTTTCCCCATATCGCTCCTAGCACGCCTCTTTGCCCCTAATGGTTTGAGAACTTACTGCCACCCTTGTATCATTCATCACACTCACTGTGAAATGTTTCAGTATGTACCAGTAATGTACTGTTTATCTTTTCTTTGTACTATTACAATCCTTTAATAAAAAAATTCAAAACAAAGGTAGTGAGCTGCTTTCAGCCCAAGACACCTAAACAGAGTTTCCTTCATTCGCTCATAGTCCATCTGGTCTGCCACATGCATCCATCCAATGATGGAAGTCTCTTCCAATGGAGTGCCTCCCATTAAGGCAACTGCCCTAGACACCTCATTTAAAGGTTGAACCTCACAAGTGACCTCAAAACTCACAAATGGTTCCAAATATGTCCTGACCTTCTACATACAAATACACAACATCTTTTGAAACCGTGGCCGCAACCTGGCCTGAACTGGATGTAGTTACTTATCCCAGATTGAGCTGTCATTGCCTCTTATTTCTCTTATTTCTCTCTCTCAAGGGCTATCCTTTAAATTTCCAGGTCTCTTTTTTTCCTTCTGCTTTTCCTCCCACTCTCTCTGTTTTTCTCCCTTTACCCCTGCTCCTCCTCTCTGTATGTGTAGCAATCTCTCTTCCCGAGGCACATTGCTACTGTCTCTCCCTCCTGCTCTCCTCTTGTGTCTGGCAAGCTAGTCTTAGCTTTTTTTTCTCAAACTCTCTGCCTTATATTCCTCCTCAATCTTAGCTTTCTGAAGCACCAGCTGAAAGCCCAGGGTCTACATTAGACCCCACCCATCAAAGGGATTAATTCCTGGAATTGGTGATAGTGGTACCATAGAAATTTAAGGGATGTACAGACATGGGGTATACTAGAAAATAAATGCTGTTAGTGTCTTGGTGGAACTCTGTGAAATGCATTAGAAGGCATATTCTGTTTGTGTCTGGGATAGTTTTGTCCAAAAGGGATCATAGAGCCTGGATCCACAGCTCTCTTCCTGGGTTCGTACAATGGTTCCCATTGCAGGCTCAACTACATCCTCTTCCATTTCACCCAGTTTCTCAAACTGGTCCCTAATGAAATTAGCAAGAACCTCTCTGCCCCTACTCCTGAGAATACTCCACTCTTTGTCCCTTCATAAATCCTTCATCTGACCCATGGGCTGGTGCTGAGGTCTGTTGCCAACCCTGTGTTTTTCATTGTCTAGGTGTGTAGCCTTTGTGTGTGAAAACTGAACTTAATATACTACTGGCATAGATTGTAAATAGTCAATGCTACACCTGTATCCAAGAACCTAAATGTAAGTCCCCCCCACTGCTTGCCACCAATTGTCAGATCCCCATTCAGAGGGACGCGGGGTAAGCAGGAGCTACTTAGCCCAGCTGTGGGGGCTGAAGCCTTTTACTCCTGATCTTTCAGGGCCCAGCCTACTGTAGGTCCTGAGAAACTGGATCAAGAACCCCTTTGTCGTAGTTGAACTCTTGCTCTAGGCATGTCTGCTGGTTTAAGGATGACAGTACTTATGTTTGTAGGTGACTATGCCTATCCTACAACAAGTCGCAACTGTAGTCCCAACCCTTGCAGCTCACTAGCACTACCTCACCAAAAACCCAAAAAGTTGAAGGTGATTTGTGGCAGCCTTTACGCATTGACTCAAGAGTATGACATCTCAGGGAGTGTAGTGGTTAAACAGAGATTACCCCTTTCTCACAGATACATTATGTCTCAACCAAACATAGGCAATAATGAAGATGCAGTAAGGTTTCAATAGCTTTTATTCAACACAATCTGCAATCTGCTGTAAATTGCATGGGCTGCAATGATTAGGATAATGAACAGTGCAAGAGACAGAATTGTAAAAACAAGAGTCATTATTATAAAGACCCCCACCATTTTGCAGTAACATGGAAAGACATAGGGGGTCATTCCGACCCTGGTGGTTGTCTACCGCCAGGGCCGGGGACGGCGGATGCACCGCCAACAGGCTGGCGGTGCATCCATGGGCATTCTGACCGCGGCGGTACAGCCGCGGTCAGAAACGGGAAACCGGCGGTGTCCCGCCGGTTTCCCGCTGCCCTGGGGAATCCTCCATGGCGGCGCTGCCTGGGATTCCGAACCCCTTACCGCCAGCCTGGTTCTGGCGGTTTTGACCGCCAGAACCTGGCTGGCGGTAACGGGTGTTGTGGGGCCCCTGGGGGCCCCTGCAGTGCCCATGCCAATGGCATGGGCACTGCAGGGGCCCCCTAACAGGGCCCCACCAAGATTTTCAGTGTCTGCCAAGCAGACACTGAAAATCGCGACGGGTGCAACTGCACCCGTCGCACCCCTTCCACTCCGCCGGCTCCATTCGGAGCCGGCATCCTCATGGAAGGGGGTTTCCCGCTGGGCTGGCGGGCGGCCTTCTGGCGGTCGCCCGCCAGCCCAGCGGGAAACTCAGAATTACCGCGGCGGTCTTTTGACCGCGCAGCGGTATTCTGACGGCGGGACTTTGGCGGGCGGCCTCCGCCATCCGCCAAAGTCAGAATGACCGCCATAGAGTGTATAAAATGTCTTATTTCCCTATTCTGATAGACCTAACCTTCTACCTAAAGGAGAGCTGTGTATGTTAAACCTAATCTGCCAATGCCATGTCCCTGAGAAGAGCCCCCAACCCTTGTTACCTTGGAATGAGGTCTCTAGCTCAGACTCCGTAGGAACACGAAGTCCGGGTCAGAGTCAAGGAGTCGTGCAGCATCAATAGCAGCGATGTTATCTGGTCG